>NC_079198.1:33308764-33616889 GCF_029499605.1 Hyla sarda | reverse complement strand
TGTTGTACCGTGAGGTGCCGTTTGACGCATTCTGGGCACTCCGGTATTCAAATAATCTATTTGGCCTCTTTTTTAACTGATTTTTGTTTTTTGTACGGCATACTCTCATCACTCATTCACACTAAATTATTGTTTGAGTTTTTAGAGAGACAAGATTAAAAGTTATTTTGTAAGCACCTCTTTCACAAGTATTGGTCTACTGGTGTTCTCCTGTTTTATACAGATCAGTAACAGAGCTCCTATAGTAAGCTATAGGGCCCATAAGATACCAATGTAAAATAGACTCTACATTCTTGCATTGCTTTTAATAGAGAGTATCTCCATAATCCAAAAACGTCTTGAAACATACAGCATATGGCTCTGTAATATTATAATCACTGTAAAATAGCATTGTTTAATTGCATATTTGCTTATTAAAACGCAGTGCTAATACAAGTCTAGTGTTTTTATTGTTATTGTGCGTGTATTTTTTTCCATTATTGTGTGAGTGGTTTTTGTGTTATTATATACCTAGCAACAAGATAAGTTCTTACCATCTCCATTTATTAAAGGGTAGCTCCCACCGTCACTTTTTTTATTTTTTCTGTCCCTGCCTATTACCCATCTATCCCTAACCCCCTCCCTGCCTTTAATTTTTTTTTTTTGCACCACGTCACTGATGCCTGCTGGGGCCGACACTTCCGCCCTTAGTTCACCTATACAGGGTGCCTCCAGCTGTTTCCCCACTGCAACTCCCAGCTTGCCCTGACATCTATTGGCTGTCAGAGCATGCTGGGAGTTGTAGTGGGGAAACAACTGGAGGCACCCTGTATAGGTGAACACCGGATCTGTGATCGCAGCACATACCGCTCCCTGCCGCGCAGCCCGCAACCCCCCCGCACCGCTCCCTGCCGCTCAACCCACTCCCTGGCAGAAGAACAGTCACAGCAACCCACAACCCCCCCCCCAGCAAAAGAACAGTGACAGCAGCCCGCAAGTCCCCTTCCCCCCCTCCCCCCGGCAAAAGAACAGTGACAGCAGCCCGCAACCCCCCTCCCTGGCAAAAGAACAGTGACAGCAGCCCGCAATCCCCCTCCCCCCCGGCAAAAGAACTGTGACAGCAGCCCGCAACACCCCCGCCCCGTCGCGCCTCTCAACTCACTCCCCCTTAGTTCAGAGTAACCCCGCCGCGCAGCCCGCAACTCCCCCGGCCCCGCCGCTCCGCTCAACCCACTCGCCCCCTTAGTTCACCTATTCAGTGTCCCTCCAGCTGTTTCCCCACTACATCTCCCAGCTTGCCCTGACATCTATTGGCATGCTGGGAGTTGTAGTGGGGAAACTGGAGGCATACTGTATAGGTGAACACTCAACCCCCCCACCCCCGGCATAATACTTTACCTTGTCCCCGGGAGCCTGCGCACATCCACTTCATTCAAAGCGCTCGCTCCCGCCTGTCTGATTGACAGGCGGGAGAGAGCACCGCAGTGACTGAATTTCGACTCATTGCCAGGCTTAAATGAGTCAAAATTCTGTAGTGACGTCACTGCCGAATGCATTCGGCCACTAGGAGGGCGATCCCTAGTGGCTGAATTTAAAAGTGATTTTAAACTGGTTTAAAATCACTTTTTTTTATTAAAGTATATTAGAGATATGTTGTAGTACTTAAGTACTACAACATATCAATTTTTTTTATTTCATGACAGTGCCCATTTAAAGGAGTTGTCCACCATAAGGTGATTTTAGCACTTACCTGGCAGACAGTAATGGACATACTTAGGAAGGATCTGTGCTTGTCTTGGGGCTAAATGTCTATGTTGTGAGATTACCATAACGCTGTGGCTATCTTTTTGTGAACTGGGCATTTCCTGTTGGAGTTCGCTCTCTTATCCACTGCTTCCTTGTTTGTAAGTGTGAGGTCACTTTCCTCCCTCCCACACAAAGGAGCTGCATTCCATTCAAAAGACCAGTGTTTTCTAACCAGGGTGCCTCCAGCTGTCGCAAAATGATCTCTCTCCCACCCAGCAGTCGCTCCTCCCATTGAAGCTGGACAGACTCCCTTTGTACACCTGTCTAGTGATGTCATGTCTCGACCCACTGCAACCTGGGAAAACCCAAGACCTGAGCAATTTTGTTTGCTGATAAATAATGGGGCGAAAATCACAGAAGAATTGCAAGACCAGGTCACACACAATTACAGGCACTATATTATGAACTATAATCAAAAAAATAGAGAAAAATAGGCAACAGTGCACTCACCTCTAAAAATTCAATTCTTTATTTCAAATCCATCCGATAAAAGCAGGCAGGCTAGGGCAGAGTAGAATAAAAAAAACCGCTGTGGCAGCGCCGGGCGTGCACGAGGCAACGGAGCCGTTTCGCGGTATTCCCCACTTCCTCTGGCCTTCTCGACCTCATCCATGGGAGACACTAAATGGGAGACTCCCGATGACGTCACTAGTCCGGATAGTGAACACAAAGAAACATGTGTAATATACAGTAAAAATTTTAAAACAAGATTGCAATTGGGGATTCAGGTATGATGGAAGGATTACTGAAACTTCCCAAGAAGACATTTAATTAATTCCGGTCATTGAGACCCAGTATTCCCAGCGCCTCAGCGCGCATGATCCATAATGCTTCTCTCTGTCTCAATGTCTTCTTTTTTTTTCCCTATTGCTGATTGTAACCCTTTCCAGGCCGAACATAGTGAGTAGATTGCTGTCATTATTATGCACTGTTTTCATATGATCGATGAGTCTGGTTGCTCCCAAATTTGTAGAGAGTGATCTTTTGTGTTCTCTAAAACGATGGAATAGCTGTCTTTTCGTAGAACCAATATAGAAGCGATCACAGGGACACAAAATTGCATATATCCCCCAGTTTGTAAGACAGCAAATAAAATCTTTTACATATATTTCGGTACCACCTACTTTTTATAAAAGCACCTTTTCTCATTTGCGGACAATGGGGACTATTTCCACTTCTATAATTTCCAACAAGTAAATTTTTCTTCAACCAATTTTCTCCTTTTTTTCCCGATTTAAATGTAGAAGATACTAGTCTATTTTTTAGATTTTCGCTTCGTCTGAATGTTAACAAGTGTTTCTGTTCTGCTGCTTCTTGAAAAATAGGATCTCTCCTTATGATATGCCAATTCTGATGTATGGCTTTTTTACAGAGAATTATATTGGAAAGAAAAGACAAATCAATTATTTTTATGTTTTTTTAGGATTTTCCTTTTTATGTTTTTTGTATAGAAGATTTTCACGTGGAATATCTTCTACTCTTTTTTGTGTGTCTTTTAATACCTTTTCTGGATAGCCCCTTAGGCGAAATCGATCTACCACATCCGATGCTTGTTTTTTTCAATGTTCTTCACAGTTATTGATTTTCAAGGTAATAATTGACTGGATAGTAAAGCTTTTTTTGTATTGTAAGGATGATAACTATTAAAATGTAAATACCAATTAGTAGCTGTTTGTTTGGGGTATCCTGATGTGATAATTTTTCCTTCTTTGATAGTTATAGCAAAGTCTAGAAATTCAATATTTGTGTCACTAATCTTACTGGTGAAAAACATATTCATGTCATTTTGTGTGTTTAAGTAGGACATAAAATCGGAGAATTCCATGCCGGTACCGTCCCATATTATAAACACCCTGCACCCCTCACCTATTGTTACCCTGGCTCACAACCCCATAGTTGAAATTTATCAGTTCGACAGCATTCAGTGGTGCCATCCCCGTCTATCCTCTACAGTGCCATATTATGAACTATACTAACCTTACAGCCCCTGTAGCAAAGTCAAATAATTCTCTATTCTCAGCTTGTTTATCATATTTATCCATACAGCCAATTCACAAATTGGCAGCTATAAACTATTGCACCATAGAGAGAGATGGCATATTTAGTACAGTGTTTATATATGCTTATACAGTAGATATTGTGTTCACAATATATGGTATGTATATACAGTGTATAGTACACTAACTGGTCCTTTTATTAGGGATACTTTGCTAGTACCAGCTTGGACCCCTTTTTCTTAATTTGTGGCATTCTTTCTACAAGGTACTGGAAATATTCTTCAGAGATTTTGGTCTATATGGCTATGATGGCATCCTGCAGTTGTTGCATATTTGTCAGCTTCAGATTCATGATGTGAATTTCCCTTTCTACCACACCCCAAGGTGCTGTATTGAATTGAGATCTGGTACTGGTAGAAGCCATTGGAGTACAGTGAACTCTGTTATGTTCAGGAAACCAGCTTGAGATGATGTGATCTTTGTGACATGGTGCATTATCCTGTTGGAAGTAGCCATCAGAAGATGTGTCCACTGTGATCATAAAGGGATGGACATGGGCAGCAACAATACTCAGATAGGCTGTTGCATTTAAAGAATGTTAAGGGGGTTATCCAGTAATAGAAAATCAGAGCTAATTTCTTTCAAAAACCGTTCCCCATCTGTCCCCAGTTTGGGTGTGGTATTACAACTTGGCTTCTTTATCTTCAATGGAACTGAACTGGAGAACCACACCCAACTTGGAGACAGGCAGGAAGCGGCTTTGGAAAGAAATTAGCAATGTTTTTCTATTCCTGAATAATCATTTTAACACCTTAATGACGCAGGACGTATATTTATGTCCTGTGTCAGCTCCCGCAATATAATGTGGGGTCACACGGTGACCCCGCGTCATATCGGGTCGGTCCGGGTAGCCATCAACTGTCGGAACCCGTGGCGAATACCGGACATCACTGATCGCGGTGATGCTCAGTATTAACCCTTTAGATGTGGCAATCAAAGTTTACCGACGCATCTGAAGTGAAACCAAAAGCATCCCGGCAGCTCAGTCAGGCTGTTCGGGAAATCACAGCTTGCAGGACACCAGCCTCCTGCGTGTCCGATCGCCAAATGACTGCTCCGTGTCTGAGATCTAGACATTCGAGTGGTGATAACACTGATCAATGCCATGTTAATACATGGCAGTGAACAGTGTTAGAAATCTGTGTGTGCAATGTTATAGTCCCCTATAACATTGCAAAAAATAAGTAAAAAGAAAGTGTTAATAAAAGTCAGAATCAAAAGTCAGAATCACCTCCCTTTTCCCATAAAAAAACTATGTAAATAAAAATAAATATAAACATATGTGGTATCGTCGCATGCGTAAATGTCCAAACTATAAAAATATATCGTTAATTAAACCGTGATCAAAAAGTCCAATCAAAACAAAAATGGCGCAAAAAATTTGACCTCATACATCCCCATAAAGTTATAGGGGTCAGAAGAGGACATTTTTAAACATATAAATTTTCCTGCATGTAGTTATGATTTTTTCCAGAAGTACGACAAAATCAAACCTATATAAGTAGGGTATTATTTCAACCATATGGACCTACAGAATAATGATAAGGTGTCATTTTTACCGCAAAATGCACTGTGTAGAAACGGAAGCCCCAAAAGTTACAAAATTGAGTTTTTTCTTCAATTTTGTCGCACAATGGTTTTTTTCCGTTTCGCCATGGATTTTTAAGTAAAATGACTGTCACTGCAAAGTAGAATTGGCATTGCAAAAAATAAGCCATAGTATGGATTTTTAGATGGAAAATTGAAAGGGTTATGATTTTTAAAAGGTAAGGACGAGAAAACGAAAATGCAACAGGGCTAGGGGTTAGGGTTAGGTCAGTGGGTGTGGCTCCAGAGGTCAAAGGTCACTCCCAGCCTCGCAGGCATCTAACCATCAAGCCAGCTAGTGCTGGACCCAGCTGGTGTCGCTGGCGGGCGCTTCGCTTCGCGCCCGCGTTCTACCTCTAGTGTTGGACACAGCTGGTGTTAAAGGAAATCTGTCACCAGTGTCACCTGCACTAACCTGTCGGTACCCGGGACCCTGCAGAAAGCAGCAGCGGCTTGGGGCATGGGTGGAGCTTAGTGACATCACCGCTGCTGCTCTCTGTCCCAGGTCCTGAGAACAGCAGCAGTTACGTCATTAAGCTCCGCCGGTGCCCCAAGTCGGTGCCTGGAGCAAAAATACCGGAAAATATTACAGGAAATCCCTGCCACGGACCGGTACAAGGTAAGTATTGTTGTCATCAGTGTCACCTGCGCTACCTGTCGTTACCGACAGGTTAGTGCAGGAGACACTGGTGACAGATTTCCTTTAAAGCTAGAATTCCACTGAGGTTTTTCGTGCAAAAACTCTGATAAAAATGACCATTTTGCCACACAGGGCGTTATTTCTGTGAAAAAATGCAGCGGGCAGATGTAAGCTGCAAGTCAATAGTGAACTGCAAAATCCCAGATCCACTTGGTGTTTTTCATTTTGGCTTTTTTTTTTTAATCCTTTGGTTGTTTTTCCGCTCTTTTGGGCTCAGAGCAAAACCATCCTAAAATTCAGAGTATGGCGAGGGGGGGGGGGGGTCATCAGAAAAATCTTGGCGTTTTCCTCCCATAGAAGTCTATGGGAGTGAAAAAATGCCAAGAAAAATGCCATGTGGGTTTTAACTTTGGCGTTTTTGCAGGTGGATTTTATTCTTTTTTTGGACTTTGGCGATCCAAAAAAGTGATGGAGATACCCTTTTTTGCTACATGTCGTAGGGTACCATTAAAAAAAAAAAAAGAGGTACAGCAGTGATGGAAAAAATTGTATTTAACGAAATTTATATCTTTTAGAACTAAATTTTTTATTACATTTTAAAGAGGGATCAATTTATGTGGGTGGGCAGAAAACTAAAAATCTAGCCGACAATATAAAAAAAAAATGTAGAAAGGGGCCATTTAATTATAAAAATAATATATTTTTTTAATTAATTTTGTAAAACTTTTTATTAGTAATGTATTTTAATTATGTGTTTACTAAAATGTGTTTTTCTATTTACCTTTTATTTTTTATTCTTCAGATTTTTTAGGTAGTACTACTACTCCCAGCATTTAACAGACTGTTCCATGATGGGAATAGTAGTACCTGTACTAATAGACAGATCGCAGCGGGTGTCACTTCTGACACCTGCTGCGATTCTCTGATATCAGCTATAGGAGCGGGGGCCACACTTGTCTGGTCCCCTGCCCGTACTATACTCTTCATTTCACAGATTCATATTTCCCGCTGAGAGCTGTAATTTGCCAGATGGTGTTGGCCAATCACAACTCTCAGCGGCATATACGAATCTGGGAAGTAAAGATAACCTCAAATCACAGGAGTATAGTGCATGGGCAGGTGACCAGACAAGTGGCTTTAGCTTATACCAGCGGATTGAAGCAGGTGTCAGGAGTGACACCCGCTGTGATCTGACCTTAACTGCAGGTACTACTATTCCCAACATGCAGTGACACCCGGGCCATCTGTCTATTAGTACAGGTACTACAACTCCCAGCATGGAGCAGAGTGTGCTCCATGTTGGGGGCAGTAATACCTGCAGTAAGGGACAGATCACAGCAATTGTCACTCCTGAAACCTGTTGTGATCCTCCTGATGTGAATTTCGGGACTCAGCTGTGCTCAGGGCTACAGAGCCGGGAGAACAGCTGATGCTGAGTAGATATAAGTCATATATCTACTGCCCAGCAAGAACTTACAGTGAGTCTGCAATGTGTATTCACTATACACATTGCTAACTCACTTAACCCCTTGCTGAGCTGTGCGCTATGTGCCAGCCCAGCAAGGAAAGAGTTAACTTACACTGCTGGACAGTGTAGGTTAACTCTTTGGGTGGTATACACTATATACAGCTATCTATCGATTTATCAAAACCTGTCCAGAGGAAAAGTTGCACAGTTGCCCACAGCAAACAATCAGCTCACCTCTGAAAAATGAAAGAAGTATGCTAATTGGTTGCTATGGGCAACTGGGCAACTTTTCCTCTGGACAGGTTTTGATAAATCTCCCCCATTGTGCATACAGAAGAGGAAGCCCCCTTACCTCCCTCCGGTCCCGGCTGGGGCCATGTAGCTCCGCCCATGGTGATTACGTCATTAGGGGGCGGAGCTACAGAAAGGAGCCAGGCTGGTAAGGGTGTAAGGCTCTGTACACATTGTATGTTTTTTATAACGTGAACAGACCCTTCTGCCAGTGTACTCCCAGACAGGAAGACTCCAGCTGTTGCTAAACTTCAACTCCCAGCATGCCCAGACAGCCAAAGGCATTATGGGCACTCTCCCCAGCAGAGAGCGCAAAAAATGTCCTAACCAATTTTTCGTGTTTTTTTTTTTTCTTCTCGTTTCAGATCCGTGTCTGCAGAGGATTGCGGTGGATTCAGAGGACTACTGCGGATGAACTGATTTTTTTTTCATTTTAATAAAATGGCTAACGAGGGTTGTGGGGGAATGTTTTTTAAAATAAAATAATTTTTCCAATGTGCAGTGTTTTTTTTTAAATTGAATTTACAGGCTTAGTAGTGGAAGCCGGTCTTATTGACGGAATCATTACAATAAGGTTTCCCCCATTCCAGGGAGACCGATCGTTTCTGGGAACGACAATTTGACGCAAGAATGCAGCCGCTACGTAGATGAGATACTATCTCCATTTGTTCACAGTCTACCTTCGTATCTGCGTGATACGAAGGATACGGCATGCAAACTCAATGAGGTTACTGTGCAGGGTGGTACATGCCTGGCTAGTCTGGACGTGGAAGCCCTGTACAGCAGCATCAGACATGATTTAGGCACAAATGCCTTCACCCATATTTTGAGCACGAAGGGTGCACAACACTATGCACATAATGAATTTTCTGTTATCACTTCTAAATTTTGTTCTTACTCATAACTTTTTCACTTTCAATGGTAAATATTATCACCAGATCAAAGGATCTGCAATGGGCACGGTGTGTGCACCTCCCTACACAAATATATTACTTGGGTGGTGGGAAGATGCTATTGTTTTCACGGACATAAATCACAAATTCACTTGGGGTCATTTTATAGACGACATTTTGATTTTGTGGGATGGTGGTAGAGATCTTTTTCACAAATTTGTTTCTGTTCTTAATCACAATCAAATAGGGATGATGTTCCCATCAGAATTTAGTTTCAATTCAGTTCACTTGTTAGATCTTACTATTGAGATCGACAGTAGCGGCTGCATTCAAACATCTATCTATCGTAAAGATACAGCTGTTAATAGCCTTCTGGAATGGGGGAGCTGGCACCCAATACCTCTGAAACGATGGATACCAGTGGGGTAATTTCTAAGGGTTAAGAACAAGAATCCAAAAAGTTGATGAGTAGATTTGAGGCTAGAGGTTACCCAAAGAAACATCTTAAGAGGGCCCTTTACAGGGCAAGAAGGACACCTAGAATGGATCTATTGAGTGCTAAGGAATACACCAGGACAAATCCAGTACATAAGGTTATCCGGTGTATTGGCACATTCGACAATAGGGAAGACCAAGTCATGAAAATCATGAGGAGGTACTGGCCGATATTGAGAGCGGATGAGGACTTACAAACCCTACTTTACACTTTTTTCGAACATCACTTATCGAAGGGGGTCCAAGCTGAGGGACCTAGTAGTCAGGAGTCATTTTGAGAAACGAGAGAAGGACATGTGGCAGAAAAATTCAAATCAAGGAACATGCTTATGTGGATAATGTTTATTCTGCACATATGTCACTCGACGGAAAGAGTTCAAAAATCCAATGGACGGTAGAACATATAAACTATATGATTTCGTAAACTGCAAAAGTAGAGGCATTGTATACATTTGTGCATGCACATGCCCAAAATTATATGTGGGCAAAACTCGCCAAGAGTTCCGACGTCGGATCTCTAAACACCTAAGTGGGATCAGAACAGGGGCGGATACCCCTATAGCCCGACATGTCAGAGATGTTCATAGCAATGACGCGAGCAGTCTACAATTTTGGGGACTGAGACAGATTAAGTTGGGCTCGAGAGGAGGTAACCTTGAGAATATTCTCCTGAAGGAAGAGTCCAAATGGATCTTTCACCTAAAAACCTTAAATCCGCATGGCCTCAACGAGGGATTTAATTATACAGCTTTCATATAATAAGGTTGCCCCATCGAGGGGATGTAGCCTCATTACTCCAGTCTGTGTGACTCTTCAAGTGAAATTCTAGTCAGCCTAACCTGGTCTAACCAGCGAGTGGTTCACATCAATTTGCATAATCAATTTAGTGTTCTTTCTTAATATAGATTTATGTAGAGGATTAGAATGTCAGATACTTGAGCTTTATTTCAAAATGGTACATATCATTAATTGTTTCAGAAATGCCTATAAACTCACCCAGGGGACTCGGCACTGATCTGTGTGCCGATTTGTGTATATTCCTTGAGACTTTAAATGTACATCTGAAAGTAAGTAGAGACAGATATTTAAAAATTTAATAAACAACAAAAAATGGAGTCAAATATTTAAACATTGGGATAGGCTGAATCTAGTCTTATAATATTTACCAACAGAACCTGATGGGATATATAGGAACCTAGAGTGTAACTTAGGGTCGAATATGGGGGTTCAATCTATCATTAAACTATGGAGCCCATTAATTATGTAAAGCAATTTTCCATCCCTGATGGGTCCCATATGGGGACTCTACTTATAAAATGATGGGACCCATGAATCATGGGAGTAATTTGGTATCTCCCGATAGATAGGATCATTTGGATTATAAGTATGCCCCTAACAAAATACCCTGTCAATGTTAGATAAGTGCATCCCTATTATAGTAGTATTTTTACTATCCAACTCGTTTCTCTATATATATTCCTTCAACAAGATACGTTATGTGTACTAACCTTGTTTACTTATGATTATACCAACCGGGCAAGTAGGGGTTAATTTGACCCTCAGATGAGTTAGATGAGATGCGCTTGCGCAATCTACTCTATGCGCAATATATTGCGCCTGCGCAACTAATGCGTCCCTTGAATGTGGGCATCGCGCTGCTATGCAGTGCGCAATCCCGTCATATGACGTACCTGCCGGGCACAAGCATATGGACACGAACAGCGCCTGCGCATCATCACATCTATTGCTGCGGGTATCAACATTACAGAACACGTGACCGCGATGACCAGAGCTGCTCACGTGGTCTATCCGGATCACGTGACCGTCCAGCTGAGCGCCGGCGAGTGGATGTAAACAGACAGGTTGAACTGTCAATCACCCGTCCGGCCAGCTGATTGGCCCGTAGGACATCAGCTATGTATGGACAATCAGACAGTCGGCGTGTGACGCGGTATACATACTAGATCAGGACTGGCTAATATAGATGTATAACAGCAATATCGCAAATGATTGGTGTGATTCCCTAGGCAATCTGAGATGCTGATTGGCCTGCAGTTTGAGCGGCATGATTGGCTGTAAACATCCCACACCATATAAAAAGGCTCAGTTTACCCTGACATTAATTGCTGTCAGTCTCTCCTTGATAAAGCCACTAAAGTGGCGAAACATGTCGGGGTGTGACAGAATTAATAGCCAATTCATAAGGTCTGGGTTGAATAACTCGCGCCTGCGGTGCACAGCAGGCGTGAGGTGCCCAATGGTGTAACACCCTGAGATACATCACATCATCAGAAGTTAGATTAAAGGTCACACACATATATAAGTGGCCAAATCTAATGATGGTATCCATCTTCACTGAGGGTACTGATTAGTCCCTATAGAGTTGATAGGATAACCATATATCTCTAAGTTGAGCGAGGAGTTCCTCTTTCGGAACCTGAGTGGACATATTTACCAACAAGGGTGACTGATATAGGACCTAGGCACAATCAAAATATATACCTATGACTGCAGTGGAGATGTGCTTTTAATCCAATTAATTCCTCACTTACACTATTATCATTTGAGTAAATAAAAGTAAAGTTTTATTATTAGTGTGGCTCTAGCAATATAGAGGACCTCTTCTTTAACCCTTAAGGGTTAAACTGTTGTAGTACCAGGAATTTGAGTCACATTCTCTGTCAGAAGTACATCTACGGCTGTATGAAATGTGACAGAAGCCAGGTAAGACTTTAAGAGCTTATGCCGTAGCCCTACAGAAGGCCCTAGAGACTGTCCAAAAACTAGATCGTATAACTCCTGAGCAGGGCAACAAGGTGTTAATGGACAGATTTATCGATGGGGCTCATAATAAGTGGGACAAAGACCAGTTGAGAATGTTAGCAGTCCAAAACCCTAATTTGTCCTTCCCCGCTTTCAAGAGACTGGCTATTCAAGTGATTGAGTCCGGGACTGAGTTAGAGGGAGTTTGTACCTGTTACGCCGAGCGCTCCGGGTCCCCGCTCCTCCCCGGAGCGCTCGCGCCGTTCACCTTCTCGCAGCGCCCCGGTCAGATCCGCTGACCGGGAGCGCTGCATCTATGTCACCGGCGGGGACGCGACCCGCGTAGCGGGACGCGCCCGCTCACGGCTCGCGTCCCGGTCACCTCACCTCTCCTGTTCCCCGTCGGCTCAGGCCCGGCGCGCGCGCGCTGTCTCTCTCCGATTTAAAGGGCCAGTGTGCCACTGATTGGCGCATGGCTCAATCAGTGCTCTCACCTGTGGCTTCACTATAAAACCTCACTTCCCCTTCCCAGCATCGCCGGATCTTGTTGCCCTTGTGCCAGTGAAAGCGTTTCCTTGTATGTCCCGTTGCCCCTGACTACGATCCTTGCTGCCTGCCCTGACCTTCTGCTACGTCCGAACTTGCTCTTGCCTAATCCCTTGTACCGCGCCTATCTCAGCCGTCAGTTGGGGTTGAGTCGCCATCGGGTGGAACGACCTGGGGGTTACCTGCCGCAGCAAGTCCATCCCGCTTTGCGGCGGGCTCTGGTGAAAACCAGTAACCCCTTAGACTCCGTTCACCTGGTACGGCCCACGTCATCTCCCCACTGACACAGAGGATCCACCACCAGTATCCTCACAGTACCCGGATCCTGAAAGTAGATCCGGCCATGGATCTCGCTGAGGTCCCACTGCCAGTTGTCGCTGACCTTACCATGGTGGTCGCCCAGCAATCTCAACAGATAGCGCAACAAGGACATCAGCTGTCCCAACTGACAGTCATGCAGCAACAACTTTTGCCACAACTTCAGCAACCATCTCCTCCGCCTGCTCCTGCACCTCCTCCGCAGCAAGTGGCCGCTTCCAGTCTCCGCTTGTCCCTGCCGGACAAATTTGATGGGGACTCTAGACAATGCCGTGGTTTCCTGTCGCAATGTTCTCTACATTTGGAGATGATGTCAGACCAATTTCCCACAGAACGGTCTAAGGGGGCTTTCGTGGTTAGTCTCCTGTCTGGGAAGGCCTTGTCATGGGCCACACCGCTCAGGGACCACAATGATCCTGTCACTGCCACTGTCCAGTCCTTCTTGAGGTTCGTAGTGTCTTCGAGGGACCAGCCCGAGCCTCTTCTGCCGAGACTGCTTTGTTGAACCTTGTCCAAGGAAATTCTTCTGTGGGCGAATACGCTATCCAATTTCATACCCTCGCCTCTGAATTATCTTGGAACAATGAGGCTCTCTGCGCGACCTTCAAAAAAGGCCTATCCAGCAACATAAAGGATGTGCTGGCCGCACGAGAAATTCCTGCCAACCTGCATGAACTTATCCATTTGGCCACCCACATTGACATGCGTTTTTCCAAAAGACGCCAGGAGCTCCGTCAGGATATGGACTTTGTTCAAACCAGGCGATTTCTCTCCCCGGCTCCTCTCTTCTCAAGTCCACTGCAATCTGTTCCTGTGCCTTCTGCCGTGGAGGCTGTTACGCCTAGCGCTCCGGGTCCCCGCTCCTCCCCGGAGCGCTCACGGCGTCTTTCTCCCTGCAGCGCTCCGGTCGGTCCCGCTGACCGGGAGCGCCGCACTGTCATGGCCGTTGGGGATGCGATTCGCACAGCGGGACGCGCCCGCTCGCGAATCGCATCCCAGGTCACTTACCCGTCCCGGTCCCCTGCTGTCATGTGCTGGCGCGCGCGGCTCCGCTCTCTAGGGCGCGCGCGCGCCAGCTCTCTGAGACTTAAAGGGCCAGTGCACCAATGATTGGTGCCTGGCCCAATTAGCTTAATTGGTTCCCACCTGTTCCCTGGATATATCTAGTCTCCTCCCTTGCACTCCCTTGCCGGATCTTGTTGCCTTGTGCCAGTGAAAGCGTTCCTTGTGTGTTCCTTGCCTGTGATTCCAGACCTTCTGCCGTTGCCCCTGACTACGATCCTTGCTGCCTGCCCCGACCTTCTGCTACGTCCGACCTTGCTCTTGTCTACTCCCTTGTACCGCGCCTATCTTCAGCAGCCAGAGAGGTGAGCCGTTGCTAGTGGATACGACCTGGTCACTACCGCCGCAGCAAGACCATCCCGCTTTGCGGCGGGCTCTGGTGAAAACCAGTAGTGGCTTAGAACCGGTCCACTAGCACGGTCCACGCCAATCCCTCTCTGGCACAGAGGATCCACTACCTGCCAGCCGGCATCGTGACAGTAGATCCGGCCATGGATCCCGCTGAGGTGCCGCTGCCAAGTCTCGCTGACCTTACCACGGTGGTCGCTCAGCAATCGCAGCAGATTGCCCAACAAGGACAGCAGCTGTCGCAGTTGACCGCCACGTTACAGCAACTTCTGCCTCTGCTACAGCAGCAACCATCTCCTCCGCCAGCTCCTGCACCTCCTCCGCAGCGAGTGGCCGCTCCTAGCCTCCGCTTGTCCCTGCCGGACAAATTTGATGGGGACTCCAGACTCTGCCGTGGATTTTTGTCTCAGTGTTCCCTGCATATGGAGATGATGTCGGACTTGTTTCCTTCAGAACGGTCTAAGGTGGCGTTCGTAGTAAGCCTTCTCTCAGGAAAGGCCTTGTCTTGGGCCACACCGCTCTGGGACCGCAATGATCCTGCCACAGCCACAGTCCAGGCCTTCTTCACTGAACTCCGGAGTGTCTTCGAGGAGCCAGCCCGAGCTTCTTCTGCCGAGACTGCCCTGTTGAACCTGGTCCAGGGTAATTCTTCCGTTGGCGAGTATGCCGTACAATTCCGTACTCTTGCTTCAGAACTATCCTGGAATAACGAGGCTCTCTGCGCGACCTTTAAAAAAGGCCTATCCAGTCGCATCAAGGATGTGCTGGCCGCACGAGAGATTCCTGCCAATCTGCAAGAACTCATCCATCTAGCTACCCGCATTGACATGCGTTTTTCTGAGCGACACCAAGAGCTCCGCCAGGAAAAAGACTTAGATCTCTGGGCACCTCTCCCACAGTATCCGTTGCAATCTACGCCTGGGCCTCCCGCCGAGGAGGCCATGCAAGTGGATAAGTCTCGCCTGACCCAGGAAGAGAGGAATCGCCGCAGGGAAGAAAATCTCTGTCTTTACTGTGCCAGTACCGAGCATTTCTTGGCGGATTGCCCTATCCGTCCTCCACGCCTGGGAAACGCACGCACGCACCCAGCTCACGTGGGTTTGGCGTCTCTTGGTTCCAAGTCTGCTCCTCCACGTCTCACGGTACCCGTGCGGATTTCTTCTTCAGCCAGTTCCTCCCTCTCAGCCGTGGCCTGCTTGGACTCCGGTGCCTCAGGAAATTTTATTTTGGAGTCGTTGGTTAATAAATTCAGCATCCCGGTGACCCGTCTCGTCAAGCCGCTCTACATTTCCGCGGTCAACGGAGCCAGATTGGACTGCACCGTGCGTTACCGCACAGAGCCCCTCCTCATGTCTATTGGACCCCACCTTGAGAGGATTGAATTTTTCATTCTCCCCAACTGTACCTCTGAGGTTCTCCTCGGTCTGCCTTGGCTCCGGCTTCATTCCCCCACCATTGATTGGACCACCGGGGAGATCAGGAACTGGGACTCTGCCTGCCACAGGAAGTGCCTCTCCCCCCCTCCCAGTCCCGTCAGGCAAGCCTCTGTGCCACCCCATGGCCCCCGTCCTGGTGTCACACTGCCCCGTGCCAGGTCTCGCCCTCTGCCCTCCCTCCCCATTCCCACTCCTGTTGTACTGCCTGCCGTTGAGGAAACCCTCCATTCTTTCCCGGTGTCCTCATCCCAGGGGAGGCAGTTACTGGACAAAGAGAAGGGGAGACCTAAGGGGGGGGGTACTGTTACGCCTAGCGCTCCGGGTCCCCGCTCCTCCCCGGAGCGCTCACGGCGTCTTTCACCCTGCAGCGCTCCGGTCGGTCCCGCTGACCGGGAGCGCCGCACTGTCATGGCCGTTGGGGATGCGATTCGCACAGCGGGACGCGCCCGCTCGCGAATCGCATCCCAGGTCACTTACCCGTCCCGGTCCCCTGCTGTCATGTGCTGGCGCGCGCGGCTCCGCTCTCTAGGGCGCGCGCGCGCCAGCTCTCTGAGACTTAAAGGGCCAGTGCACCAATGATTGGTGCCTGGCCCAATTAGCTTAATTGGTTCCCACCTGTTCCCTGGATATATCTAGTCTCCTCCCTTGCACTCCCTTGCCGGATCTTGTTGCCTTGTGCCAGTGAAAGCGTTCCTTGTGTGTTCCTTGCCTGTGATTCCAGACCTTCTGCCGTTGCCCCTGACTACGATCCTTGCTGCCTGCCCCGACCTTCTGCTACGTCCGACCTTGCTCTTGTCTACTCCCTTGTACCGCGCCTATCTTCAGCAGCCAGAGAGGTGAGCCGTTGCTAGTGGATACGACCTGGTCACTACCGCCGCAGCAAGACCATCCCGCTTTGCGGCGGGCTCTGGTGAAAACCAGTAGCGGCTTAGAACCGGTCCACTAGCACGGTCCACGCCAATCCCTCTCTGGCACAGAGGATCCACTACCTGCCAGCCGGCATCGTGACAGAGGCTATGCAAGTAGATCGGTCCCGCCTGACCCTACAAGAGAGGACTCGCCGCCGCAATGAGAATCTATGCCTGTACTGTACTAGTACCGAACACTTCCTGAAGGATTGTCCTATCCGTCCTCCGCGTCAGGAAAGACGTACTCCGATTCCGCACAAAGGTGAGACAGCGCTAGGTGTGAACTCTGCTTCTCCACGTCTTACTGTGCCTGTGCGGATTTCTTCTTCTGCTAACTCCTCCTTCTCAGCTGTGGCCTTCTTGGATTCCGGTTCTGCAGGAAATTTTATTTTGGCCTCTTTCGTTAATAGGTTCAACATCCCAGTGACCAGTCTCGTCAGACCACTCTACATCGCTTCAGTTAATGGAGAAAAATTGGACTGTACTGTGCGTTACCGCACAGAACCCCTGTTAAAGTGCATTGGACTTCATCACGAAAAAATTTAATTTCTGGTCTTACCCAACTGCACTTCTGAAATTCTCCTTGGATTGCCTTGGCTCCAACGTCTTTCTCCTACCCTTGACTGGACCACCGGGGAGATCAAGAGCTGGGGTTCTTCTTGCCTCAAAAAATGCCTAACACCTGCCCCCGGCTCCGCCAGTCAAACTCCTGTGGCTCCTCCTATATCAGGTCTTCCCAAGGCCTACCAGGACTATGCCTTATGGTTTCTTTTCTAAAACCTTCTCTCCGGCGGAGAAAAATTATTCTATTGGGGATCGTGAACTTCTGGCCATTAAACTAGCTCTCGAAGAATGGAGGCATCTACTGGAAGGTTCCAAACATCCCATTGTCATCTATACGGATCACAAGAATCTCTCGTATCTCCAGTCTGCCCAACGTCTGAACCCACGCCAGGCTAGGTGGTCGTTGTTTTTTGCCCGCTTTAACTTCGAGATTAATGTTCATCCTGCTGACAAAAACGTCCGGGCTGACGCCCTTTCACGTTCCTCTGATTCTACCGAATCTGAAGCCCCTCTGTAACACATTGTACCTCCTGAGCGCCTGATTTCCTCTGCTCCAGCTTCTATCAGACAAACTCCTCCTGGGAAGACCTTCGTCCCTCCACGCCAGCGCCTCAAGATCCTCAAGTGGGGTCACTCCTCACACCTCGCTGGCCATGCTGGCGTCAAGAAGTCCATCCAACTCGTTTCTCGTTTATACTGGTGGCCTACCCTGGAGACTGATGTCGCTGATTTCATTCAGGCCTGTACAGTTTGTGCCCGGGACAAGACTCCTCGCCAGAAGCCTGCTGGACTCCTTCATCCTTTACCTGTTCCTGAGCTACCATGGTCTCAAATTGCCATGGATTTTATTATGGATGTGCCCCTATCCCATGGCAACACAGTCATCTGGGTGGTAGTTGATTGTTTCTCCAAGATGGCACCTTTTATTCCGCTTCCAGGTCTTCCTTCAGCGCCACAGTTGGCGAAGCAATTTTTTGTGCACATTTTTCGCCTTCACGGGCTTCCCACGCATATCGTTTCGGATAGAGGCGTTCAATTTGTATCGAAATTTTGGAGAGCTCTCTGTAATCAATTAAAAATCTAATTAAATTTCTCATCCTCCTACCATCCCCAATCCAATAGGCAAGTAGAGAGAGTTAACCAGATCCTTCGTGACTATCTGCAACATTTTGTTTCCTCCCGCCAAGACGATTGGGTCGATCTTCTACCCTGGGCTGAATTCTCGTACAATTTCAAAAACTCTGAATCCTCCGCCAAATCCCCGTTCTTTGTGGTGTACGGCCGTCACCCTCTGCCCCCCTTCCCCATTCCCACTTCTTCTGGTCTGCCTGCTGTTGATGAAGTTACCCGGGACTTCTCCATCATCTGGAAGGAGACTCAAAAATCCCTCCTACTGGCCTCATCCCGTATGAAGAAGCATGCCGATAAAAAGAGAAGAACTCCTCCTGTCTTCGCTCCTGGGGATAAGGTATGGCTCTCTGCCAAGTACATCCGCTCCCGTGTCCCCAGCTATAAGCTGGGACCACGTTATCTTGGACCCTTTAAAATCAAGAGTCAAATCAATCCTGTCTCCTACAAACTTCTTATTCCCCCTTCTCTCCGTATTCCTAACTCTTTTCACGTTTCCCTTCTCAAACCTCTTGTTCTTAACCGTTTCTCTCCCAAGGTTGTCGCTCCAGCTCCTGTCTCTGGCTCCTCCGATGTCTTCACTGTTAAAGAAATACTCGCATACAAAACGGTTAGAGGTGAAAAAAATAATTCTCGTAGATTGGGAGAATTGTGGACCTGAAGAGAGGTCGCAGGTTCGCAGGTTTTCAGGTTCCAAAAAGGGGGGAGACCCAAAGGGGGGGGACTGTTACGCCGAGCGCTCCGGGTCCCCGCTCCTCCCCGGAGCGCTCGCGGCGTTCACCTTCTCGCAGCGCCCCGGTCAGACCCGCTGACCGGGAGCGCTGCATCTATGTCACCGGCGGGGACGCGATCCGCGTAGCTCCCTAGGGCGCGCGCGCCGGCTCTCTCCGATTTAAAGGGCCAGTGCACCACTGATTGGCGCATGGCTCAATCAGTGCTCTCACCTGTGGCTTCACTATAAAACCTCACTTCCCCTTCCCAGCATCGCCGGATCTTGTTGCCCTTGTGCCAGTGAAAGCGTTTCCTTGTATGTCCCAAGCCAGTGTTCCAGACCTTCTGCCGTTGCCCCTGACTACGATCCTTGCTGCCTGCCCTGACCTTCTGCTACGTCCTACCTTGCTCTTGCCTAATCCCTTGTACCGCGCCTATCTCAGCCGTCAGTTGGGGTTGAGTCGCTATCGGGTGGAACGACCTGGGGGTTACCTGCCGCAGCAAGTCCATCCCGCTTTGCAGCGGGCTCTGGTGAAAACCAGTAACCCCTTAGACTCCGTTCTCCTGGTACGGCCCACGTCATCACCCCACTGACACAGAGGATCCACCACCAGTATCCTCACAGTACCCGGATCCTGACAGTACCCCTGTTCAAGAGACACTAGGGGCAGTAGTTAGGGCAATACCATCAGCATCACTGGTCCCCGCCGCAGTATCATCTGCTTTGCCAGTCACCACAGCCTCTGACCAACAAAGTGTTAAGCAGGGCCTTGAACAGTTCACTAAGGCAGTGAAGAAGCTTGCCACCCAGGCCGCTCCACCTGACCGTGAACAGCCCACACATAGAAAACCTGTCCCTGTTCCTGCTCCTCACAATTTCAACCCTCGCAATCCTCCGCCCAATAGGCCCTTAGGGACTCAAAGGACCTTTTGTACTTACTGCAATAAGTCAGGACATTGGAAGATGCAGTGTTGGGATTTAAACGGATTTCCCCTGAGGTCGCGGACCGCCCATCAGGAAAACAGTCACCAGGTCCAAACCCCAAATGACCTAAGTCAGGACTCGCACTTTATGTCTCCTCCTGTCCCCATATAAAAATTATTGTAGAGGGTGTACAGTTGGGAGCGCTGATAGATAGGGGTTCACAAGTGTCTACTATACCTAAAAATGTTTTCTATCAGCATTGGGATGCTAGTTTATTGTGTGAACCTAATGATGTTGACTTTAGAGTCGTGGAGGGTAACGGGAAACCAATACCCAGACATGGATACTGGGAGACAACTATTTAGTTGGGAAAGCATGTACTTACCAGGCAGGAAGTGATTGTAACTAATGTGTCAGATAAGGGGTCTGCTGAGTTTATAATGGGGAGGAACATTATGAAAAACTGTCTTGCTGAAATAGTAGATTACTTGCATGCCTCTCTCCCCTACATGTCCCCTTCAGGCCAGAGGGCTGCGCAGCACCACTTGAAAGTTCTAAAGGCAGAGCAGAAGTTTGCCAACAAGCAAGGTGAAATCTGCAGAGTGCGTGTACAAGACATTTGGTCGGTGTCCTTCCAACCCAACACAGAGACCATCATCTGGTGCCTTGCACATCCTGGAGTAAGAAACAATGACTCTCAAGCCCTGCTGGAGCCTATGCAACTGGAAGATCATCCTCTTGTCCGAGCTGCGAGAAGCCTTGTCACAATTACCAACGGGAGAGTTCCAGTCCGGTTAGTCAATCTGTCTGATGCTGCTAATGTCCTAAATACACCCCAGTCGCCCAGCTGTATCTCATAGAGTCAAGGGACATCCTAACAGAACACAAGGTGCTTCGGCAGCGTGCGGCCCAAGTGGCTGAAGGATCCGGTACGAGTTCTCCTGAGCCCTGGTGGGCGCAACTTCAAGTAGGAGACGATACTACCCCAAGGGATCAAGTCAAGGGAGTCGTCAACGTCACCAAAAGGTACCACGAGGCTTTTAGTAAACACCCTACAGACTTTGGACATACGTCCATGATCCAACACAGAATTCTCACCGGCATCCGGCGTGTCCGATCAGTGATTGATTTCTCCATGCCTACGATCTAGGCAGGAGAAGTCAAGCCCCAATAACACTCGGCATATATTTCTATGCCGATGAACAGTGTTAGGAATCAATGTAATGCATAATATAGCCACTAGAGGGGGCTATAACATAGCAAAAAAAAAAGTTTAAAAAAAAGTTACTGATGATCAATTAACCCCTTCCCTAATAAAAGTAAGAATCACCCCCCTTTTCCCATTTTCAAAAAATAACTGTGTAAATAAAAATAAACATGTGGTATTGCCGCGTGCGAAAATGTCCGAACGATAAAATATATTGTTAATTAAACCGCACGAACAATTGTGTACACGCAAAAGAAGTAATACAAAATCAAACCTATACAAGTAGGGAATCATTTTAACCATATGGACCTACAGAATAAAGATAAGGTGTCCTTTTTACCTAATGCACTGCGTAGAAACGGAAGCTCCCAAAAGTTACAAAATGAAAATTTTTTCTTAAATTTTGTCGCACAATAAAAAAGTTTTTCACTTTGTCGTGGATTTTTTTGTAAACTGACTAATGTCCCTGCAAAGTAGAATTGGTGGCGCAAAAAATAAGCCATAATATGGAATTTTAGGTGCAAAATTGAAAGCGTTATGATTTTTCGAAGGTGATGAGGAAAATATGAAAATGCAAAAATTTAAAAACCCTGAGTCCTTAAGGGGTTAAACCCCAGGTACACTACCTAGGTCATGTTGTCAGTGACGAGGGAGTCCAGCCCAATCCTGAAAAGGTGAAGGTTGTCAAGAACTGGCCTACCCCGCGCACTGGGAAAGATGTCAGAAGCTTCCTGGGATTTGCCGGCTTCTACCGCCGCTTCTTTCCCCACTTCGCCCAGATTGCAGAACCCTTCACAGCTCTCCTGCGGGGTACGGCGAAGGAGAACTACAGTGGAAGACTACCTGTTGAATGGGACGAAGAGCAAGAGACAGCGTTCCGACCTCTTAAACGTCTGCTGACAGAACCACCCATCCTGGCGTATCCAGACTAAGGTCAGTTGTTCCGGCTGTATACTGATGCCAGCTTCAAAGGTCTGGGAGCTGTCAAGTCCAAGAAGGGCAACAGAGTGTGATAGCCTACGCCAGTCGTAACCTGCGAGGAGCAGAAAAAAACAATGCAAACTACAGCTCCTTAAAGCTGGAACTTCTCGCCCTCGTTTGAGCCATGACTGAAAAGTTTAAGGACTACATGGCTGCCACGCTATTCACTGTCTACACGGATAACCCATTGGACCATCTGAATACTGCCAAGTTGGGTGCTATCAAGCAGCGTTGGGCTTCAAGATTGGCCAATTACAGTTTCACCATTAAGTACAGGAGCGGCCGACGCCAATGTACTGTCTTGGATGACCCCCGGCAAAGAACCATTTGTCGAAGACGAGTGGGAAGATGTGGAGATGCCCCCATTTTACCAGAAGTTTGTGAATCAGAATGTTGGGACCACCCTTGAGGACAGTGAACCCAGGTCCGAGAAGGTCCAAGAAGACCTATAAACCTGGAAGACACTACAAGACGAAAGTCGAGTCATGGGGACTACCTTCTGATGACAAAGGTACCAACCCGTCTACGCCGAGCCCAGTGTGACTGAGTTGAAACGTCTCTGGCGACAGAGGAATCGGCTGTTTGTGCACAAGCGACTGTTGTACCAAAATTCTTTGGATTCGGTCTCTGGTGATCAACTTCATCAGATTCTGATTGCCTGAAGATACGCGGCAATGGTCCACAACAAATATCATGACCAGTCGGGACACTTTGAAGTCCACAAGACCGAGGCTACTGTCAGGCGAAGATTCTACTGGATTGGAATGCGGAGCGACATTGAGAAATGGTGCAGTGAGTGTGCAGTCTGCAACGTCACCAACAATGTGCGCAAGGACACAAGAGCACCTCTCCATTCCATCCAGAGTGAAAGGCTTAATCAGTTGGTCGCGCTAGACCATGTCAAGTTATCTCCTACCCAGTCCAGGTACACTTATTCTTTCACTATGGTGGATCACTACTCAAAAAAGGTTGTCGTGGTACCCGTTAAACACCTCTCAGCCAAGACAGCGGCCCAGATCTTCTACTCCAATTGGGTGCAAACCCTTGATAGTCCAGAGCAGGAGCAGCTTCTGTATCCAAGCATGAAGAGTGGCCCCGATTGTTGCCCGAATTGTTGGAGATTTATAACAACACGGTCCATTGTTCTACAGGGTACACCCCTTTCTACCTGATGATGGGGCGGCATGGGCAGCTGCTGAAGGACCGTACGTTTGGGCTTCAGACCCCATTCAATAACTCCCCGCAAGCATCCATGGATTGGGTCTCTGATCATCAAAGAAGGATCCAATAAGCAAAAGAGATTGTTGGCAAAAAGATGGGCGAGGCTCAACAAAGACAACAGCAACAATATAACCGTCACGCCTCCACCAAACCCCTCCAACTAGGCGACAAAGACTGGCTGCGGAAGTTCCGAGAACTCATAAACTGGACTCTATCTGGGAGACTGAACCATACCCAAACACCAACCAAGAATAGCTAAAATTTTACCATTTTTATTAAAGACAATTTAAAACCTATAACAAAATGGCTATAAAATGAATACAGAGTTAAGGGTCTCGATTTAAGGAGACTCTACTCAGGTTCAATCCCCTATTTTACACCTGACTCGTTTCCCTGTAGGTTTGATGTGTCTACGCTTCATCAGGGGGTTACAACGTAGGCCCAAGACACAAAGTGGAGATATAGGTGTTACAACTTATTCCATTCTATGTATGATGAACAATAGACAGACACAAAACACATAGCAAGCAAAGTTGAGATATAAACAATGGTGCAGAGATAGATTCTTTGTGGGAGGTCTCCAATGGTGCGTTGACATCCAATAAGCCCTAGAAGCTTAATGTATATCCTCCAGGGATAGTGTTAGAACCTGGATGCCAGACAGTAGTAGATCTGTATTTACCCATACATGATAAGGTGGGCAAATGAACACAATCATTTTCCTTCTCAAAAATGGCCCCTATTGGCTCTGTGTGTATGTCCATCTGACAAATGTCATAAAGGTGATAAATAGGTTACTAAGGCTCCTACAAGGAACTTAATGTATTATCTAGGGATGCACCGATATATCGGCGGCCGATACATATCGTCCGAAAATAGCTATTTCGGCAAAATGCCGAAACAACAAAAAATGTGCCGATAATGACCCACCTCCCCTGCCCGCCCACAGCACAAGTTACAAACACTGCCAGTGGCAGAGGCACTCGTGGGGGGTGCAGGGGGGGCCGGCCGCACCGGGCGCAACATCTGGGGGGGGGGGGGGGTGCGCTCTCCAGGATATGAATACTTCTTTTTATGTGCCCGGGCCGGCTCCCGTGTGTGGCTGCAGGCGGGGGCCGGCCAGAGCATATAAAAACTAATACTGTATACTAAAAACCAGGGGGCCTCCAGCTGTTGTGAAACTACAACTCCCAGCATGCCCGGACCGGCAAAGTCTGTCCGGGCATGCTGGGAGTTGTAGTTTCACAACAGCTGGAGGCACCCTGGTTTATAGTATACAGTATTAGGTTTTATATGCTCTGGTCGGCCCCCGCCTGCAGCCACACACGGGAGCCGGCCCGGGCACATAAAAAGAAGTATTCCTATCCCGGACATCCCTGTGTCCCGAAAAATCTTTTCGGGACATAAGGATGTCCGCCTGTCACTCACCATTCCCCGGCGTCCTCCTGCGATCCTCCTTCGGTCCCTCGCTTCTCCGCCTCTATGGTCGTACGCACGGGACGTCACTGACGTCCCATGCGTACAACCATAGAGACGCAAGAGGACCGCAGGATCGTCGCAGGAGAACGCACGCTGGCCGGGGCCTGGTAAGTGACCATGTCATCTTCTTGAGTGTTCCGGTCACCGCTCCTCCGGTCCCGTAACCTACTGCTATGGTCCATAGGCCATAGCAGTAGATGTGACCCCGGGCCGGAGGAGCGGTGACCGGATCACTGTGGGGGCAGCAGTACAAACATACAGCCTCCAGCCATACACTGTATATGGCTGGATGCTGTATGTCTGTGGGGTGGGGGGAGCTGCCTACTATTGTGGAGGAACTGCTGACCTAATGTGGGGGGAAGCTGCCTAATATTGTGGGGGGGAGCTGCCTAATATTGTGGGGGGGAGCTGCCTAATATTGTTGGGGGGCAGCTGCCTACAAATGTGGGGGGGAGCTGCCTAATATTGTTGGGGGGAGCTGCCTAATATTGTTGGGGGGAGCTGCCTGATATTGTGGGGGGGGGAGCTGCCTATTATTGTTGGGGGGAGCTGCCTAATATTGTTGGGGGGAGCTGCCTAATATTGTTGGGGGGAGCTGCCTAATATTGTTGGGGGGGAGCTGCCTGATATTGTGGGGGGGAGCTGCCTAATATTGTGGGGGGGAGCTGCCTACAAATGTGGGGGGAGCTGCCTAATATTGTGGGGGAACTGCCTACTATTGTGGGGAACCTGCCTACTATTGTGGGGGAACTGCTGACCTAATGTGGGGGGGAGCTGCCTACAAATGTGGGGGGAGCTGCCTAATATTGGTGGGGGGAGCTGCCTAATATTGTGTGGGAACTGCCTACTATTGTGGGGAACCTGCCTACTATTGTGGGGGAAATGCTGACCTAATGTGGGGGAGCTGCCTACTATTGCGGGGGAGCTGCCTACTATTGCGGGGGAGCTGCCTACTATTGCGGGGGAGCTGCCTACTATTGTGGGGAACTGCCCACTATTGTGGGGGAGCTGCCTACTAATGTGGGGGAACTCCCGACCTAATGTGGGGGAGCTGGCAATCTAATGTGGGGGAATCTAATCTAATTTAATGAGCGGAGCGCTGCATTTTAACAGAAGACGGGGAGAAGTCATTTTCGGTATCGGTTTCGGCCGGACATTTTTTTTTATTTCGGTTTCGTTTCGGTTCTGAAATTTCCATTTCGGTGCACCTCTAGTATTATCTTCAATGTATGGAGGACCATATAGCCAAAAGGGACTCTCACAATGCTACAATAAGCCAGACGGTTAAAGAGGTACCTGATCCTCAATATATCCCCGACCACAATAGGTCCACAAAAGGCAAGTCCCTCCTGCTGCTATGTAAATATCATCATCTGCGACGTGGATCGTCAGCCGCAGAGGGACGCATCATGCTTATGGCATTCTGATATGGGGAATTTATGTATGGATAATGGCTGGACATCTAGGTGGTATTGTTATCAGAATATCTTACCTATAAGAATTTGGAGGGTCCTATAGGATCCTGGTGGTCGGATAATTGTGGTCTGGATTTATTTATAACAAAGGAGCTATTATTACCGTTGCCATCTTTTCAGGGGGTTATTTGTCAAGTCTTTTTTGGAGGAGCCCTTATATTAGGGTCCTTGTTTTATCAGTGACCCTAGTCCTACTTCTTAACCACCTAGAGGTTATTGCATCAGCCGGAGGACATTCAAATGAGGCCACAAACAAGCTTTTTCATCATTCGTCTCCATTTATGTGCTTTGTACTGTATACATGCTTGTTCTAATGTGCTACAAATGTTTATAGTCTGAACTTCCTCCTTTGTTTGTACTAAGTTGAGCCATTGTCCATGACTCATACACTATCTAAAAAAAAATTCTCTATATCTTTGTACTTTCTATGTATACTTTTATACTGTTGTTGTCATCCCCTGATGAACCGTTGTATACCATCAGATACACGGGTAAACGCGTTGGAATATACAGGTGTTCATCATAGGAGAACTCTTTCTTTTTTGTGTGGTTATATTTTCTTTATACTATTGTATTTGGGTGTTTTTTAATAAGGAAATAATACATTTATCAATTTTAGCTACATGGTTTAGTATTATTTATGTAACTATCCTCCACTATGGTTCGGGCACAGATCGTGACCATACCAGACTCCGATTCAGGCTAGGCCGCCAGCCTGAATCGTACAATGGAATAAGTTGTAACACCTATATCTCCACTTTGTCTTGGGGCTACGTTGTAACCCCTGATGAACCGTAGACACATCAAACCTACGGGGAAACACGTCGGGTGTAAAATAGGGGATTGACCCTGAGTAGAGTCTCCTTAAATCGAGACCCTTGACTCTGTATTCATTTTATAGCCATTTTGTTATAGGTTTTAAATTGTCTTTAATAAAAGTTGTTAAATTTTAGCTATTCTTGGTTGGTGTTTGGATATAATTTAGCTAAATTGGATTAGTTGGTCCATGATTTCAGTGATTGGTGGACTGAACCATACACAGTGACGGCCGTACCCTATCCAGACTCTGACGTGTACGAGGTACAAAAACTTGGGTACGAACTGCAAGCTGTCCATCGTAACAGAATCAAGCTGTATCTCAGGGAAGACCTACCTGTGCCCCTAGCACCTTCTCCACCAGATGTCAGACCTATGAGGGAGTATGTGCCGGGTGAGGGAATCCACCCATCCATGGATGTCTCTATGTTCTCCCCAAGTCAACCTGCGGTCTTCTGTATCTCGCCAAACCCGGGACCGGTTCAACCAACCTTCATTGCCACACCAGTCCCAGTCCTGTCACCGTTGGTGCCAGTCTATACCTCAATCTCCAGATCATCTGTCTCACAATGTCTCTGCCAACATGTCCAAGTCCTGCCAGTCCCAAACCGCTACCTACTCCAGCATTCCATGAGGGAGAGCCTGTTACAATTCCAATCGAGTAAAGAGTTCCTGAATCCCAAGAGGTGGTGCTGCGTAGGTCCAAACAGTCCACTCAAGACCAAGTTACAGCTAGTATAAAGATTAAAATACCACATAAAGTCCTGTGCTACACATAGTCCACTGACACCACGTTAAGTCATGCTTATATGCCTATAATCACATTAGGGCTGTAGCATTTACCATAGTACCCGTCCACAAAATGTTTATAATGTTTAATGTCTAATATTTTCTTGTGTCCACGTGCCCAGGATACTTTACTGGCCAGAAGGTATTCCTGTTAACCCCCTGTGCACGTGCAAAAATAAGGTAACAAATGTCTAGTGTTGTCTAGCAATGCACAGAGTTCTGGGGAGAAGTGTGTCCACCGAGGGACCCCAGTAGCCAAGGCATTGGGTAAAAAGCCTCCGGCAGCCCAATCCGTTCAAGTTGTGTCTATTTTCCTGTATAATGTATTAAAGTCATACCCTTAAAACAGTTATAAGGTTAACAAGTCTTCATAGTACAGAGCGCGTATGGACATTTTATGCTACAAGGATTCTTTATATGCATCCATTTACTAATTTCAGACCTGGATATGGATGTTGTTTGCCCCAGGAACTGTCTGTGGCCTCTGTGGTCATACCGGTCCTCTGCCCACCAGGACTGGGCATTGAGGGCGACTTCATTAAAGAGGGGGAGTTTGTGGTGGCCCAGTACGGGGTGGTGTGTCCCCATACATTTCTCCTGCCTTGTCAGGCAGAGTCCCTCCATGTATCAACTGTCTGCCCTCAGTAAAGCGGTCGTTGTCCATAACTTGGCATCGGTGTCTTCATTGCCCCATGCCTAGCCCAGGACCAGCGGTATTACCTTCAGGTGGTTAAGGCTAAACCACGCCCTGGTGTCACAAAAAGAAGGGGTAATAACATCTGCCCCCAGGGTTACAACATTTGCCCTGCATTGCACCCCGCTATGCCACACATCTAAGGCTGCATTCACATCACGTTTGTTTGCTATGGATGTCAGATCCAGCTGGGAAATTTAAAAACTGAGAGCTCCCATATTCCAGCAGGAAAGGTGCCAAAACCCATTCATTTTAATGAGCCGACCGGAGTCAGATAGTGACTCTGGTTGGCTTATTTTTGCCCCGTATGCGGTTTTGTGACCGGACCTAAAACCGTAGTATACCACAGTTTTAAGTCCGGTCACAAAACCAGATACGGGCCAAAAAAGAGCTGACTGGAGTCACTATCTGACTCCGGTCAGCTCATTAAAGTGAATAAGATGGGGATCTGGTCGGCTGGGATACGGGAGCGCCCAGCTTTCCCATATCCCAGCCGGGTCTGGTCCCCATATGTAATAAACGTGATGTGAACCCAAGCCGAAGATGGTTATTACTTTTAATATGGATACCCTGATCCTTGATCATCAGGACCTTGATTGATTCAGGCCTATAAATGTCCTGACAGCATGCATCTATGCCCCTTGTGGCAGCCCTTGATATTATATGCCTTGGCAGCAGCTGCCTAACCTGGTTGCTACAGTTCAATTTACAATGCAGTGTCCTCTTTACACAGTTTAGTATCATCCATAAAGATTAACACTTAATAACAGATTAACACTTTATACTATAAAATCTCTCTACAAGGTTATTAATAAATATATTAAAAAGAATAGGATGCAAAACTGACCCCTGTGGTACCCCAATAGTAACAGTCACCCATTTAGAGTATGTACCATTATTAACCACCCTCTGCTTCCTATCACTGAACCAGTTACTTACCTACTTACACATATTTTCCACCAGCCCAAGCTTACTCACTTTATGTAGCAACTTCCCGCCTCGATCAGTGACTTGCTGAGCAGCAATGCTATGTCACCTCAGTAGCTCTGTTAAGGGAAGGTTCGGTGGAGACCTAGGCACCGATGTCGGAGGCTAAAAAGGAGTAAAAGAGGTATGAGTTGTATTTTGTGCTATTAGGGGCATTCTGGGATCATTGGTAAAAAAAAAAAAAAATTATAATAATTAAATGGACAACCCTCTTAATTATAAATACCTAATATCTATGGGGGTGTGAGTGTCCATGTATGTGAAACAGGACAGACGCTTAGAACAAAACTCAACTCACATTGTATAACAGAGAGAAGTGTAGTCTGGCACTGCTGAAGTAATAATATGACCACTATGCAAGGGTGTTGGTGTGAAGTCGGTAGCAATGAAGATATGTAGGTGGTGCTCTAGCTCAGGTAGGCAGATATCCAAATAACATAAGAAATGAAAGTCAGTAACTCACCAAACTTCTTCTTCAATCTTGTCTTTATTGATCAATACTCACATAGTGCGTTACAGGAGAGGGACAGTGAGGGGTGGGGGTTGGGTACAGCAGGCAACAGTAGCCGTTTTGCACAAATCAGTGCTTCATCTGGCCTATACATATGTCTGGATTGCAGGTACATTTATGCAGGTAAGTGTAAAGATTAGCCAATGCCCTTGGATTTACACCTAATCAGATGATTAAAAAACGACAAGGGAAGGAGGAGTTATCTAGTATTAAAGACACACTGCCATGTCAATTTTATCATTAAGGCCTAATGGGCCGGTTGCATTAGTTTTTATGATCCAATGAACTTCTCTTTTCAATAATTTTTTATCAGTTCTGATTCCGGGTGAAGGATGAATTAATTCTAATACCACGAATTTTAATGTTTCGGGGTTGCCATTGTGGCTTTCTATTACATGCGATATAAGACGAGGAGCTCCCTTAGTAGTACGAATAGAATGAAAGTGTTCTCTTATTCGTATGAGAAATTCTGTCTCCAAGGGGATTTTACCCAGCAGGAGTGCAGAGAAGTTGATCCCAGAATTGCCCAAACCGGCAAAATGGTATCACTTACCTAAGGTGCACAAGTCACTGAGCCAACCCCCGGGACGTCCTATCGTCACTGGCATCGGCTCAGTGACTGAACACCTATCGCATTACGTTGACTGGCTGCTCAGACCTTTGTTACCAGCAATTCCCTCGTATATTAAAGACACCCAGCACTTGTTACAGATGGTCAGTGACATGCACTGGCAAGAAGACTGGAAGTTATGCTCTATTGATGTTGTAAGCCTGTACACCCGCATCCCGCATGATGCGGGTGTACAAGCAATTAGAGAATTCCTGTTAACTACTGAAACATCTTCCATTTTCACTGATTTTGTATGAGAAGCCTTGAAATTCATCTAAACTAATAGCACCTTCACATACCAGGACAGATGGTATATGCAGGACACCGGGACCCCTATGGGGACGCCGGTGTCCTGCATTTATGCTAATCTGTTCCTGGCTATGTTAGAACATCGCCACTTTTATTCTACCACTAATCCTTACTTACAATATATTAAAATTTATTTATGATGGGTGGAAGATGTGCTACTGGTATGGTCCGGGACAGAGCAACTCTTTGAGCAATTTGTGGCATATTTAAATAACTGTAATAAAATAAACATGGTATTTACACACCAGTATGGAGGGGACATATTAGAATTTCTCGATGTTAAATTAAAAGTTGAAAACCAAACAGAAATGCAGAAAAACAATAGCCAAGAACACCTTGCTTTATTTTGACAGTTCCCACCCCTTCACAGTAAAAAAAAAAGGTATCCCCTATGGGCAGTTTATTAGATTGAAACGAAATAACATGTGTGAAACTACGTACAAACAACAAGCAAATGAATTAGAAACCAGATTGAAAGAGCGACAATATCCTATTAAAATAATACAAGAAGGTAGGAGAAGAGAAGATAATATTGATAGAAATCCCTAAAAACAAAAATAAAAAAGGAGACAGAGGAGATTTACATTCACATTTGCCAATACCCACATGAATAAAATTATAGAACAAGCCATCCGCAGAAATTGGTTTATTTTAGAGGCTGATGAAGTAGTGACAACTATTGCAAAAAGAAAACCTCTAATAGCCTATAGAAAAAGCTAAACAATAGGAGAAGTACTTAAAAATACCAATGACAAAAATAAAAAACAAACATGGCTTGACTACATTTACTCCAAAAGGTAATATTGCATGTAAAAAAAATGTATTTTTGCAAATAAAACATGAATTCAAAAACATTGAGAATAGGACCAATAATGCATACAGTGAATGATCTAATAACGTGCCGTTCCAAAAACATAGTCCATGCAATTTTTTGCCCATGTGGATTCTATTACATCAGAAAGACAATAGGCACCTATTCATACGAATAAGAGAACACTTTTATTCTATTCGTACTACTAAGGGAGCTCCTTGTCTTATATCGCATGTAATAGAAAGCCACAATGGCAACCCCGAAACATTAAAATTTGTGGGATTAGAACAAATTCATCCTTCACCTGGAATCAGAACTGATAAAAAATTATTGAAAAGAGAAGTTCATTAGATCATAAAAAATAACGTAACCGGCCCATTAGGCCTTAATGATAAAATTGACATGGCAGTGTGTCTTCAATGCTAGATAACTCCTCCTTCCCTTGTCATATTTTTAATCATGTGATTAGGTGTAAATCCAAGGTGATTGGCTAATCTTTACACTTACCTGCATAAATGTACCTGCAATCCAGACATGTGTATAGGCCAGATGAAGCACTGATTTGTGCGAAACGGCTACCGTTGCCTGCTGTACCCCCCCCCCCCCTGTCGTCTCCTGTAACGCACTGTAATGTGAGTATTGATCAATAAAGACGAGATTGAAGAAGAAGTTTGGTGAGTTACCGACTTTCATTTCTTATGTTATCAACTCACATTGTCACAACATAAAAGCAAATAGGAAGGAGCTACCTGTAGCACAAGATGTATGTTGCCCTCATCACTGCATCACAGACATTGGTAATAAAGGGACATTTCTAAGAATTGACCCAATTATGTACTGCCACAGCTTTTTTTATGTACATAACTTATACTTATACACAAAAGAGCAAGAGCATATGTGCATGAAGGTGGATAAGATTTGAGGTTCTTCAGATATTGTGTTAATCCATCCCTGATGGACAGGCCCAGGTAGTCTTGAAAGCTTGTAGTTTGTTATCATCTTATTTAGTTAGCTGGCAGGAGACCAAACTCAGGAAGTGCTGTCTGGCCATAGGCAGTGAATAGCATTCGCTCTCCCTGTTTAATCCGTGTTTCACACACAGGCAGAGAGCAAGTGCTATTTACTGCTTATGGCCAGGCCGCACTTCCTGATTTGGTCTGTCAGGCCAGCCAGTCTGTGCTTTTGAGCAGACTGAATGCAGTCTGGACCAGAAGCGAGACCCCTAGTGGCCAGATTTATAAGGCCATAAAAGTGACATAAAATTTTTTTTTTTTACAGCGAGTAAATTAATAAAATCTTATTCATTTTACCTGCTGTATCATATGCAAAAAAATTATTTGAATGATATTTAAACAAAATGTGTTAAGAAAATTTTCTTAACACTATTTGCTTACATAATAAATGTGTCAGATGTACTTTACAGGTTGTCACAGTTATGGATACAGCAAATATGCCTGTATTGCTATATGCGTTGCTCTGCAATGTTTATGTATTGTGTTTTTGTGCCTCTATTTTGGAAACTTAAGAGAAGGAATTTATTTTCTTGTTTTAGTCTCATTAAGAGACTTCTAAATTTCTTAATTCCTATAATGTGTTTCCATTATCTCTATATGCCAGCACATTGTCACTGTTAAAATGGAAGTTTGATTAACAGCATAAGATGGCTTACTAAGCTGCTCCCCATTTTTACAGAATACAATTGGTTATGGTTATGTTTATTTGTTGATTGTACTGATTAACTACAACAGTGCTTCCTAACCAATGTGCCTCTAGCTGTTGCAAAATTACAACTCCTGGTATGCCTGGAAAGACAAAGTCTGTCTGGGCACGCTTGGAGATTTAGTTTTGCAAAAGCTGGAGGCACCCTGGTTGGAAAACACTGAAATACAAGTTCCAAAAGCAATGAGAAGAGTTCTAAAAATAGTTAAATGGGCACTGTCAGATACAAAAACTTTTTATATGTTGTACATCTTGGCAAAACATTAAAGGGGTATTCCAGCCCAAAACTTTTTTTTATATATCAATTGGCTCCGGAAAGTTAAACAGATTTGTAAATTACTTCTATTAAAAAAATCTTAATCCTTCCAATAGTTATTAGCTTCTGAAGTTGAGTTGTTGTTTTCTGTCTAGCTGCTCTCTGATGACTCACGTCCCGGGAGCTGTGCAGTTCCTATGGGGATATTCTCCCATCATGCACAGCTCCCAGGACGTGACATCATCATTGAGCAGTTAGACAGAAAACTTCAGAAGCTAATAACTATTGGAAGGATTAAGATTTTTTAATAGAAGTAATTTACAAATCTGTTTAACTTTCCGGAGCCAGTTGATATGTATAAAAAAAGGTTTTGCCTGGAATACCCCTTTAACCCGATAATGACCATGGACGAGTATAGACATCCAGGTCGGCACCTGGACGTCTGGACTCGTCCATGCTTCTAACTGTCACCGCTCCTAAACAGCGGTGACAATCGGGTGACGCTCGCTGTCACAGACAGCTGAGGGTCACTGCTCACGGGGCAAGGACCAATCAGAGCGGTCCTTGCCCCACGATCGCTGTGATAGGTCCTCTCATCAGACCAATAACAGCGATCTATTCTTGGTGCGTAAGCAGCTCTCCTGCTGCAGCTCCGATCTCCTTCACTGTCTCAGCGTGTGCGAAGGAGATCGGAGCTGTGCAAGAGAGCTGTGTGTTATAGAATATACTCCAGACCTCTCTTACTCAATTTAACCCCCTCACAGTAGTACACACAGCACCACTTCCCCTCCCTTTAATTCCCTGTCCCCCCTTTTTTTTTTCATTCATTTTTTTTGTTAAAAAAAAAAAAAATATATATATATATATATATATATATATATAGTAAATTTGAGTAGCCGTATTAGTCCAGTGATGCAAATCATAAAATGTTGCAGTATCTTGTAATACCTTTTTTATTGGACTAACATGTTTTTGTAGAGATAAGCTTTCGGGATTCCTTTATCAAGTCCAAAGCAAATCTAAGCTCACAAGCAGAAGACACAGGTTACATCTCACAAATATGCAGGGGTTAAGACAATAGATGTGGAGAATTCCCACTAAGATGGGCCATAAATTGTCCTGTTATGGGAACACAGACTAAATACCGTGTTTCTCCGAAAAATATAAATATAAATTTTAGCCCCAAAAAATACACTAGGGCTAATTTTCAGGGTAGGGCTTATTTATCTATGGTATGCACATTGAACAATATGGCGGTTCCACGGTATTTACCCCCCCCCCATTATTATCATGTGATATGCGCGAGCTGCGCATATTACATGATGATAATGGGGGGGTGTAAATGCCCCTCAACGTCCCTAAACCCCCCACCCCCGCCGGTTTATCAGCCCAGCGCTGCACCCCACAATCCCCACATCGGGGTACCGATCATTTGTCACCCGCGAGCGCAGCTTCTCTCCCCCCCTGCCAAATAATTATCAGCCGCTGCGCTGTATCTATTCCTGTGCCCGGGCTGCAAATATTAAAAAGCAATCTTTAACTTACCTTCGTCCTCCGTTCCCCCGTTGCTAAGACACCGGCCTCATGGTCCCTCCGCTGTTCTTGCTGCTTCCTGGTGTTGTGATGTCTCAGAGCCTTCAGCCTATCACCGGCCGCAGCGATGTCCCGCCTCTGCCGATGATAGGCTGAGCCGACTGTCATGTAAGAAGCCGGCCGGTGAGCGAGAACAGCGGAGGACAGCGAGGCCGGTTCCTTAGCAACAGGGGAACGGAGGACGAAGGTAAGTTAAAGATTGCTTTTTAATATTTGCAGCCCGGGCATTGTCTAGGTCAGTCGTATTCAACCTGCGGGCCTCCAGATGTTGCAGGTTGGAGACCACTGGTCTAGGTCTTATCATCGGGGTAGGGCTTATATTGCAGCCCACCCCGATAATCCGGCTATGGCCTATTTTCGGGGTAGGTACTATTTTCGGGGAAACACGGTAGATAAGGATGAGAAAAAGGGGGAGGGATGGGGGAGCAGGGGAGAGACTGGTAATAAGCAGGACAAAGTGAGATGCAAAAGAGAATCCAATATAGTACAGGTTATAAAAATTTTGATAATGAGATAAGAAGCTCAAATCCACATTGAGTCCCCTGTTTTTTGAGTCAAAAAACAGTATAATTTTGGCTTCAAATGTCTTTCTCTCTTGTGTGTTTTTGAAATTCCCTCTCAGTATCTTGATTGTAAGGTCATGTATGGAGTGCCCTGATTGGGTAAAATGGTGTCCAACTGTGGTGCAGTAGTCCTTTTCTTTATGGCGGTTGATGGAATGTCTGTGTAGGTTCATCCTTTCGTTGAGTTTCCGTCCGGTTTCTCCAATATAGCATCCCATGTCACACTTGGTGCATTGTATCATGTAGACCACATTTGGGGATGTGCAGGAGTATAGTCCCCTAATGTTATATGTCTTGTTGTTGTGGGTGGCTTCCATCTGGGTGCAGATATGTTGACAGAATTTACAGCGAGGTTTGGTGCAGGGTTTGGTGCCATTGTCTGTGTCTGTTCTTTCTGTAGGTAATTTTCGGCTGACCAGCTTTTGTTTTAAATTGTGTGGTTGTCTGGAGGCCAAGATGGGAGGTTCAGGGAAGATTTCTTTTCGCATCTCATCTTCCGCCAATATTGGCTGCAGGTCCTTGATAATTTTGCGTATTTCTTCAAGGGCCAGATTGTATGTGGCTACCAGTGGTACGCGTGGTGATGGTTGTATCTCTCTGTATTGTAGCAGATGTTCCTGTGGTGTTTGAAGGGCGGAGTGTATTTTCCTATTGATTGTCCTTGGTTTGTATCCTTTTTGTTTGAATTTCTCAGACAGTGTTTGTAGGTGCATGTCTCTGTCATCAGGGTTGGAGCAGATGCGATGATACCTGGTGGCTTGGCTGTATATGATACCTTTCTTTGTGTGTGATGGATGGAAACTGGATTTATGTAGATAGCTGGATCGGTCTGTGTTTTTTTTTTGTAAACAGACGTTTGTAGTGTGTTCCTGTTTATTGTGACAGTAGTATCCAGGAAGTTCACACTTTCTGCAGAGAAGTCCATTTTGAGTTTGATAGATGGATTGAATGTGTTAAAGGCATCATGAAACTTTCTGGGTTTTTCTTTTCCTTCTGTCCAAATGACGAAAATATCATCAATGTAACGGTAGTATTTGTAGGGTTTGTGAAGTTGTTTGTCTAGAAATCGTTGTTCAAGGTCAGCCATGAATAGGTTGGCATATTGTGGTGCTATCCTGGTCCCCATTGCAGTGCCCATCATTTGTATATATATATATATATATGTCACTGTTGAAACTGAAGTAGTTATGTGTTAGGATGAATTCATCCTGTGGATTTGAGCTTCTTATCTCATTATCAAAATTTATATTAACCTGTACTCTACTGGATTCTCTTTTGCATCTCACTTTGTCCTGCTTATTACCAGTCTATCCCCTGCTCCCTCCTCCCTCCCCCTTTTTCTCATCCTTATCTATTTAGTCTGTGTTCCCATAACAGGACAATTTATGGCCCATCTTAGTGTGAATTCTCCACATCTATTGTCTTAACCCCTGCATATTTGTGAGATGTAACCCGTGTCTTCTGCTTGTGAGCTTAGATTTGCTTTCGACTTGATAAAGGGAGGAATCCCGAAAGCTTGTCTCTACAAAAACATGTTAGTCCAATAAAAAAAGGTATTACAAGATACTGCAACATTTTATGATATATATATATATATATATATATATATATATGTAGATAGTAGTGTAGTTAGCTAGTGGGGTAGTGTTATATATATATATAGTATATAGTGTAGGGCGCTAGGTTAGAGTAAGGTGTAGGGCATTAGGTTAGGTGTAGGGTGTTAAGTTAGGTCTAGTTAGCATCAGGGAACAGTCTTTTAGCGTAAGTTAGATTCTAGATTTTAGCATTATTTAGCGTTAGTTTCACATAGTTACATAGTTAGTACGGTTGAAAAAAGACATACGTCCATCAAGTTCAACCAGGGAATTGAAGGGTAGGGGTGTGGCGCGATATTGGGGAAGGGATGGGATTTTATATTTCTTCATAAGCATTAATGTTATTTTGTTCCAGGAATGTGTCTAATCCTGTTTTAAAGCTGTTAATTTTTCATGCTGTGACCAGTTCCTGAGGTAGACTGTTCCATCAGTTCACAGTTCTCATGGTAAAGAAGGCATGTCGCCCCTTGAGACTAAACTTTTTCTTCTCTAGACGGAGGGAGTGCCCCCTCGTCTTTGGGGGGGGGGGGGTTAACCTGGAATAGTTTTTCTCCATATTTTTTGTATGGGCCATTATTATACTTATATACATTTATCATATCCCCCCTTAAACGTCTCTTCTCAAGACTAAACAATTATAACTCCTTTAATTGCTCCTCATAGCTAAGATGTTCCATGCCCCATATTAGTTTAGTCGCGCGTCTCTGCACCCTTTCCAGCTCCACAGTGTCCCTTTTATGGACTGGTGACCAAAACTGAACAGCATATTCCAGGTGAGGCCGTACCAATGCTTTATAAAGGGGGAGTATTATGTCCCTGTCCCTCGAGTCCATGCCTCTTTTTATACATGACAATATCCTGCCGGCCTTGGAAGCAGCAGCCTGACATTGCATGCTATTCTGTAGTCTGTGATCTACAGGTACGCCCAGATCCTTCTCTACCAGTGACTCTGCCAGTTTAATCCCCCCCCTAAGACATACGACGCATGCAGGTTATTAGTACCCAGATGCATAACTTTACATTTATCCACATTGAACCTCATTTGCCAAGTGGATGCCCAGACACTTAGTCTATCCAAGTCAACCTGTAACCTATACACATCCTCTATAGACTGTACCGTGCTACAAAGCTTGGTGTCATCTGCAAAGATAGAAACAGAGCTGTTAAAGCCATCCCCTATATCATTGATAAATAAATTAAACAACAGCGGGCCCAGTACTGAACCTTGGGGCACACCATTAATAACCGGGGACCAATCAGAGTAGGAATCATTGACCACCACTCTCTGGGTACGATCCATGAGCCAGTGTTCAATCCAGTTATAACCTAAAATTTCCAAACCCAAAGACCTTAACTTACCTGTCAGACGTCTATGAGGGACAGTATCAAACGCTTTAGAAAAATCCAGAAACTCTATATCCACAGCCATTCCTCTATCAAGGCTTCTACTCACCTCTTCATAAAAGCAAATTAGATTGGTTTGACAACTTCTATCCTTAGTAAACCCATGCTGGCTATCACTTATAATACAATTATCCCCTATGTATTCCTGTATGTAATCCCTTATAAGTCCTTCAAACAATTTACCCACAATGCACGTTAAACTTACCGGTCTATAGTTTCCTGGGGAAGACCTAGAGCCCTTTTTGAAGATTGGCACCACATTCGCCTTGCGCCAGTCCCTTGGCACAATACCAGACACCAGTGAATCTCTAAATATCATGAACAGGGGTACAGATATTACTGAACTTAGTTCTCTAAGAACTCTTGGGTGCAATCCATCTGGCCCTGGAGATTTGCTTACATTTAAATTACTTAACTTACCTTGTACCATCTCTAAATTAAGCCAGTTCAGTTCATTACATGATGTGTTACCAGCACTGACCTGTCCAATGTCAGCCCCTCCTTCTTCCCTAGTATATACAGAACTAAAGAACCCATTCAGTAGCTCTGCTTTCTCTTTATCGCCTGTGACAACCTCCCCATTATCATTCTTAAGGGGTCCTACATGCTCCTGTCCTTGGTTTTTTGCATTTATATATCTAAAAAAAATATTTAGGATTAGTTTTGCTTTCTTTGGCCACCTGTCTCTCATTTAGAATTTTTGCTGTTTTTATTACACTTTTTACAGATTTTATTAAGCTCTTTGTACTGTTTAAATGTTATAGCTGACCCATCAGATTTGAATTTTTTGAAGGCTATTTTTTTGTTGTTTAGTGCTCTTTTAACCGCTTAAGGACCAGGCCATTTTACACCTTAAGGACCAGAGCGTTTTTTGCAATTCTGACCACTGTCACTTTAAACATTAATAACTCTAAAATGCTTTTAGTTATCATTCTGATTCTGAGATTGTTTTTTCGTGACATATTCTACTTTAACTTACTGGTAAAATTTTATGGTAACTTTCATCCTTTCTTGGTGAAAAATCCCCAAATTTGATGAAAAAAATGAAAATTTTGCATTTTTCTTAACTTTGAAGCTCTCTGCTTGTAAGGAAAATGGACATTCAAAATAAAACATTTTTGGGTTCACATATACAATATGTCTACTTTATGTTTGCATCATTAAATTTATGAGTTTTTACTTTTAGAAGACACCAGAGGGCTTCAAAGTTCAGCAGCAATTTGGAAATTTTTCACAAAATTTTCAAACTCGCTATTTTTCATGGACCAGTTCAGGTTTGAAGTGGATTTGAAGGGTCTTCATATTAGAAATACCCCATAAATGACCCCATTATAAAAACTGCACCCCCCAAAGTATTCAAAATGTCATTCAATAAGTGTATTAACCCTTTAGGTGTTTCACAGGAATAGCAGCAAAGTGAAGGAGAAAATTTACAATCTTCATTTTTTACACTCCCATTTTCTTGTAGACCCAATTTTTGAATTTTTGCAATTGGTAGAAAGGAGAAAATTTTTACTTGTATTTGAAACCCAATTTCTCTCGAGTAAGGACATACCTCATATGTCTATGTTAATTGTTCGGCGGGCGCAGTAGAGGGCTCAGAAGGGAAGGAGCGACAAATGGTTTTTGGGGGGCATGTCACCTTTAGGAATCCCCTATGGTGCCAGGACAGCAAAAAAAAACACATGGCATACCATTTTGGAAACTAGACCCCTCGGGGAACGTAACAAGGGGTAAAGTGAACCTTAATACCCTACAGGTGTTTCACGACTTTTGCATATGTAAAAAAAAAATTTTTTTTTTACCTAAAATGCTTGGTTTCCCCAAATTTTTACATTTTTAAAAAGGGTAATAGCAGAAAATACCCCCCAAAATTTGAAGCCCAATTTCTCCCGAGTCAGAAAACACCCCATATGGGGATGAAAAGTGCTCTGCTGGCGCACTACAGGTCTCAGAAGAGAAGGAGTCACATTTGGCTTTTTGAAAGCAAATTTTGCTCTGGGGGCATGCCGCATTTAGGAAGCCCCTATGGTGCCAGAACAGCAAAAAAAAAAACACATGGCATACCATTTTGGAAACTAGACCCCTCGGGGAACGTAACAAGGGGTAATGTGAACCTTAATACCCTACAGGTGTTTCACGACTTTTACATATGTAAAAAAAAACATTTTTTTTACCTAAAATGCTTGGTTTCCCAAAATTTTTACATTTTTTAAAAGGGTAATAGCAGAAAATACCCCCCAAAATTTGAATCCCAATTTCTCCAGATTCAGAAAACGCCCCATATGGGGGTGAGAAGTGCTCTGCTGGCGCACTACAGGTCTCAGAAGAGGAGGAGTCACATTTGGCTTTTTGAAAGCAAATTTTGCTCTGGGGGCATGCCGCATTTAGGAAGCCCCTATGGTGCCAGGACAGCAAAAAAAAAAACAACATGGCATCACATTTTGGAAACTAGACCCCTTGGGGAACGTAACAAGGGGTAATGTGAACCTTAATACCCCACAGGTGATTCACAACTTTTGCATATGTAAAAAAAAAAAAAATAATTTTACCTAAAATGCTTGGTGTCCCAAAGATTTTACGTTTTTAAAAAGGGTAATAGCAGAAAATACCCCCCAAAATTTGTAACACAATTTCTCCCGAGTACGGCGATACCCCATATGTGACCCTAAACTGTTGCCTTGAAATGCGACAGGGCTCCAAAGTGAGAGCGCCATGCTCATTTGAGGCCTAAATTAGGGACTTGCATAGGGGTGGAAATAGGGGTATTCTACGCCAGTGATTCCCAAACAGGGTGCCTCCAGCTGTTGTAAAACTCCCAGCATGCCTGGACAGTCAGTGGCTGTCTGGTAATACTGGGAGTAGTTGTTTTGCAACAGCTGGAGGCTCCGTTTTGGAAACAGTGGCGTACCAGACGTTTTTCATTTTTATTGGGGAGGGGGGCTGTGTAGGGTATGTGTATATGTAGTGTTTTTTACTTTTTATTTTGTGTTAGTGTAGTGTTTTTAGGGTACAGTCGCACGGACGGGGGGTTCACAGTAGTTTCTCGCTGGCAGTTTGAGCTGCGGCAGAAAATTTGCCGCAGCTCAAACTTGCAGCCGGATACTTACTGTAATCCTCCGCCCATGTGAGTGTATCCTGTACGTTCACATTGGGGAGGGGGGAACATCTAGCTGTTGCAAAACTACAACTCCCAGCATGTAGGGTCTATAAGTGCATGCTGGGAGTTGTAGTTTTGCAACAGCTGGAGGCTCCGTTTTGGAAACAGTGGCGTACCAGACGTTTTTCATTTTTATTGGGGAGGGGGGCTGTGTAGGGGAATGTGTATATGTAGTGTTTTTTACTTTTTATTTTGTGTTAGTGTAGTGTTTTTAGGGTACAGTCGCACGGACGGGGGGTTCACAGTAGTTTCTCGCTGGCAGTTTGAGCTGCAGCAGAAAATTTGCCGCAGCTCAAACTTGCAGCCGGATACTTACTGTAATCCTCCGCCCATGTGAGTGTTCCCTGTACGTTCACATTGGGGGGGGTGGGAGAAACATCCAGCTGTTGCAAAACTACAACTCCCAGCATGTACGGTCTATCAGTGCATGCTGGGAGTTGTAGTTTTGCAACAGCTGAAGGCACACTGGTTGTGAAACACCGAGTTTGGTAACAAACTCAGTGTTTTGCAACCAGTGTGCCTTCAGCTGTTGCAAAAGCTACAACCCCCAGCATGTACGGACAGCGGAAGGGCATGCTGGATGTTGTAGTTATGCAACAGCGGGAGGCATACTACTTTTGCTGGGGATGCTGGGGATTGTAGTTATGCAAAAGCTGGAGACACACTGGTTTGCTACTTAACTCAGTGTGCCTTCAGCTGTTGCAAAACTACAACGCTCAGCAGTCACCGACAGCCAATGGGCATGCTGGGAGTTGTAGTTATGCAACCACCAGATGCACCACTACAACTCCCAGCATGCACTTTAGCTGATTGTGCAAGCTGGGAGTTGTAGTTATACAACAGCTGAAGGTACACTTTTCCATAGAAAGAATGTGCCTCCAGCTGTTGCAAAACCATAAGTCCCAGCATGCCCATAAGGGAATGTTGAGAGTTGTGGTGGTCTGCCTCCTCCTGTTGCATAACTACAGCTCCCAGCATGCCCTTTTTGCATGCAGGAAGCTGTTGCTAAGCAACAGCAGGAGGATATCACTCACCTCCTGCTGCTGCTGATCGACGCCGCGCAGGTCAGTCCCGCCGCCGCCGTCGCTCCTGGGGCCCCGATCCCAACATTAACGCCGGGGATCGGGGTCCCCAGCACCCGAGGTGCACGTCCCACACCCGCTCACGTCCTCCAGAAGAGGGGGGGAGCGGGTGCGGGAGTGACACCCGCAGCAGGCGCCCTGATTGGTCGGCCGGGAATTCCCGGCCGACGAATCAGGGCGATCGTGAGGTGGCACCAGTGCCACCTCACCCCTGCAGGCTCTGGCTGTTCGGGGCCGTCTTTGACGGCCCCGATCAGCCAGTAATTCCGGGTCACTGGAGACCCGATTGACCCGGAATCGCCGCAGATCGCTGGACTGAATTGTCCAGCGATCTGCGGCCATCGCCGACATGGGGGGGCATAATGACCCCCCTGGGCGATATGCCGCGATGCCTGCTGAATGATTTCAGCAGGCATCGGGCACCGGCTCCCCTCCGGCTAGCGGCGGGGGGCCGGGAATGGACAGGACGTACTCCTACGTCCTCGGTCCTTAAGGACTCGGAAACGGGGGCATAGGAGTACGTCCATTGTCCTTAAGGGGTTAACATCATTTGTAAGCCATGTAGGATTTAGTTTTAATCATTTAAGTTTGTTCCCCTTTGGTATATATTTAGCTGTATAGTTATTTAGAGTTGATTTAAAGATGTCCCATTTACCTTCTGTATTTGACAACACCTCCCCCCAGTCTATGTCCTGTAGTGCAGCTCTCAGCCCAGGGAAGTTTGCCTTTTTAAAGTTATATTTTTTTGCCTTCCCCGCCTGTCTTTGTTTTCTACATTTTAAGTCAAAAGTAACTATATTGTGGTCGCTATTACCAAGGTTTTCCCGCACAGTTACATTACCAACCAGCTCTGCGTTGTTGGAAATGATCAGATCCAACAAGGCATCACTTCTTGTTGGGTCCTCCAAAAAATAAAAAGTACCCAAAAAAATGTTAAAGTACAAAAAATAATATATCTTTATTAGTTTTGGGTTTTAGCGTTAGTTTTAGCGTTATCATTTCTAAAAAAAAAAGAAAAAATAAGTACCAAAAAAACAAAGTTCAAGAACAAACAAACAAACAAAAAAAAATTATTTATATATATATATATATATATATATATATATATATATATATATATTAGTTTAGGGTTGTTACATACCATATCTTGAAGTATGTCCAGCAGGCGCTACACTGCGGAGCAGGCAGTCGCTATACTCTACTCGGAGGAGAGTGCAAGTGAGGGGGAGGATTTTGTAATTCCGTCCTCCAGCGATAGCAACGATGAGGAGTTTAAGGAACAGCGCAGGGAAAGATCACCCGTCCGTAACTGGGTTCCCACAGAATCCTATTCACCCCAGATTCCGGAATTCATTTCTGATGTGGGAATCCATATGAATGTGGAGGGTTATATGGAGACTGACTTTAAAAAAAAAAAATTCAGTCAGCAGCTCATCAACTTAATGATTGAGCCAACAAATCTATATGCCACACAATTTATAGATTCTAATCCGACCTCCCAATATGCTAGACCGAATGTGTGGTGCCTAGTGTATGAGGCAGAGATTAAAATGTTGGGGTCTCATCCTTAATATGGGCATTATTAAAAAAAATTACTCTGAGGTCATACTGGTTGGAAGACGTTCTTTATAATACCCCCTTGTATCGCGCTGTGATGCCACGTCGGCATTTTGAAGCCTTATTACGCTTTCTCCATTTTTGCGACAATTCACAGTGCCCCCCAAGAGATGATCCCACCTGTGACCTGCTTTGTAAAATACGGCCACTGGTCATTATTTCAATGAAAAATTTGTTGTACATACCGCCGAAAAAAACATTTCTGTAGATGAGTCTCTTGTTCTTTTCAAGGGACGTCTAAGCTTTTGGCAATATGTTCTGAGTAAAAAGGCACGTTTCAGCTTGAAAGTTTACAAATTATGCGAAAGCAAATCTGGTTGGACCCACAGGTTTATAATTTATGAGGGGAAAGACAGTCAATTAACCCCCCCCCCCCCCCCAAATGTCTTCCCTCCCTCCCCAAATGTCTTCCCTCCCTCAATGTGGCTGGAAAAGTTGTGTGGCAACTTATTCATCCCCTTTTGGACAAGGGGTATAATTTATACACAGATAATTATTATACTAGTGTACCCCTTTATCAAAATCTTGCCAGAAGAAAAACTGTTGGATGTGGCACTATACGCCGAAATTAGAAAGAGCTCCCCAAACCGCTTGTTCGCCAAAAGCTAAGGCCTGGGGAAATCAGGGGCCTCTGTAGTTAGGGAATGCTGTTCGTAAAGTTTAAGGACATGAAGGATATCTGTATGTTAGCCACAATATATCCTGATACATGTGTGGACATTCCTGTATGGCACACCAGTTCTACTGTCCGCAAGCCATCCTGTGTACAGGAATACAACAAATATATGGGTGGTGTGGACCTGGCGGACCAGTTACTGCAACCTTATAATGCAGTGAGGAAATCCTGCATGTGGTATAAAAAACTGCCAATATACCTCATGCAGGTGACCCTCTGTAATTCTTTCATCCTTTTCAAAAATTCCGGGACTCAAGGAACATACCTTGATTTCCAAGAAAAGGTGATAAAAGTGTTACAAGGCAAAGCTCAGGGGGGTAGGGATGAGCAGCCTTCTACTAATCAGGCTAGCAATATAGTCCCAGGCCAACATTTCCCCTCTGAAACACCCCCTACCCCCCAAAAAAACAGATCCTTCAAAAGATGACGAGAGTGTGCCAAGCATGGGAGATGGAGAGAAACCAGTTATCAGTGCAACACATGCCCTGAGAAACCCGCTCTCTGTATCAAGGAATGTTTCAAATAGTTCCATACATCCCTTGATTATTTATAAATTTTCATATCCCCATTATTCATCCCTTTTCCTCTTTTTTTTTTCATTATCCAATTGCTCCTCATAACATATATCCCTTTTCAGTTACTCATTATCCCCTTCATGTATACTGTGAGGTAAAACCTCACAAATCTAAAACAACCTTCTCATTATTCCTCTACATGTACAGTAGGGATCAAAAGTTTGGGCACCCCAGGTAAAAATTTGTATTAATGTGCATAAAGAAGCCAAGGAAATATGGAAAAATCTCCAAAAGGCATCAAATTACAGATTAGACATTCTTATAATATGTCAACAAAAGTTAGATTTTATTTCCATCATTTACACTTTCAAAATAACAGAAAACAAAAAAAATGGCGTCTGCAAAAGTTTGGGCACCCTGCAGAGTTAATATCTTGTACTGTCCCCTTTGGCAAGTATCACAGCTTGTAAACTCTTTTTGTAGCCAGCCAAGAGTCTTTCAATTCTTGTTTGAGGTATCTTTGCCCATTCTTCCTTACAAAAGTCTTCCAGTTCTTTGAGATTTCTGAGCTGTCTGTCACGCAGTGCTCCTTTAACCCCTTAAGGACTCAGCCCATTTTGGCCTTAAGGACTCAGACAATTTCATTTTTTCCTCCTCGCCTTCTAAAAATCATAACTCTTTTATATTTTGATCCACAGACTAGTATGAGGACTTGTTTTTTGCGCGACCAGTTGTCCTTTGTAATGACATAACTCATTATATCATAAAATGTATGGCGCAACCAAAAAACACTATTTTTGTGGGGAAATTAAAACGAAAAACGCAATTTTGCTAATTTTGGAAGGTTTCGTTTTCACGCCGTACAATTTATGGTAAAAATGACGTGTGTTCTTTATTCTGAGGGTCAATACGATTAAAATTATACCCATTATTACATACTTTTATATTATTGTTGCGCTTAAAAAAAATCACAAACTTTTTAACCAAATTAGTACGTTTATAATTCCTTTATTTTGATGACCTATAACTTTTTTATTTTTCCGTATAAGCGGCGGTATGGGGGCTCATTTTTTGCGCCATGATCTGTAAATTTTTTTGATACCACATTTGCATATAAAAAACTTTTAATACATTTTTTATAATTTTTTTTTTATAAAATGTATTAAAAAAGTAGGAATTTTGGACTTATTTTTTTTTTTTTCGTTCACGCCGTTAACCGTACGGGATCATTAACATTTTATTTTAATAGTTCGGACATTTACGCAAGCGGCGATACCAAATATGTCTATAAAAAAAATTTTGCGCTTTTTGGGGGTAAAATAGGAAAAAACGGACGTTTTATTTTTTTATTGGGGGAGGGGATTTTTCACTTTTTTTTTACTTTTACATTTTTTTACTTTTTTTAACACTTGAATAGTCCCCATAGGGGACTATTCATAGCAATACCATGATTGCTAATACTGATCTGTTCTATGTATAGGACATAGAACAGATCAGTATTATCGGTCATCTCCTGCTCTGGTCTGCTCGATCACAGACCAGAGCATTAGAAGCCGGGAGCCGCACGGAGGAAGGAGAGGGGACCTCCGTGCGGCGTTCTGAATGATCGGATCCCCGCAGCAGCGCTGCGGGCGATCCGATCATTCATTCAAATCGCGCACTGCCGCAGATGCCGGGATCTGTATTGATCCCGGCACCTGAGGGGTTAATGGCGGACGCCCGCGAGATCGCGGGCGTCGGCCATTGCCGGCGGGTCCCTGGCTGCGATCAGCAGCCGGGATCAGCCGCGCATGACACGGGCATCGCTCCGATGCCCGCGGTTATGCTTAGGACGTAAATGTACGTCCTGGTGCGTTAAGTACCACCGCACCAGGACGTACATTTACGTCCTGCGTCCTTAAGGGGTTAAGGTCTATCCATAGATTTTCAATTATGTTGAGGTCAGGAGATTGTGAAGGCCATGGCAAAACCTTCAGTTTATGCCTCTTGATGTAATCCCTAGAGATGAGCGAATTTACAGTAAATTCAATTTGTCACGAACTTCTCGGCTCGGCAGTTGATGACTTATCCTGCATAAATTAGTCCAGCTTTCAGGAATGAGTCTCCTAAGACTGTATCTACCTTTTCCAGCCCACAGGAGCACCTGAAAGCTGAACTAATTTAGGCAGGATAAGTCATCAACTGCCGAGCCGAGAAGTTCGTGCCGAATCGAATTTACTGTAAGTTCGCTCATGTCTAGTAATGCCCTGTGGATTTTGAAGTGTGTTTAGGATCATTATCCATTTGTAGAAGCCATCCTCTCTTTAACTTCAGCTTTTTCACAGATGGCATCAAGTTAGCATCCAAAATTTGCTGACATTTTATTGAATCCATTTTTCCTTCTACTCGTGAGATGTTCCCTGTGCCACTGGCTGCAATACAACCCCAAAGCATGATTGATCCACCCCCATGCTTAACAGTTGGACAAAGGTTCTTTTCATTAAATTCTGTTCCCCTTCTTCTCCAAACGCACCTTTGCTCATTCCAGCCAAAAAGTTCAATTTTTACCTCATCGGTCCACAGAACTTGTTTCCAAAATGCATCAGGCTTGTCTATATGTTCATTTGCAAAGTTCAAACACTTATTTTTGTGGTGAGGACATAGAAGAGGTTTTCTTCTGATGACTCTTCCATGAAGACCATATTTGTACAAGTATCTCTTTATAGTGGAATAGTGTACCACAACTCCAGTGTCTGCCAGATCTTTCTGGAGGAATTGTGCAGTCAAACGTGGGTTTGGAATTGTTTTTCTCACAATCCTGCGAGCTGTTCTGCCTGATATTTTTCTTGGTCTTCCAGATCTTGATTTAACTTCCACTGTTCCTGATGACTGCCATTTCTTAATTACATTCCGAACAGAGGATATTAACATCTGAAAACGTTTTGCTATCTTCTTATAGCCTTCTCCAGCTTTGTGAGGATCAACTATTTCCAGTTTCAGATTTCTAGACAACTGCTTAGAAGAACCCATGGTGCTGATTGTTGGGGCAAGGTCAGATGAGTCTGTGCATTTAAAACCTTTGTGATTGACATCACCTGGTCTTCCCAGATGATGGTTGAGAACAATCCATGACACTGGCAGGTCTCAGCTTTGCAAAGGGGACAGTGCATGCTATAAATTCTGCAGGGTGCCTAAACTTTTGCAGACGCCATTTTTTTGTTTTCTGTTATTTTGAAAGTGTAAATGATGGAAATAAAATCTAACTTTTATTGACATATTATAAGAATGTCTAATCTGTAATTTGATGCCTTTTGGAGATTTTTCCATCTTTCCTTGGCTTCTTTATGCACATTAATACAAATTTTTACCTGGGGTGCCCAAACTTTTGATCCCCACTGTATACTGTGAAGTAAAAAATGTCATATATAAAAGTTATTTAACCGAAATGGTATATTTTTTTAACATTTTGAACCAAATTATATCGTTATATATGTTTTTTCTTTCTCCAGCTATTATGACTATGTCATGCCATATGAAGCAGTAATTTTTTTTAAGTACCGCCTGGTGGCATGGGCAGAGTTTTTTTGTATTTAGAGGGTACTTAATACTTGAGCTATTCCTGATCAATAAAACAAGGGCTGACAGGATCCTGGGAATCAGTGATCCTTTGCTGTTATATACCGTAGATGGTGCTGGACACAGCATCATAGTATGTTTGAAAGGGGAATGGTTGCTTTGCGCTCATTCTGGTTCCTACCTAGCCAGGTAGGAGCTATTATGTTGTGCCAACGTCACTTGGCATGTCCGTCCCTTATATAGGGATTGATTCTGGTAAAGAGATGTTGTACGACCAGTCCCTTAGTATATAAAAATAAGAAAAAAAAGTGACAAATAGCCCTGCAGCTGCGCTTTCATCCTGTGAACTTGTTCATGTTGGCAACATTGTTGCTTCTTTTCTACCAACTGCCACATCTACTAATAGCTACCAACTGCCACATCTGTTACTGTACTGTACAAATAGCAGGACATAGTCAAATGTATTGGGAGATGTATTGGGTCCACAGTTTGGAGATCACTGTGCACTAAAAACTGTAGCCCTCCAGATGTTGCAAAACTGCAAATCCCAGCATGCCCAGACAGCAAACAGCTGTCTCGGCATGCTGGGAGTTGTAGTTGGGTACCTCCAGCTGTTGCATAACTACATCTCCCAGCATGCCCTTCGGTGATTAGTGCATGCTGGGAGTCGTAGTTTTGCAACAGCTGGAGGCACACTGGTTGGAAAATACTGAGTTTGGTAACAGAACCTAACTGAAGTTTTTCCAACCAGTGTGCCTCCAGCTGTTGCAAAAGTACAACTCCCAGCATGCATGGTCTGTCATGCATGGTTTGCACCCCCCCCCCCCCCCCCCCCATGTGAATGTACAGGGTAAATTCACACGGACAGGTTTACAGTAAATTTCCTGCTTCAAGTTTGGGCTGCGTCAAATTTTTCGCCGCAGCGCAAACTCCTGGCGGGGAAACTCACCGTAACCCGACAGTGCGAATGTACCCAAAAACACTACACTACACTACACTAACACATAATAAAGGGTAAAACACTACATATACACCCCCTTACACTGTCCCCCCCAATAAAAATTAAAAACGTCTTGTACAGCAGTGTTTCCAAAACGGAGCCTCCAGCTGTTGCAAAACGACAACTCCCAGCATTTCCAGACAGCCACTGACTGTCCAGGCATGCTGGGAGTTTAGCAACAGCTGGAGGCACTCTGTTTGGGAATCACTGGTGTAGAATATCCCTATGTTCACCCCTATGCAATCCCTAATTTAGTCCTCAAATGCGCATGGCGCTCTCTCACTTCAGACCCCTGTCGTATTTCAAGGAAACAGTTTAGGGCCACATTTGGGGTATTTCCGTACTCGGGAGAAATTGCACTACAAATTTTGGGGTTCTTTTTATTCCTTTTACCGCTTGTGAAAAGGAAAAGTTGGGGGCTACACCAGCCTGTTAGTGTAAAAAAATTAAAAAAATTTACACTAACATGTTGGTGTTGCCCCATACTTTTTATTTTCACAAGCGGTAAAAGGAAAAAGACCCCCAAAATTTGTAATGCAATTTCTCCTGAGTACGGAAATAACCCATATGTAAGCGTAAAATGCTCTGCGGACGCACAACAAGGCTCAGGAATGAGAGCGCACCATGTACATTTGAGGCCTAAATTGGTGATTTGCACAGGGGTGGCTGATTTTACAGCGGTTCTGACAAACGCAAAAAAAAATAAAAAATACCCACATGTGACCTGTGATACGATTCTGACAAGTCTGTGTGAGTGTCTGATTTAGCATAGCTAGAATCATGATGAATTGTATAAAGAATAGTAATGGCTCTTGTTCTCTATGAAATTGTATAAAAATAAGGGTTACTTAAGTTCAGAATAACGAGTTCCATATCTTATCTGCACATGAGGAGGATGGATGGTGATTAGTTTAACAGTACTGTTCACACGCCACCCCTTCTGGTAAACAACTACTGGGCATGCGTGATATGTCACACTTATATAACATGTTGTGTAAAAAAGCGCATAACCGTAAGCGCGCACAAACAAGACTTAACCCTAACTAGTAGCACATGTGATCACCGCGTCCAATTATTGAGCATATACGGGACTGCGCAAGGCGTGGTAAATCAGGGACAAAAACTCTGGTAACTCCCCGAATCATTGGGATTTCCAGCCACAGCGGACGCGTTGTGTGATGCAGACATAGACGGGTACCTCCTACGATCGAGGATGAGTCCCCCGATCACGGAGTGATGATACAATATCTGGTAAATGTATTGATTCTTACTTCCATGATTCATTGTTTATATTTCATTATGTTTAGATTTTAGCAAATAGGTAAATAAAATATGTCTTATGCTTAGAAGTGTGCCTGTTTTGTATAACAGTGAGCGTTTTGAGGAGTTTCAAACTAGTTAGCAAGACATGACCCCATTTTGGAAACTACACCCCTCACGGAACGTGACAAGGGGTATAGTGAGCCTTAACACCCCACAGGTGTTTGACGAATTTTCATTAAAGTTGGATGGGAAAATTAAGAAAAAAAAAATTTTCACTAAAATACTGGTATTACCCTAAATTTTTCATTTTCACAAGGGAAAATAGGAAAAAAGCCCCCCCAAATTAGTAACCCCATTTCTTCTGAGTAAGAACATACCCCATATGTGAATTTAAAGTGCTCTGCGGGCGAACTACAATGCTCAGAAGAGAAGGAGCGCCATTGGGATTTTGAAGAGAAAATTTGTCCGGAATTGAAGGCCACATGTGTTTACAAAGCCCCCATAGAGCCAGAACAAGGGACCCCCGACACATGTGACCCCATTTTGGAAACTACACCCCTCATGTAATGTAATAAGAGGTACAGTGAAAATTTACGCCCCACAGGTGTCTGACAGATTTTTGGAACAGTGGTCCGTAAAAATGAAAAATTTAATTTTTCATTTGAACAGCCCACTGTTCCAAAGATCTGTCAAATGCCAGTGGGGTGTAAATACTCACTGCACCCCTTATTAAATTCTGTGAGTGGTGTAGTTTCCAAAATGGGGTCACATGTGGGGGGGTCCACTGTTCTGGCACCACGTGGGCTTTGTAAACGCACATCGCCCCTGACTACCACTCCAAACGAATTCTCTTTCCAAAAGCTCAATGGCGCTCCTCCTCTTCTGAGCATTGTAGTTCGCCAGCAGAGCATTTTACGTCCTAACATGGGGTTTTTCCATACTCAGAAGAAATGGGGTTACAAATTTTGGGGGTCATTTTCTCCTATTATCCCTTGTAAAAATGTAAAATTTAGGGGAAAAGCTGCATTTTAGTAAAAAAAATGTTTTTTCCTTTACATATCTAACTTTAACGAAAAGTCGTCAAACACCTGTGGGGTGTTAAGGCTCAGCGGACCCCTTGTTACTTCCTTCAGGGGTGTAGTTTCCAAAATAGTATGCCATGTGGGTATTTTTTGCTGTTCTGGCACCACAGGGGCTTCCTAAATGCGACATGCCCTCAAAAAACCATTTCAGCAAAAGTTGTTTTCAAAAAGCCAAATGTGACTCCTTCTCTTCTGAGCATTGTAGTTTGCCCACAAAGCATTTTACGTCCTAACATGGGGTATTTCCATACTCAGAAGAGATGGGGTTACAAATTTTCTCCCATTACCCTTTGTATAAATGGTAAATTTGGGGGAAAAACTGCACTTTAGTGTGAAAATTGTTTTTTTTTCTATTTACACATCCGATTTTAACGAAAAGTTGTCAAACACCTGTGGGGTGTTAAGGCTAACTGGACCCCTTATTACGTGCCTTGAGGGGTGCAGTATCCAAAATGCTATGCCATGTGGGGTTTTCTGCTGTTCTGGCACCATAGGGGCTTTCTAAATGTGACATGCCCCCCAAAAACCATTTCAGAAAAATTCACTCTCCAAAATCCCATTGTCGCTCCTTCCCTTCTGAGCCCTCTACTGCGCCCGCCGAACACTTGACATACACATATGAGGTATTTCCTTACTCGAGAGAAATTGGGTTACAAATTTTGAGGGCTTTTTCTCCTATTACCACTTGTAAAATTCAAAAACTGGGTCTACAAGAACATGCGAGTGTAAAAAATGAAGATTTTGAATTTTCTCCTTCACATTGCTGCTATTCCTGTGTAACACCTAAAGGGTTAACACACTTACTGAATGTTATTTTGAATATTTTGAGGGGTGCAGTTTTTATAATTGGGTCATTTGTGGGGTATTTCTAATATGAAGGCCCTTCAAATCCACTTCAAAACTGAACTGGTCCCTGTAAAATTCCCGTTTTGAAAATTTTGTGAAAAATTTGAAAATTGCTGCTGAACTTTGAAGCCCTCTGATGTCTTCCAAAAGTAAAAACATGTAAACTTTATGATGCAGTCATAAAGTAGACATATTGTATATGTGAATCAATGTATAGTTTATTTGGAATATCCATTTTCCTTATAAGCAGAGAGCTTCAAAGTTAAAAAAAAAGACAAAATTTTCAATTTTTTCATCAAATTTTGGAATTTTTCACCAAGAAATGATACAAGTTTCGACAAAATTTTACCACTAACATAAAGTAGAATATGTCACGAAAAAACAGTCTCGGAATCAGAATGAATGGTAAAAGAATCCCAGAGTTATTAATGCTTGAAGTGACAGTGGTCAGATGTTAAAAAAATGGCCTGGTCCTTAAGGTATATTTGGGCTGGGTGCTTAAGGGGTTAAATTTCAGAGAGTCGGCGCGCGCGCCCTAGAGAGCGTGGCCGCGCGTGCCGGGACGGGACAGAGGAAGGACGGGGCAGGTGAGAAGAGACATGGGATGCGATCCGTGAACGGGCACGTCCCGTCCCGCAGATCGCATCCCCTCCGGTGACAGGGTAGCAGCGCTCTCGGTCAGCAGCGCCGACCGGAGCGCTGCAAGCAGAGTAACACCGCGAGCGCTCCGGGGAAGGAGCGGGACCCGGAGCACTCGGCGTTACAGTGCCCCCCCCCTTGGGTCTCCCCTTCTTTTTGGAACCCAGAAATTTACGAATGAGTTCCTTGTCAAGGATATTGACCTCGGGTTCCCAAGACCTCTCTTCAAGGCCACAATTTTCCCAATCAACAAGAAAAAAATCTTTTACCTCGGACAACCCTGGAGGCGAGGATCTCTTTCACAGAGAAGATATTAGAGGATCCAGAGACAGGAGCAGGAAGAGTGACTTTGGGAGAATAGCGGTTAAGAACAACAGGTTTGAGTAGAGAGACATGGAAAGAGTTAGGAATACGGAGAGAGGGGGGCAAATGAAGTTGGTAAGAGACAGGGTTGATTTGTTTTTTGACTTTGAAAGGGCCTAAAAATCAGGGGCCCAACTTGTAACTGGGTACACGGAATCGAATGTACTTAGTAGAAAGCCATACCTTGTCACCAGGGGAAAATACCGGAGGAACCCTTCTCTTTTTATCAGCATGCGCCTTCATTCGAGATGAGGCCAGTAGAAGCGACTTTTGAGTCTCACGCCAAATGGAAGAAAAATCTTGCGTCAATTCATCCACGGCAGGAACCCCAGAGGAAGTGGGGATGGGGAGGGGGGGTTAAGCGGGTGACGACCGTACACCACAAAAAATGGGGACTTGGAAGAAGACTCAGCGTTTTTAAAATTGTACGAAAATTCAGCCATGGGCAGGAGGTCCACCCAATCATCTTGGCGAGAGGAGACAAAATGTTACAGGTAGTCACCAAGTATCTGATTTACTCTTTCCACTTGACCGTTGGATTGAGGGTGGTAAGCAGAAGAAAAATTTTGTTTGATTTTTAGTTGACTGCAGAGTGCCCTCCAAAATTTAGAAACAAACTGGACGCCTCTGTCTGAGACGATGTGCGTGGAAAGCCCGTGGAAGCGAAAAATATGAAGAAAAAATTGTTTTGCCAATTGTGGCGCAGAAGGAAGACCCGGCAGAGGAACAAAATGAGCCATTTTAGAAAAACGATCAACGACCACCCAGATGACTGTATTATTGCGGGATAGTGGCAGATCGGTGATGAAGTCCATAGCAATATGGGACCATGGCTGTTCAGGTACAGGTAAAGGAAGGAGGAGACCTGCCGGCTTCTGACGTGGAGTCTTGTCACGGGCACAGGTAGTACAAGCCTGAACAAAATCAGTCACATCCTTCTCCAAGGAGGGCCACCAATAGTGTCTGGAAATCAACTGCACCGACTTCTTGACACCAGCATGTCCGGCCAAAAGAGAAGAGTGGCCTCATTTAAGAATCTTGAGGTGAAGGCGTGGAGGTAAAAAAGTCTTCCCTGGAGGAACTTGCACAATAGTGGTAGGAGCGGAGGAGATGAGACACTCAGGAGGTATGATGTGCTGTGGAGGGGCTTCAGATTCGGAAACATCGGATGAATGTTCTTGTCGGCTGGACAAAAATGAATTTCAAAATTAAAGCGGGCAAAAAACAATGTCCATCTAGCTTGGCGACTTAATCGCTGGGCAGTCTGGAGATACGATAAATTTTTATGGTCCGTGTAAATGATGATGCAGGGACCTCTCTAAAAGATGTCTCCACTCCTCGAGTGCCAGTTTAATAGCCAAAAGCTCACGATCTCCAATTGAATAATTTTTTTCTGCAGAAGAGAAGGTCTTGGAGAAAAAAACCACACGTGCGATTTTTCCCAGTAGTGTTTTTTTTAGTTAAAACGGCACCAGCACCGACAGAAGAAGCATCTACTTTGAGGATAAAAGGCTTCGAGGGGTAAGGCCTGGACAGAACAGGTGCAGAAGCGAAGGCAGCCTTGAGAAGATTAAAGGCCTCCTCCGCCATTGGTGGCCAGGACCTCGGGTTTGTGTCTTTTTTGGTCAATGCTACAATAGGTGCAACGATGGTGGAGAAGTGGGGAATAAATTGACGATAGTAGTTAGCGAACCCGAGGAAGCGTTGGATAGCTCGCAATCCAGAAGGGCGTGGCCAATCCAGAACCGCAGAAAGTTTGTCAGGATCCATTTGAAGGCCTTGGCTGGACACAATGTAACCCAGGAAAGGTAGACTGCTGCTGTCAAAGAGACATTTTTCAATCTTAGCATAAAGGTGATTTTTGCGTAGGCGCTGTAACACCAGACGGACATGGAGGCGATGTTCCTCAGGGTTAGAAGAAAAAATAAGAATGTCATCCAGGTAGACTACTACACAGGTATATAGCATGTCACGAAAAATTTCATTGACAAAGTCCTGGAAAACTGCTGGGGCATTGCAAAGGCCAAAAGGCATGACAAGATACTCAAAATGTCCGTCACGGGTGTTGAATGTAGTCTTCCACTCGTCTCCTTCAAGTATACGGATAACATTATAAGCCCCTCTTAGATCGAGTTTGGTAAAAATTTTCGCTCCCCGCAGACGGTCAAACAGTTCAGAGATAAGGGGGAGTGGATAACGGTTCTTAATCCACGGTTCCATCTTTCTTAGCAACGAAGAAGAACCCTGCTCCAGCAGGAGACAAAGATTTTCTGATAAATCCTTTTTTTTAGATTTTCTTGAACATACTCGGATATGGCTTGGGTCTCTGGGGCAGAGAGAGGATAAATCCTGCCACGAGGTGAAGTACCAGGAAGCAAGTCAATAGGGCAGTCAAAGGGTCTGTGTGGTGGTAAGACATCGGCTTGCTTTTTACAAAAAACATCGGAAAAGTCTTGGTAGGCCTTAGGCAGGCCTGGCAGAGAAGAAGCGACGGTTACTTGACTGATGGTAAGGTCTTAAAGCATCGCTGGTGACAGGTAGGACCACAACTTCTAATGTCCCCAGAAGACCAGTCGAGCATAGGAGAGTGGAGCTGGAGCCAAGGCAAGCCAAGTAGAACTTCAGAAGTACAGTTGGGAAGCACAAAAAATTCAATCTCCCCATGATGCAGGACACCTACATTCATGCGCAAGGGCTCTGTGCGATAGCGCACGGTACAGTCCAGATTCTGTCCGCTCACAGAGGAAATGAAGAGAGGCTTGTCGAGACGGGTCACAGGGATGTTGAACCTGTTGACTAATGAGGGCTCAATGAAGTTATCTGTTGAACCAGAGTCCAGAAAGGCCACGGCAGAAAAGGCAGATTTAGCAGGCAAAGAAATCCGTACAGAAATAGTCAGGCGTGGAGAGGTAGAATCCACACCCAGTAACGCCTCTCCCATGTTTACTAGGTGCGTACGTCTTCCCAGACGCGGAGGACGAATAGGACAGTTGTTACGCCGAGCGCTCCGGGTCCCCGCTCCTCCCCGGAGCGCTCGCAACATCCTCGCTACGGCAGCGCCCCGGTCAGATCCACTGACCGGGTGCGGTGCGATACCGCCTCCAGCCGGGATGCGATTCGCGATGCGGGTGGCGCCCGCTCGCGATGCGCACCCCGGCTTCCGTACCTGACTCGCTCTCCCTCGGTCCTGTCCCGGCGCGCGCGGCCCCGCTCCCTAGGGCGCGCGCGCGCCGGGTCTCTGCGATTTAAAGGGCCACTGCGCCACTGATTGGCGCAGTGGTTCCAATTAGTGTCTTCACCTGTGCACTCCCTATGTATACCTCACTTCCCCTGCACTCCCTCGCCGGATCTTGTTGCCCTTGTGCCTAGTGAAAGCGTTCCCTTGTGTGTTCCTAGCCTGTGTTCCAGACCTCCTGCCGTTGCCCCTGACTACGATCCTTGCTGCCTGCCCCGACCTTCTGCTACGTCCGACCTTGCTTTTGTCTACTCCCTTGTACCGCGCCTATCTTCAGCAGTCAGAGAGGTTGAGCCGTTGCTAGTGGATACGACCTGGTTACTACCGCCGCAGCAAGACCATCCCGCTTTGGCCTCTCTCATCAACAGGTTCAACATCCCAGTGACCAGTCTCGCCAGACCCCTCTACATCAATTGCGTTAACAATGAAAGATTGGACTGTGCCGTGCGTTACCGCACGGAACCCCTCCTAATGTGCATCGGACCTCATCACGAAAAAATTGAGTTTTTGGTCCTCCCCAATTGCACTTCCGAAATTCTCCTTGGACTACCATGGCTTCAACGCCATTCCCCTACCCTTGATTGGTCCACAGGGGAGATCAAGAGCTGGGGTACCTCTTGTTTCAAAGACTGCCTTAAACCGGTTCCCAGTACTCCCTGCCGTGACCCTGTGGTTCCCCCTGTAACCGGTCTTCCTAAGGCCTATATGGACTATGCTGACGTATTTTGCAAAAAACAAGCTGAGACTTTACCTCCTCACAGGCCTTATGACTGTCCTATTGACCTCCTTCCGGGCACTACTCCACCCCGGGGCAGAATTTATCCTCTGTCCGCCCCAGAGACTCTTGCTATGTCTGAATACATCCAGGAAAATTTAAAAAAGGGGTTTATCCGCAAATCCTCCTCTCCTGCCGGAGCTGGATTTTTCTTTGTGTCCAAGAAAGATGGCTCCCTAAGTCCTTGCATTGACTACCGCGGACTTAATAAAATCACGGTAAAGAACCGCTACCCCCTACCTCTTATCTCTGAACTCTTTGATCGCCTCCAAGGTGCCCACATCTTTACCAAACTGGACTTAAGAGGTGCTTATAATCTCATCCGCATCAGGGAGGGGGACGAATGGAAAACTGCATTTAACACTAGAGATGGACACTTTGAGTATCTGGTCTTGCCCTTTGGCCTGTGCAACGCCCCTGCCGTCTTCCAAGACTTTGTTAATGAAATTTTTCGTGATCTCTTATATTCCTGTGTTGTTGTGTATCTGGACGATATTCTGATTTTTTCTGCCAACTTAGAAGAACACCGCCAGCATGTCCGCATGGTTCTTCAGAGACTTCGAGACGATCAACTTTATGCCAAAATGGAGAAATGTCTGTTTGAATGTCAATCTCTTCCTTTCCTAGGATACTTGGTCTCTGGCCAGGGACTACAAATGGATCCAGATAAACTCTCTGCCGTCTTAGATTGGCCACGCCCCTCCGGACTCCGTGCTATCCAACGTTTTTTGGGGTTCGCCAATTATTAAAGACAATTTATTCCACATTTTTCCACCATTGTGGCTCCTATCGTGGCTTTAACCAAGAAGAATGCCAATCCTAAGTCCTGGCCTCCTCAAGCGGAAGACGCTTTTAAACGGCTCAAGTCTGCCTTTTCTTCTGCTCCCGTGCTCTCCAGACCTGACCCATCTAAACCCTTCCTATTGGAGGTTGATGCCTCCTCAGTGGGAGCTGGAGCGGTCCTTCTACAAAAAAACTCTTCCGGGCATGCTGTTACTTGTGGTTTTTTTTCTAGGACCTTCTCTCCGGCGGAGAGGAACTACTCCATCGGGGATCGAGAGCTACTGGCCATTAAATTAGCACTTGAGGAATGGAGGCATCTGCTGGAGGGATCAAAATTTCCAGTTATCATTTACACCGATCACAAGAATCTCTCCTATCTCCAGTCTGCCCAACGGCTGAATCCTCGCCAGGCCAGGTGGTCTCTGTTCTTTGCCCGTTTTAATTTTGAAATTCACTTTCGCCCTGCCGACAAGAACATTAGGGCCGATGCTCTCTCTCGTTCCTCGGATGCCTCGGAAGTAGAGCTCTCTCCGCAACACATCATTCCTCCTGACTGCCTGATCTCCACTTCTCCAGCCTCCATCAGGCAAACTCCTCCTGGGAAGACCTTTGTTTCTCCACGCCAACGCCTCGGAATCCTCAAATGGGGTCACTCCTCCCACCTCGCAGGCCATGCGGGCATCAAAAAATCCTTGCAACTCATCTCTCGTTTCTATTGGTGGCCGACTCTGGAGACGGATGTTGTTGATTTTGTGCGGGCCTGTACTGTCTGTGCCCGGGATAAGACTCCTCGCCAGAAGCCTGCTGGTCTACTTCATCCTCTGCCTGTCCCCGAACAGCCTTGGTCTCTGATTGGTATGGACTTTATTACAGACTTACCCCCATCCCGTGGCAACACCGTTGTTTGGGTGGTCGTTGATCGATTTTCCAAGATGGCACATTTTATTCCCCTTCCTGGTCTTCCTTCAGCGCCTCAGTTGGCAAAAATTTTTTGTACACATTTTTCGTCTTCACGGTTTGCCCACGCAGATCGTCTCGGATAGAGGCGTCCAATTCGTGTCAAAATTCTGGAGGGCTCTCTGTAAACAACTCAAGATTAAATTAAACTTCTCTTCTGCTTATCATCCTCAATCCAATGGGCAAGTAGAAAGAATTAACCAGGTCCTGGGTGACTATTTACGGCATTTTGTTTCCTCCCGCCAGGATGACTGGGCAGATCTTCTACCATGGGCCGAATTCTCGTACAACTTCAGAGTCTCTGAATCCTCTTCCAAATCCCCATTTTTCGTGGTGTACGGCCCTCACCCTCTTCCCCCCCTCCCTACTCCCTTGCCCTCTGGTTTGCCCGCTGTGGATGAAATAACTCGTGATCTTTCCACCATATGGAAAGAGACCCAAAATTCTCTCTTACAGGCTTCATCTCGCATGAAAGAATTTGCCGATAAGAAAAGAAGAGCTCCCCCCATTTTTTCTCCCGGAGACAAGGTATGGCTCTCCGCTAAATATGTCCGCTTCCGTGTCCCCAGTTACAAATTGGGACCACGCTATCTTGGTCCTTTCAAAATTTTGTCCCAGATTAATCCTGTCTCTTACAAACTTCTTCTTCCTCCTTCTCTTCGTATTCCTAATGCCTTTCATGTCTCTTCTTAAACCACTCATCATCAACCGTTTCTCTCCCAAACTTATTTCTCCTACTCCTGTCTCCGGTTCTTCGGACATCTTCTCCGTAAAGGAGATACTGGCCTCCAAAAAGGTCAGAGGAAAAACTTTTTTTTTAGTTGACTGGGAGGGCTGTGGCCCTGAAGAGAGATCCTGGGAACCTGAGGACAATATCCTAGATAAAAGTCTGGTCCTCAGGTTCTCAGGCTCTAAGAAGAGGGGGAGACCCAAGGGGGGGGTACTGTTACGCCGAGCGCTCCGGGTCCCCGCTCCTCCCCGGAGCGCTCGCAACATCCTCGCTACGGCAGCGCCCCGGTCAGATCCACTGACCGGGTGCGCTGCGATACCGCCTCCAGCCGGGATGCGATTCGCGATGCGGATGGCGCCCGCTCGCGATGCGCACCCCGGCTTCCGTACCTGACTCGCTCTCCCTCGGTCCTGTCCCGGCGCGCGCGGCCCCGCTCCCTAGGGCGCGCGTGCGCCGGGTCTCTGCGATTTAAAGGGCCACTGCGCCACTGATTGGCGCAGTGGTTCCAATTAGTGTCTTCACCTGTGCACTCCCTATGTATACCTCACTTCCCCTGCACTCCCTCGCCGGATCTTGTTGCCCTTGTGCCTAGTGAAAGCGTTCCCTTGTGTGTTCCTAGCCTGTGTTCCAGACCTCCTGCCGTTGCCCCTGACTACGATCCTTGCTGCCTGCCCCGACCTTCTGCTACGTCCGACCTTGCTTTTGTCTACTCCCTTGTACCGCGCCTATCTTCAGCAGTCAGAGAGGTTGAGCCGTTGCTAGTGGATACGACCTGGTTACTACCGCCGCAGCAAGACCATCCCGCTTTGCGGCGGGCTCTGGTGAACACCAGTAGTACCTTATAACCAGTCCACTAGCACGGTCCACGCCAATCCCTCTCTGGCACAGAGGATCCACCTCCTGCCAGCCGGCATCGTGACAACAGTCCTTCAGGAAATGCTCGGAGCTCGCACAGTAAAGGCAAAGGTTCTCATTCCTGCGGCGAGTCCTCTCAAGTTGGGTCAGGCGAGACCGATCCACTTGCATAGCCTCCTCGGCGGAAGGCACAGTCACAGGTTGCAGCGGATGCTGAAAGAGAGGTGTTAGGCGGGGAAACCGCCTGGTGTGAACAAGATCCTTTTCTTGGCGTGGCTCCAGTCGCCTTTCTGAAAAACGCATATCAATGCGGGTGGCCAAATGGATTGGTTCAGACAGGGTTGAGGGTATCTCTCGTGCGGACAGAACATCTTTGATGTGACTGGATAAACCTTTCATGAAGGTCGCGCAGAGAGCCTCATTATTCCACGCTAATTCTGAGGCAAGAGTCCAGAACTGAATGGCATAATCGCCCACTGTAGAGTTTCCTTGAACAAGATTCAACAAAGCCGTCTCGGCTGAAGAAACCCTGGCTGGTTCCTCAAAGACAGAGCATATTTCAGAGAAAAAGGTCTGGACTGAAGCGGTGGCAGGATCGTTGCGGTCCCAAAGCGGAGTGGCCCAAGACAACGCCTTTCCAGAGAATAAGCTGACAACGAATGCCACCTTTGACCGTTCAGTGGGAAATTGGTCAGCCAACAGCTCCAAGTGCAGAGAACACTGGATCAGGAAGCCACGGCACAACTTAGAGTCCCCATCAAACTTGTCCGGAAGAGAAAGACGGACTCTGGTGCTGGAAGCGGCAGCCTGCAGTTGAGTAACTGGCGGAGAAGATGGATGTAGAGGCAGAAGTTGCTGAACCATTGCAGTCTTTTGTGACAACTGATGTCCTTGTTGGACTACCTGTTGAGACTGTTGGGCCACAACGGAGGTAAGGTCTCCAAGGCTTGGTAGCAGCACCTCAGCGGAATTAATGGCCGGATCTACTGTCAGGAGGCGTGGGCCATACCAGGGGAACGTTGTCTAAGGGGTTATTGGTATTCACCAGAGCCTGACGCAAAGCGGGATGGACTTGCTGCGGCAGGTAACCCCCAGGTCGTTTCACCCGGTAGCAACTCAACCTCTCTGGCAGCTGAGATGGCACGGTACAAAAGGACAAGGCAAGGCAAGGTCAGACGTAGCAGAAAGGTCAGGGCAGGCGGCAAGGTTCGTAGTCAGGGGCAACAGCAAAGATTCTGGAAACACAGGCAAAGGACACACTGGAACGCTTTCACTAGGCACTAGGCAACAAGATCCGACAGGGACAGGAATGGGAAGTGATGTTTTATAGGGAAAACAGTGATTGGACTAGATTGGGCCAGGCACCAATTAGTGGTGCACTGGCCCTTTAAACTTCAGAGAGCCGGCGCGCGTGCCCTAGAGAGCGGGGCCGCGCGCACCAGGACGGGTAGGAGGAAGGATGGGGCAGGTGAGAAGAGACATGGGATGCGATCCGTGAACGGGCACATCCTGTCCCGCGGATCGCATTCCCTCCGGTGACCGGAGCGCTGCAAGCAGAGTAACGCCGCGAGCGCTCATGGGGAAGCAGCGGGACCAGTGATAATTTGGCGGACAACCACACCTTGTCTCCTGGGATGAAAACTGGAGGGGCCCGACGTTTCTTGTCGGCGTGGATTTTCATGCGGGCTGAGGACTGGAGAAGAGAGAGACGCGTCTCTCGCCATATGGCAGAAAAGTCCTGTACTAATTTGTCCACAGCTGGAACTCTGGAGGAGGTAGGCAAGGGCAGAGGCGGCAAAGGGTGGCAGCCATACACCACAAAGAAAGGAGACTTAGAAGTGGCAGAAGATTGTTTGTGGCTGTAGGAGAACTCTGCCCACGGAAGGAGATCCACCCAATCATCCTGGCGGGAAGAGACAAAGTGCCGTAGATAGTCTCCCAAAATCTGATTGATGCATGCCACTTGTCCGTTGGACTGAGGATGGTAAGAAGATGAGAAGTCCAGCTTTATCTTTAGTTGTCCACAGAGGGCTCTCCAGAATTTTGAGACAAACTAAACCCCTCTGTCAGATACAATATGGGTTGGTAGTCCGTGGAGGCGAAAGATGTGGCTAAGGAACTGTCTCGCCAGCTGAGGCGCATAAAGGAGAGAAAACAAGGTAACGAAGTGTGCCATTTTGGAGAAACGGTCCACCACCACCCAAACAACAGTCTTGCCATGAGAGGGTGGCAGATCTGTGACAAAGTCCATGGTGATATGAGACCATGGAGTCTCAGGAACTGGGAGAGGGTGGAGCAAAACGGCTGGTCTCAGGCGAGGAGTCTTGTCCCGGGCGCAGACCGCACAAGCTTGGACAAACTCAGTTACGCTCTTCTCCATGGATGGCCACCAATACTGTCTGGAGATGAGAAGAAGGGTCTTCTGGATACCGGGATGTCCGGCCAGCAAGGAAGATTGTCCCCACTTTCGTACTTTCAGGCGAAGAAGGGGAGATACGTAAGTTTTCCCAGGAGGAAGGCAGCATAAATCCACAGGAGCCACGGTGACCAAACGCTCTGGTGGGACGATGTGTTGTGGTATGACCTCGACCCCCGCGACATCAGAGGAACGGGAAAGGGCGTTGGCATGGACGTTCTTACTTGCAGGCCTGAAGTGAATCTGGTCGTTAAACCGGGCAATAAACAAAGACCAGCGAGCTTGGCGGGGGTTGAGTCTCTGCGCGGATTGAAGATAGGAGAGGAACTGTGTAGATATTAATGGGGTGAGGAGCACCTTCTAGTAGGTGCCTCCACTCCTCCAGAGCCAGCTTGCTGGCCAAAAGTTCCGTGTCTCCAATGGAATAATTCCTCTCTGCCGGGGAGAAGGTCTTGGAGAAAAAAACGCAGGAAATTGTTTTACCCTTAGAGATTTTCTGTGTGAGCACGGCTCCTGCTCCCACTGAGGAGGCGTATACCTCCAGGAAGAAAGGTTTTGAGGGATCGGGTCTGGATAGGACTGGAGCAGAGGCAAAGGTAGACTTGAGAGCGCAGAAGGTCTGCTCGGCCTGTGACTTTTTGGTCAAGGCCACGATAGGTGCCACAAGGGTAGAGTAATGAGGGATGAATCGTCTGTAGTAGTTAGTGAAACCTAGAAATCGCTGAATGGCCCGTAGGCCAGGGGGACGAGGCCAGTCCAGGACTGCAGAAAGCTTGTCAGGATCCATTTGAAGACCCTTGGAAGAAATGATGTACACCAGAAAGGGAAGGCTGGTACGATCAAACTGGCACTTTTCAAATTTAGCATACAGACCTTCCTCAGACGGGAAAGTACAAGACGGACATGTGCACGGTGTTGATCCAGATTAGAGGAAAATATGAGGATGTGGTCCAAGTAAACTACCACACACGTGTAGAGCAGGTCTCGGAAAATGTCATTAACGAAGTCTTGGAAGACGGCAGGTGCATTGCAGAGTCCGAAGGGCATGACCAGATACTCAAAATTACCATCTCGGGTATTAAAAGCGGTCTTCCATTCGTCACCCTCTCGAATACGAATAAGATTGTAGGCCCCTCTAAGATCCAACTTAGTGAAGAACTTGGCGCCTTGTAGACGGTCAAAGAGTTCAGCAATCAGGGGCAGAGGGTAACGGTTCTTGATAGTAATGCTGTTAAGTCCCCGATAATCAATGCGCGGCCGAAGAGTGCCATCTTTCTTGGTAACAAAAAAGAATCCAGCTCCGGCTGGAGAGGAGGATTTCCTGATAAACCCTCTCTGTAAATTCTCCTGAATGTACTCAGACATGGTGAGAGTCTCTGGAGGAGAAAGAGGGTAGATCCTTCCCCTAGGCGGAGGGTACCAGGCTGCAAGTCAATGGTGCAGTCATATGGCCTGTGTGGAGGCAACACCTCTGCTTGTTTCTTACAGAAAACGTCCGCAAAGTCCATATATGGTTCAGGCAGGCCTGGAGGAGGAGAGACAACAGGTGCAAACTTCTGCCGAAACAAGAAGAACCCCAACTTCGGACCTCTCCGGAGGACCAATCCAGAATGGGACAGTGGCGCTGGAGCCAGGGCAGTCCTAAAAGAAGTTCAGAGGTGCAGTGAGGTAACACATAGAACTCCAATTTCTCTGAATGCAGGACTCCAATACCCATCTGGAGGGGCTCAGTACGAAACTGCACAGTGCCGTCAAGTCTCTCTCCATTGACAGTAGAGATGAATAAGGACTTTTACAGACGAACCACAGGGATGTTGAACTTGCTGACCAGCAAGTCTATGAAGTTACCGGCGGAGCCGGAATCCAGAAAGGCGGTGGCAGCAAAGGATGTCTTGGAAGATACTGAAATCCGCACGGATACAGTAAGCCGTGGAGAGGTGGTATTCACACCTAGCAACGCCTCCAACGTTGGTGCGCGCGTTTCCCTGGCGCGCTGGTCGGAGAGAAAAGTCTTTTAGGAAGTGCTCTGTACTAGCACAGTACAAACAGAGGTTCTCGTTTCTGCGGCAGTTCCTCTCTTCAGTGGTCAGACGAGACCGATCCACCTGCATGGCTTTCTCGGCGGGAGGCCCAGTACAGGGTTGCGGTGGATGCAGGAGGACAGGAGCCAAACGAGGATAGCGTCTGGGGCGAACACTTCCCTTTTCCTGAAGAAGTTCCTCACGTCTCTCAGCGAAACGCAAATCAATCCTGGTGGCCAAGTGGATGAGGTCACCCAGGGAGGTAGGCATTTCTCGTGCGGCTAAGACACCCTTTATATTGCTGGATAAGCCTTTCTTGAACGTGGCACAGAGCGCCTCATTATTCCAGGAGATTTCAGAAGCAAGGGTACGGAAACGGATGGCGTAATCGCCCACTGAAGAACTCCCCTGGGTCAAGTTCAGTAATGCAGTCTCTGCAGAGGAAACCCGGGCTGGCTCCTCAAAGACACTCCGGAATTCCCGGAAGAAACTCAGGACACTTGCAGTGGCAGGGTCGTTGCGGTCCCAAAGCGGTGTAGCCCAGGCCAGGGCCTTCCCAGAAAGCAGGCTGACTACAAACGCCACCTTGGCATGCTCAGAGGTAAACTGGTCGTCCAACATCTCAAGATGGAGGGAGCATTGCGACAAAAATCCGCGGCACAGCTTGGGATCACCGTCATACTTGGCTGGCATGGACAAGCGGATTCTGGAGCTGGAGATGGCAGCTGGCAGTGGTGGTGCAGCAGGTGCAGGTGGAGGAGACGGTAGCTGCTGACCTGGCAGGAGTTGCTGCAACATGGCGGTCAACTGATCCAGCTGTTGACCTTGCTGGGAAATCTGCTGCGACTGCTGGGCCACAATGGACGTGAGATCCGAGAGGCTAGGTAGAGGCACCTCAGCGGAATCCATGGCCGGATCTTACTGTCAGGATCCGGACTGGCAGGAGGTAGCAGGAGCTGGAGGTGGATCCGCTGTGCCAGAAAGGAGATGACGTGGGCCGTACCAGGGGAACGGAATCTAAGGAGTTACTGGTTTTCACCAGAGCCTGCCGCAAAGCGGGATGATCTTGCTGCGGCAGGTAACCCCCAGGTCGTTCCACCCAGTAGCGACTCAACCTCTCTGGCTGTTGAGATGAGGCAAGGTACAAGAGGATCAGGCAGAGGCGAGGTCAGACGTAGCAAAAGGTCAGGGCAGGCAGCAATGGTTCTCAGGCGGTAGTCAATAGCAACAGGTTCAGCAACAGGCAGGGAATACACACAAACGCTTTCTCTAGGGCACTAAGGCAATGAAACAAAAATCCGTCAGTAAGCTGTGTGAGGAGATGGTACTTATAGGCAGTGCACAGGTGCAGGCCTAATTAAGTCAAAGCAGAACCTTTAACCCTAGATTAACCACTTTGGACCAGGCACCAATCACTGGTGCACTAGCCCTTTAAATTTAAGAGTCCCGGCACACGCGCCCTATAGAGCGGGGACGCGCACGCCGAGACCGGGTGACCGGAGCGCTGCCTGGGGACACACGCTGTGAGCGCACCGAGGTAAGCAGGGTGCCTGGAGCGCTCAGCGTAACAAATTTGTTGCTTTTGTTGCATGTTCGCCAGAAGCTTATCAGGCTTGTTGGCAAAGCAATAGTAGGTAGCCTTAGACCATCGGACAGCTTTCTCCCCTTTGTGGGAAAGAACTGCATCCAACTGCACCCTGACATCACGCAACGCCCTCATGAGATAAGCAGAAGGGTTCCTCTGGTGAGCCAGAGACAGACGGCCAGTTTATGTTCCAACATAGCTGTTACGCCTAGCGCTCCGGGTCCCCGCTCCTCCCCGGAGCGCTCACGGCGTCTTTCTCCCTGCAGCGCCCCGGTCAGTCCCGCTGACCGGGAGCGCTGCACTGTCATGGCCGTTGGGGATGCGATTCGCACAGCGGGACGCGCCCGCTCGCGAATCGCATCCCAGGTCACTTACCCGTCCCGGTCCCCTGCTGTCATGTGCTGGCGCGCGCGGCTCCGCTCTCTAGGGCGCGCGCGCGCCAGCTCTCTGAGACTTAAAGGGCCAGTGCACCAATGATTGGTGCCTGGTCCAATTAGCTTAATTGGCTTCCACCTGCTCCCTGGCTATATCTGATCTCCTCCCATGCACTCCCTTGCCGGATCTTGTTGCCTTGTGCCAGTGAAAGCGTTTAGTGTGTCCAAAGCCTGTGTACCTGAACTTCTGCTATCCATCCTGACTACGAACCTTGCCGCCTGCCCCCGACCTTCTGCTACGTCTGACCTTGCCTCTGCCTAGTCCTTCTGTCCCACGCCTTCTCAGCAGTCAGTGAGGTTGAGCCGTTGCTAGTGGATACGACCTGGTTGCTACTGCCGCAGCAAGACCATCCCGCTTTGCGGCGGGCTCTGGTGAAAACCAGTAGCCTCTTAGAACCGGTCCACTAGCACGGTCCACGCCAATCCCTCGCTGACACAGCGGATCCACAACCCGTAAGCCGAATCGTGACAATAGCTTGGTGCCTGGAGCGTTCCCTCCGGAGGCCGGAGGACAACGAGATGAGGCGGCCTCTAATGTAGGCCTTGTGGGCGGACCATACCCAACTAGGGTCCGAGGTCGGTGAGACATTAGTAGAAAAATATAGCTGAAGGTCAGCAATAAGAGAAGATTTCACCATCGGATTGGTAAGCAGAGCCTCATTAAGCCTCCACCGAAATGGAGAGGATGGCCCGCCCACAAGGTCCAGCTCAGCTATGACCATATCGTGGTCAGACCAAACAGACAAGACATGGCGTGCATATAATAGCATAGGGAGTGTAGAGGAATTAACAAGTATCCAGTCGATGCGAGAATAATGAAGCTGCGATGGGGAGAAAAATGTGTAGCTCCGCACAGAACCATTATGTTCGCGCCACACATCAGCTATTTGCAGTTCACTAAAAGCAGAAAATGTTGGCACAAACGGGATCGGTTCAAGGGGGTAGGGGAGGACCTATCCAAAACAGTATTAAACACAAAATTAAAATCACCCGCCCAAATCAGTACCTCATAGGTAAGAGCAGAGATGCGCTAACACATATCATGGAAAAATGTAATAGCGTTAACATTAGGAGCATATGAATTAACAATACAGAGCTGACGGCCATGCAGGGAACATAACAAAATAAGATATCGGCCGCAGCATCAGTATAAGACTGAGCAATCTCAAAAGGTACATTATTACCAATACATGTAGCAACACCCCTACATTTAGATTCAAAGGCAGAATGATAAACTCTAGAATAACGAAAGTGTAAAAACCGTGGATAAGAGGATGGTGTGAAATGAGTCTCTTTTAAGCAGATGAAGTCCGGGTGGTGTTTCAGGTAGTCTCTGAAGGCTTTGCTCCTCTTTGCTGGGTAGTTGAATCCCCTGACGTTATGCGACAGAACTTTGCACATATGGAGTAGAGAAGATTAGAGGAAAATAGACACACTGACAAACGACACAAGCAAAGGAGAACACAAAGACCGACATCGACATAGCCCACAAACAAACAGGGAGGGGGGGGGGGGACAAGGGGAACACTGAACAAAAGAACCAAAAACAAACAGACATATAAAACAGACTGGAAAGCCAGAACTTACACAGGTGCAGACTGGCCTACTTCCAGACCCATGGCACGGGTGTAGGGTACAATAATCCGGTCGTGCCCAGCTTCGGCAAAAGGTGGTGGAGAAAGGGTTGTTGTTGGCCAACAACCTATAGTCCCGGTATGGAGAGCAGTCGGTGTGCCAAGTGAGATGACTTGTCTGGTGGGCCTGAGCGATGGGAGGGGGGCACCTTGGACCAGACACAGGCCGGGCGAGAGACACTAATAGGTGGTGCAGAGGTAGTAGTAGAGCAGGCAATGTTCTCCTTGCTGAGGGCCTCCAGCGCCTCAGATAGTGAACGGACCGTATAAGAATGCCCAATCACCTGGAAGGCAAGGTAAGATGGGAACCCCCAGCGATATCTGATGTTTTCCCTAGTAAGGGCCAGAGTGACAAGGCGAAGCTGGCGTCGTCGCTCGAGAGTAGACAGTTTCACCTCTGGTGGCATTCCCGGGAGGGCAGGGAGATTACGGGCAGCAAACAAGATCTGATCTCTCACCTCAGAGTAATGGAGCTTAAGTACAATGTCCTGTGGCAGGTCCATGGAGCGGGGCCTAGCCAGAGCCTTATGAACACGGTCTATGCGCAGCAGTTCCGGCTCCAGTTGTGGCAGCAAGGCTTGGAACATGGAGTCGACCACCGACTTGAGGTTGCTTTCACCCTCTGGGAGACCCCTGATGCATATGTTCGCACGCTGCGAACGGTTCTCTAAATCTTCAAGCTTAAGTTCCAGAGCATCCAGTTTAAGAGCGTGAGAGTCTATGTCTTTGCGGTCCGCCTCCACCGCGTCAGCCAGGTCTTCTAACTTAGACTCATTCTCGGAGACACGTTGGTCCCAGGTCTTGGATCTGTGCTGTGAAATCCGTGACCGTTTTCTGTAGTTCCGCTCTGAACAGCCTTTGGATACTTCGGAACATGTCTGCCGTAGTCATGGCCGACAAGCTCGCTCCCTCGTCGTCGTCCGACGCCATCTCAGAATGTTGTGGGGAGGCCGGCGCCATGTTAGGCCCAGGGGAGGCTCTGAAGAAGTCCGGAATGGACTGGGATAACCCCACCGAAAGCTTCTTGTTCCGTTTCCTGGCTCACCTGGACATCTTCAGGAAGATAAAATGTAAGTTCCACCGCTATTGGAGCCAATTAGGCCCTAATTAGAAGCTAGGAAGAGCAGGACTGGCACAGAGCTCACATAACCTACGTCCGATCTCGTGAGCTGCACGCATGCGCCTATGAGATTATAATTTTTATAAACAATTTGCACAGTATGTATGCAACCTATTAGTGTCAAAATAACAACATTTTATATTTTTTTCAAAAAATTTCATGATTTTTGCATTGTAAAAAAAAATTCTAATTATATCGATTCACTTTTACATGTAGTACAACTTGTAAATTACTATTTACATGTAGTACAACTTGTGACAAAAAAAAACAATGTCAGAGTTGTTTTCATAGGCAAAACATTACCAGAGTTATGCTCTAATAAAGACACATCCCAGATTTGAAAAAAAACAGGCCTGGTCTTTGAGGGGCATACAGGCTTAATTAGCTTGGTCCTTAAGGGGTTAACCCCTTAACGACGCAGGACGTATATTTACGTCCTGCGCCGGCTCCCGCGATATGAAGCGGGATCGCGCCGCGATCCCGCATCATATCGCGTCGGTCCCGGCGCTCATCAACGGCCGGGACCCGCGGCTAATACCACACATCGCTAATACCACACATCTAAAGTGAAACTGAAAGTAACCCGGCTGTTCAGTCGGGCTGTTCGGGACTGCCGCGGTGAAATCGCGGCGTCCCGAACAGCTGATCGGACACCGGAAGGGCCCTTATCTGCCTCCCCGGTGTCCGATCGGCGAATAACTGCTCCGTGCCTGAGATCCAGGCAGGAGCAGTCAAGCGCCGATAATGCTGATCACAGCATTGGGACCTATAACACTGCAAAAATATGTAAAAAAAAAGTGTTAATAAAGGTCATTTAACCCCTTCCCTAATAAAAGTTTGAATCACCCCCCTTTTCCCATAAAAAAAATAAAACAGTGTAAAAATAATAAAAAATAAACATATGTGGTATCGCCGCGTGCGTAAATGTCCGAAATATAAAAATATATAATTAATTAAGCCGTACGGTCAATGGCGTACGCGCCAAAAAATTCCAAAGTCCAAAAAAGCGTATTTTGGTCACTTTTTATACCATTAAAAAATGAATAAAAAGTGATCAAAAAGTCATATCAAAACAAAAATCATACCGATAAAAACTTCAGATCACGGCGCAAAAAATGAGTCCTCATACCGCCCCGTACGTGGAAAAATAAAAAAGTTATAGGGGTCAGAAGATGACATTTTTAAACGTAGAAATTTTCCTGCATGTAGTTATGATTTTTTCCAGAAGTGCGACAAAATCAAACCTATATAAGTAGGGTATCAATTTAACCGTATGGACCTACAGAATAATTATAAGGTGTAATTTTACCAAAATATGCACTGCGTAGAAACGGAAGCCCCCAAAAGTTACAAAACTGCGTTTTTTTTTCCATTTTGTCGCACAATGATTTTTTTACCGTTTCGCCGTGCATTTTTGGGTAAAATGACTAATGTCACTGCAAAGTAGAATTGGCGACGCAATAAATAAGCCATAATATGGATTTTTAGGTGGAAAATTGAAAGGGTTATGATTTTTAAAAGGTAAAGAGGAAAAAACGAAAGTGCAAAAACGGAAAAACCCTGAGTCCTTAAGGGGTTAAAGGGGTACTCTGCTGGAAAACTTTTTTTTTTTAAATCAACTGGTGCCAGAAAGTTAAGCAAATTTGTAAATTACTTCTATAAATAAAAATCTTAATCCTTCCAGTATTTATTAGCTGCTGAATACTACAGAGGAAATTCTTTTCTTTTTGGAACAAAGAGCTCTCTGCTGACATCATGACCACAGAGCTCTCTGCTGACATCTCTGTCCATTTTAAGAACTGTCCAGAGTAGGAAAAAATCCCCATAGAAAACATATGCTGCTCTGGACAATTCTTAAAATGGACAGAGATGTCAGCAGAGAGCACTGTGCTCATGATGTCAGCAGGGAGTACTGTGTTCCAAAAAGTAAAGAATTTCCTCTGTAGTATTCAGCAGCTAATAAGTACTGGAATGATAAAAAAAAATTTTAAATAGAAGTAATATACAAATCTGTTTAACTTTCTGGCACCAGTTGATTTAAAAAAAAACTTTTTTTATATACTTCATAAGAAAATGTTAATTCCTTTTTTATAGAAATCATGGCTTATAAAATCATGGCTTTGTCCAAGCTGAAGCACAGGCATGGACAAAGTCCAGTAAGTGAGGGTGGGCTAGAACTCCTCTGTGCTTTCTCCCCTGTATGATAGTACTCCTCTGTGCTCTCTCCTGTCTGATAGCACTCCTCCGTGCTCTCTCCTGTCTGATCGCACTCCTCTGTGCTCTCTCCTGTCTGATAGCACTCCTCTGTGCTCTCTCCTGTCTGATAGTACTCCTCTGTGCTCTCTCCTGTCTGATAGGACTCCTCTGTGCTCTCTCCTGTCTGATAGCATTCCTCTGTGCTCTCTCCTGTCTAATAGCACTCCTCTGTGCTCTCTCCTGTCTGCTAGCACTCCTCTGTGCTCTCTCCTGTCTGCTAGCACTTCTCTGTGCTCTCCTGTCTGCTAGCACTCCTCTGTTCTCTCTCCTGTCTAATAGTACTCCTCTGTGCTCTCTCCTGTCTGATAGTACTCGTCTGTGATCTCGACTGTCTGACAGTACCCCTCTGTGCTCTTTCCTGTATGATAACACTCCTCTGTGCTCTCTCCTGTCTGATAGTACTCCTCTGTGCTCTCTCCTGTCTGATAGCATTCCTCTGCGCTCTCTCCTGTCTAATAGCACTCCTCTGTGCTCTCTCCTGTCTGATAGCACTCCTCTGTGCTCTCTCCTGTCTGATAGCACTCCTCTGTGCTCTCTCCTGTCTGATAGTATTCCTCTGTGCTCTCTCCTGTCTAATAGCACTCCTCTGTGCTCTCTCCTGTCTGCTAGCACTCCTCTGTGCTCTCTCCTGTCTGCTAGCACTTCTCTGTGCTCTCCTGTCTGCTAGCACTCCTCTGTTCTCTCTCCTGTCTAATAGTACTCCTCTGTGCTCTCTCCTGTCTGATAGTACTCGTCTGTGATCTCGACTGTCTGACAGTACCCCTCTGTGCTCTTTCCTGTATGATAACACTCCTCTGTGCTCTCTCCTGTCTGATAGTACTCCTCTGTGCTCTCTCCTGTCTGATAGCATTCCTCTGCGCTCTCTCCTGTCTAATAGCACTCCTCTGTGCTCTCTCCTGTCTGATAGCACTCCTCTGTGCTCTCTCCTGTCTGATAGCACTCCTCTGTGCTCTCTCCTGTCTGATAGTATTCCTCTGTGCTCTCTCCTGTCTGATAGGACTCCTCTGTGCTCTCTCCTGTCTGATAGCATTCCTCTGTGCTCTCTCCTGTCTGATAGCACTCCTCTGTGCTCTCTCCTGTCTGATAGCACTCCTCTGTGCTCTCTCCTGTCTGATAGCACTCCTCTGTGCTCTCTCCTGTCTGCTAGCACTTCTCTGTGCTCTCCTGTCTGCTAGCACTCCTCTGTGCTCTCTCCTGTCTAATAGTACTCCTCTGTGCTCTCTCCTGTCTGATAGTACTCGTCTGTGATCTCGACTGTCTGACAGTACCCCTCTGTGCTCTCTCCTGTATGATAACACGCCTGTGCTCTCTCCTGTCTGATAGTACTGCCCTGTGCTCTCTTCTGTCTGATAGTACTCCTCTGTGCTCTCTCCTGTCTGATAGTACTCCTCTGTGCTCTCTCCTGTCTGATAGCACTCCTTTGTGCTCTCTCCTGTCTGATAGTACTCCTCTGTGCTCTCTCCTCTCTGATAGTACTCCTCTGTGCTCTCTCCTGTCTGATAGTACTCCTCTGTGCTCTCTTCTGTCTGATAGCACTCCTCTTTGCTCTCTCCTGTTCCTTCAGACAGTGCTAGCCCACCCTTACTTACCAGGCTTTATCCATGCCTGTGCTTCAGCTTGGAGAAAGCCATGATATTATAAGCAATGATTTCTATAATAAGGAAATAAAATTTTCTTATGAAGTATATTAGAAACATTAATGTTTTACCAAGATGTACAACTTATAAAAAGCTTTTGTATCTCACAGTGCCCGTTTAATGTTGATTAATTATTTACAAAGACATATTTTACACTTACTACTATTAAAATATTATTTGTGCTCGGGGTCTTCAAATGCATAGCATACCTACCTAAAACTAACCACCTGACAAACTAGCTAACAGACAGTCTGAGTTGTAACATATACTGCCGTGTGTAGGTATACCGGAATAAAATAGAGGGCATACCTTGTAACCGATTAAATGAATTAAATAAGGGGGGGGTCGGGTGGGACGTGAAGAACCCGCGGCGTAACTAGACCGTGACGTCACGGGTTCTTAAAGTGATGACCCCGCCCCCTCTCACCAATACAGGCCAACCTTGCTGGCCTTCTCACTTGTGCTCGGGGTCTTCAAATGCATAGCGTACCTACCTAAAACGAACCACCTGACAAACTAGCTAAAAAACAGTCTGAGTTGTGCCATATACTGCAGTGTGTAGGTATACCTGAATAAAATAGAGGGCAAAACTCCAATATTTGAAACAAAGCCCTTTATTAAACAAACAACATTACAGTACCAACGACTGGAAAGCATGGGACATTTCAGCCCTAGGATTGGGTATGTAGTGCATATAAGAGCTAGAATTCCACTGGCCAAGCTTCCGGATGGCGTGCGCTGGCACCCTCTGTCGCGATGCTGAAGAAGCTGCCCCTATATGAAGGGAGTGACCAGAAATTACTGCCGGATTACCCCCTAATCCTTTCACTAAAGCACGTATCTGTTTGACGAATTGAGCCGTGGTAAGAGGGGCTCCTTTGAACAACAATAACGGCTGTGACATGCTGGCTTCTTGACGTGTGGCCAACCACTCATGTAGGACATGCACCGGGCACCACCTATGTGTGGTAGAAAAGTAATGAATAGTAACCACTTGCCCGGGTAGGGATGTCTTAGTTGAGCTTAACTCTAGCTCGAAATGGTCGGTATGCCATTTCAACTGCCCCAGCGTCAAACAAGAATCATTCACTGACCTACAAGTGAATTCCCCTGGTCTGAGGAATCCATAGTAACCTAGAAACAAGGCCGCCTTTAGACACTGACTATCTTTAAAGCCAAACGGTGACCTGTCCAGTACATCAGCTAACTGTCTGAACAAGTCAGCCGCCAAAGGCTGACGGGAAGAAGGCTTCGCTCCTTCACTCTTGAGCACACCTCTGAGTGCGGCTTTAATAGCATGTGATGTGAACAGAGAAGCTAAGTGGGGGGGGGGGGGGGGTGCCAACATGATGTGGTGCTGTATCCCTGCCAGGTATGATCTAATTGTATTATGAGCTAGGTGCAAAAACCTATGAACCCAAGTAGGAAAGTGATGGTGTGCGGAGTCTCTTCTAGGTAATAACTGCAAAACATGTTGTAAGTGTTCCAAGCTGTGTTGTACACTTTCTGCGTGTTGGGGGACAATGACTTCTCAATGAGATGGTTAGCAGCCTCCAAGTAAACTTTCAGTCCAGGATCAGCTCTTGTAGCATGGGCACCGCGGACCCTTCTAGGTCTGCCTCTGGCATGATCTTGAAAAACAGTTGAAAGTTAAAACGGGATAAGGCATCTGCAGCAGTGTTCCTGACCCCTTGAATATGTGAGCTGGTAAACAGAAAGTGATGCTGCAGGGACAGCCAAACTAATCTCCTGGCTAATGACATAATCATGGCCGATTTGGACCTGCCTCTACTCAAAATGTCCACTGTGGCTGTGTTGTCTGAAATAAACATCACCATCTTCCTGTGCCACAAATGACCCCACACTTTGGCTGCAGCTACAATTGGATACAGTTCAAACAAGGCTGAGCTGGTAGTAAAGCCAGGTGACCGTCGGACCTCTACTGGCCACTCATCCGCCAACCATTTGTCACCCCAGATTGCAGCAAACCCAACGGAAGATGAGGCGTCAGAGAATATCAGTGGTGAGTTACTATCAATCCCTAGGACAAAAAGTGCACGGCCATTCCAATCCCTGAGAAAAGACTCCCACATGAGCAAATCTGCCCTAGTATGCTGATCCATGACAACCACGTCGTTCTGACCATGGACCGAAGTCATGAGCACCAACAACCTGGATATGAATGACCTGCCCTGTGGCATTATGCGCATGGCAAAGTTCAGCATACCCAGTACCCAGCATACCCATACCCAGCATTCAGTGAAGCTCAACCTTCATGACCCTGGGAGACACCAGGGTGTTATGCATAACATTCCTGATGCGTGACAACTTCACGTCAGGCAACCTAGCTTCCATGGCTTGGGTGTCTAACTCTATTCCAAGAAATGTGAGAGACTTGCAAGGACCTTCAACTTTCTTACCCGATACTGGTATCTGCATCTGACTGAACGAGGCCAACAAGACCCCAAAATCCCTGGGACGTGCATTGTCCTTCTCAATTAACAGGAAGTCATCCAAATAGTGTATCACATGATTGCATTCGAACCTGTGTTCTAACACCCAATGCAAGGCTTGCACGAATTTGTCAAATATGCAGGGGCTGCTAAGAGACCCGAAGGTTAAATTGACTGTGAAGTAATATTGACTACGCCATTTCAAGCCGTGCCACTTCCACAGCTCACAATGAATTGGAAGTAGTTTAAAGGCGTCTGTTATATCTGCCTTAGATAGCCAAGCATCACCTCCCATGCTAAGAATCACAGCAATCGCTTCATCAATTGACGCATACTTAAGTGCAAATGCTTCTGCTGGAATAAGAGATTTTAAACTAGGGGTCGAGGATGAGTAAGGTGCGGACAAGTTGTAGATCAAACGCTGTTTATTACTAAACTTGCCAACCACCAGACCTATAGGATTAACTCTCCACACATCAAATGGTGAGACATCAAAAGGACCTATAACATACCCTTTATCTACCTCACTAGCAATCAAACTGTCAACCACCACTGGGTTTCGTGATGCTGATCTCAAGTTTTCGTACTCAAAAGTTGCACTGGGGAGTGCCACCAAACCAGTGTGAAAGCCCGCTTTCAGCCCTTGTACCAAATATGAGACAAACTGGGTGTCCGGGTGCCCTTGGAGAAAGATCTGCATGGACGACACCTCCACCACCGTTAGTCATAGTCTGACTTTCTGAGGGCATGCTGTCTTGGGGTGTGCTTGAAAGCAAACTGCGCAGACGTGCAGCAGTCTACACTGGTGGTAATTGCAGACAGCATAGTTAAAATTGTTGCAAATCTGTGATTTCCCTAAATACTTGATGGGTCTACCAAGTTTGTCAGTTACACCCGACTGCTTGAGACCTTTTGTAGATACAGTGGAGGAGGACGTCCCTTGAGCTGCCTCTTAAACCGAGCTGTTAAGGCTACTACACCACTCCGTAGTATGTGCTATTGACTGACATTTAATCCCACAAAATGATTGAAAAAGATTTCTTTATCGATTACCGCCCAGTTCATTGTGTAATTGCACTGAACTAACGTCGCAGCCGCCTTGGCTGAGAACGACCTATGGTAATCATAGAACGTGTTACCTCCGTACTTGTGCGACAGTTCAGTCACTTTATACAGGTACATGTCAAGCTCCTCGTGACGCTCGGGCTTGACAGAGCATATTATGTCTCTATATATTGCGAAGGCCATGCTAAACTCAGCCAGAGACAGTTTTCTGCTGAGTCTAACATCCTTGGCTTTCAGGATGACAGATACCTCACCACAAGCTATCGTCTTATTCTCCATTATGTAATGCATGGCGATGAGTAGGGATGCTAGGTTGACATCCTTACGGTCGATGATATCTTTTTTCAAGTTGGCGGGGATGAAGTGTGCCGGTGCTACGTTAGGAATTACTGCATTAAGCCCCAGAGACATCGCCAGGGTGGGTTGCTGGACTGACGAGGCTGCCCGAGCTGAAGAAGAGTTAGCCCTACTCTTCAAGCTCTCAATCCTGGAGGACAGAGAATTAATTAACGTGTGCAGCTGCGTGATGGAAGTATGCAACGTTTGCATAGAGACTGCCTCAGAGCTAGGCCCTGCTTGCTCACTAAGATCCGCCTGTTCGGTAATCAACAAGCGGTAAAGTTCAGCTTTACGGGCAGTTGCAGGAAATGGTATGCCTCTTCGCACCAGCTCAGGGATGGTTTAACTGCGCAGGGACGGAATACTACCATGTTCAGAGGTCCTGGCGGTATTATCCAAAATGGAGCCAGTGTCCTCGATATCCGAAGCATGTGACATCCCTAACAACAATAAGGGTGATAATTACCGCAAGCCTACATAGACTAGCCATGACTAACCTCAACCGAGGCTACACCAACCATGCATACCAAAGAAGTAAATTACTTACCTAAACCTGCCTTTGACCTAAACCAAGCGAGAAAACGACGAGGTCTGAAGACGTGTCAGACCTCCAATACCGTGACATAGGGACATGAGTGGAACCACACAACTAACCAGTGACAAGTGAAAATACATTGTGACAAGCTCCGTAATGCCCAAGGACGTGATGGGCGTTAGCCTGCATGAAATTATACCCAAAGTCGTGATGGGTAACCACAACATTGTAAGTACCTGTGCGCCGGAAAATCCTGAACCAGGAACCTGTGACAAAACAACAAACTATTCATACAACGGAATGTAACTAATCAATACTCTGACATAGGTTCCCAAACATCCACCTACCCAAGCAACTAAAATTGATCAGGAAGTAAAGAACGACTATTCCCGACTTGACCTAATCCGCCTGAACTGGAACCTCACCTGAAAAGTAAGCCAGAAACCAATCAGCCAGAATTCTACCGCGCTTACCCCCCACAATGTAAACATACCTACCCAGAAAAATTAGGGAAATCAGCCCCGCCGTGAACTATCCGCTATGGACAGGCGTACCACCACAACTCGGGCTAAGATACTGGATAACAAATACAAGTAGGGAAATTAACCACACTGTGCAAAAGAAAAAAAAGATCAATTGGGACGAGAAACCAAAAACATGATGGGTAACCCAATAGTTGAATTTACCTGCTACTGATGATATACTGTAAAGAACCCCACTGCGATACCAGCTACAATACGGAAAACGACACGTGACCCCCAGTGAGAGCCTATTGATAATGTATGACAGAACAGTGTTACCAAACCTATGACATGACCCCCATTCACTATCTGATAACCTCTATCCTACACTTACCAGACACAATGACAAGACCTATGTGATACAATGCCTACTGCTCCTCCCTAGAAATGACGGAGACTCCCGACCGACCACAATAAGAGACTAGTGAGGGAAGACGACTCTTAGTAACAACGAATTAGCACCTGGACGAACCAAGAAATAGATTAACTTATGCCCAATCTACCAACACACTTAATTAAAGTGCCTCCTACCTTCCGATATATCACTCAGCTCTAGAGCCCAGTCTCTTGCGAATACAACGAAACCTATGACAGAAACATATCGTTACCTAGCCATTTTAGCTGACCGACATATCTATATATTTTTTTTCTAACAAGTAAAACAGGGCTGCCTGTATTAACCCACTGATCACATTGACGAGACAGCCAAAAGATCATACGCAAAGAGACTGGATGTATGTATATGTGCACCGCAAGCTGCAACAGCCACCTGTACATATGAAGGCCGCATGTTTGCAGTGGAGCACCCGCACAAGGCTCGCACCTATACATACACCCACGTCCCCTCATGTCTGAATCAACATGCAAACACCTTGCACATGTGCTTGCAGAATTGATGCGCATGGGGTAGAAGTGAACCAAACAAAAACGTGTTGCCCAGTGTAAACCATATATAAACATATGACTATATGTTTTTTTTTTATATACCACCATCCATGTAAAGCCTGAGGCAGAGCAATAACAGACTAAGTTGCAAGAAACACATATATGCACCCCATGACCACAGTGCAAGACCCCCGTGCCGGGTGACTGCCCGCTGAATGAGGCGGACCCTGCATGAAGCCGACCTGTATCATAGAAAGCCTGGTGCAATACCGGGGTACCCTCCGGATAGAGCCTATAAGTTAGCGTCGGCGTATGGCAGGATCATCTGGGGGGGGGGGGTGCAACAACATGCAATTGCAATAGAATACCCTGTAACCCTTTATGGGCAGCCAGCAGTGAATCCTGCGTGTATGACCCGTGCCCAGATAACCCCCCTGTGTGTGGGATCGGGCCGAGTCGCCATTACCCAGAACCACGGCATGACAACATGAGAAGTGGCGTGCCCGGGGATCCAGGGAGACAGTGCTGCCCTGCCTGGTGCAGCCGGACAAACCGCGATGCCCGGGATATGCGCCGCTCCCCCCGCCTCCACCACTCTCACAACCTGTGCTCTAAAACAAAAGCCGGGCCGCATCCTACCCCCGGTCCCCATCAGCTACTTACAAATCCTCGGAGCTCCGCTCCACGAGGATACGGGAACCGGGACTCACCGGCAAACTCACCGGCACCAATGACGTCTGAGACTCCCGACTTCTGGTCAGCTGACTGGAACGTAACGTGAAGAACCCAACGGCGTAACTAGACCATGACGCCATGGGTTCTTAAAGTGATAACCCCGCCCCCTCTCACAAATACAGGCCAACCTTGCTGGCCTTCTCACTTATATTGCCACGGTTAGGATACTGCAAGCAGTATAAAACTGGTTCAGACATCACAATCCCAGCACACTATGAATTACTCTGAGATGCTTGGGCTTTTCAGAGTTATTATTGCATATAAATGGCAACAGGATCTGGGTAATTAGTCTTCAAGGCAGGTCCTGGCTGCTGCCTGAAGTTTGGGCAGCATAAAACTGATGACAGGTTCTCCCTGTCGTTAAAAAAAAAAACCTTTTTATATAATGTACATAATACCATTTATATGTATATTTGTAATATACAATAATTGAAAAAATGTGTATATTTTTTGGTGCAAAAAGGCTGTCCCTGCAGTTATTGCCTGTGTGTCTCTATGAGGAGTCCAAATACAGGAAGTGAGGGCAGGACAAGCAGGGCTCTTTGCAGGCTCCTGAATTGTCAATCATCCTGATGTGTGAGCCGAGGGCATGTCAAAGAGCTTTACTGCACAGAAAGCCCTGCTTGTCCTCAGTGTACGGGAGTCCTGCTTGTCCTCAGTGTACAGAGCCCCGCTTGTCCTCAGTGTACAGAGCCCTGCTTGTCCTCAGTGTACAGAGCCCCGCTTGTCCTCAGTATACCGAGCACCGCTTGTTCTCAGTGTACAGAGCCCTGCTTGTGCTCAGTGTACAGAGCCCTGCTTGTCCTCAGTGTACAGAGCCCTGCTTGTCCTCAGTGTACAGAGCCCCGCTTGTCCTCAGTGTACAGAGCCCCGCTTGTCCTCAGTGTACAGTGCCCTGCTTGTCCTCAGTGTACAGTGCCCTGCTTGTCCTCAGTGTACAGAGCCCTGCTTGTCCTCAGTGTACAGAGCCCCGCTTGTCCTCAGAGTACAGAGCCCCGCTTGTCCTCAGTGTACAGTGCCCTGTTTGTCCTCAGTGTACAGTGCCCTGCTTGTCTTCAGTGTACAGAGCCCTGCTTGTCTTCAGTGTACAGAGCCCTGCTTGTCCTCAGTGTACAGAGCCCTGCTTGTCCTCAGTGCACAGAGCCCTGCTTGTCCATTCACACTTCCTGTATTTGGTCTCATCACAGAGACACACATGCAATAGCTGCAGGGACAAAAGTATACACTTTTTTAACCAATGTATAATGTTATTTTCTACATTATATAAAAAGTTTTGTTACCGACATGTACACTTAAAGGAATGCACCTTGACGTCAATTGATTAGTTACCAAAATGTATTCTCTATACATATTTAGGTTTGTAAAGTTCCCTATACTGTATAAAAAACTTTAAAGTACATTTGTCACATTTGTCACTTGAAATATTGAAACCGCAGACATTGTTAGGGTACGTTCACACTTCCGCGAGTAGAATTACGCGCAGTGAACAGTACCATCAGTATCATCAGTGTGAATGGGTCTTCCGCGGATCATTTACACTGTGGAATTTCAGCGGCGGACAATTCCGCCACTGAAAATTGTTCAGCACAAAGAAAAAACATGTTCATTCTTTGTGTGGAATTCCGCGAGTACTGCATAGCCGTCAATGGTGATGGCATAGTGCCTGGCGGTCCTACTGCCAAAGTATTTTCATTGGCGGCCGCCTGATGGAATCTCCATTTGCAGAATTCTGCAAGCAGAGATTCCGCAGTGTGAACATACCTGTCACGATACGGCTGGCAGGAGGTGGATCCTCTGTGCCAGAGAGGGATTGGCGTGGACCGTGCTAGTGGACCGGTTCTAAGTTACTACTGGTATTCACCAGAGCCCGCCGCAAAGCGGGATGGTCTTGCAGCGGCGGTAGTAACCAGGTCGTATCCACTAGCAACGGCTCAACCTCTCTGACTGCTGAAGATAGGCGCGGTACAAGGGAGTAGACAAGAGCAAGGTCGGACGTAGCAGAAGGTCGGGGCAGGCAGCAAGGATCGTAGTCAGGGGCAACGGCAGGAGGTCTGGAACACAGGCTAGGAACACACAAGGAAACGCTTTCACTGGCACAATGGCAACAAGATCCGGCGAGGGAGTGCAGGGGAAGTGAGGTATAAATAGGGAGTGCACAGGTGAACACACTGATTGAACCAACTGCGCCAATCAGCGGCGCAGTGGCCCTTTAAATCGCAGAGACCCGGCGCGCGCGCGCCCTAGGGAGCGGGGCCGCGCGCGCCGGGACAGGACCGACGGAGAGCGAGTCAGGTACGGGAGCCGGGGTGCGCATCGCGAGCGGGCGCCACCCGCATCGCGAATCGCATCCCGGCTGGGAGAGGAATCGCAGCGCACCCGGTCAGCAGATCTGACTGGGGCGCTGCAGTTGCGAGGATGTTGCGAGCGCTCCGGGGAGGAGCGGGGACCCGGAGCGCTCGGCGTAACAGTACCCCTCCCTTGGGTCTCCCCCTCTTCTTGGAGCCTGAGAACCTGAGGACCAGACTTTTGTCTAGGATGTTGTCCTCAGGTTCCCAGGATCTCTCTTCTGGACCACAGCCCTCCCAATCAACCAAAAAATTTTTTTTCCCTCTGACCGTCTTGGAGGCCAGTATCTCTTTCACGGAGAAGATGTCAGAAGAGCCGGAAGCAGGAGTCGGAGAAACAAGTTTGGGAGAGAAACGGTTGATGATGAGAGGTTTAAGGAGAGAGACATGGAAGGCATTGGGAATACGAAGAGAAGGAGGAAGAAGGAGTTTGTAAGAGACAGGATTAATCTGGCACAAGACTTTGAAAGGACCAAGATAGCGTGGTCCCAGTTTGTAACTGGGGACACGAAAGCGGACATATTTAGCGGAGAGCCATACCTTGTCTCCGGGAGCAAAAATGGGGGGAGTTCTTCTTTTCTTATCGGCAAACCTTTTCATGCGAGATGAAGCCTGTAGAAGAGAATTTTGGGTCTCTTTCCATATGGTGGAAAGATCACGAGTCACTTCATCCACAGCGGGCAAACCAGAGGGCAAGGGAGTAGGGAGGGGGGGAAGAGGGTGACGGCCGAACACCACGAAAAATGGGGATTTAGCAGAAGATTCAGAGACTCTGAAGTTGTATGAGAATTCGGCCCATGGTAGAAGATCTGCCCAGTCATCCTGGCGGGAGGAAACAAAATGCCGTAAATAGTCACCCAGAACCTGATTAATTCTTTCAACTTGCCCATTGGATTGAGGATGATAAGCAGAAGAGAAGTTTAATTTAATCTTGAGTTGTTTACAGAGGGCCCTCCAGAATTTTGACACGAATTGGACGCCTCTATCCGAGACGATCTGCGTGGGCAAACCGTGAAGACGAAAAATGTGTACAAAAAATTGTTTTGCCAACTGAGGCGCTGAAGGAAGACCAGGAAGAGGAATAAAATGTGCCATCTTGGAAAATCGATCAACGACCACCCAAACAACAGTGTTGCCACGGGATGGGGGTAGGTCTGTAATAAAGTCCATACCAATCAGAGACCAAGGCTGTTCGGGGACAGGCAGAGGATGAAGGAGACCAGCAGGCTTCTGGCGAGGAGTCTTATCCCGGGCACAGACAGTACAGGCCCGCACAAAATCAACAACATCCGTCTCCAGAGTCGGCCACCAATAGAACCGAGAGATGAGTTGCAAGGAATTTTTGATGCCCGCATGGCCTGCGAGGTGGGAGGAGTGACCCCATTTGAGAATCCCGAGACGTTGGCGTGGAGAAACGAAGGTCTTCCCTGGAGGAGTCTGCCTGATGGAGGCTGGAGAAGTGGAAATCAGACAGTCAGGAGGAATGATGTGTTGCGGAGAGACCTCTACTTCCGAGGCATCCGAGGAACGAGAGAGAGCATCGGCCCTAATGTTCTTGTCGGCAGGGCGAAAATGAATTTCAAAGTTAAAACGGGCAAAGAACAACGACCACCTGGCCTGGCGAGGATTCAGCCATTGGGCAGACTGGAGATAGGAGAGATTCTTGTGATCGGTGAAAATGATAACTGGAAATTTTGATCCCTCCAGAAGATGCCTCCATTCCTCAAGTGCCAATTTAATGGCCAGTAGTTCTCGATCCCCGATGGAGTAGTTCCTCTCCGCCGGAGAGAAGGTCCTAGAAAAAAACCCACAAGTAACAGCATGCCCGGAAGAATTTTTTTGTAGAAGGACCGCTCCAGCTCCCACTGAGGAGGCATCAACCTCCAATAGGAAGGGTTTAGATGGGTCAGGTCTGGAGAGCACGGGAGCAGAAGAAAAGGCAGACTTGAGCCGTTTAAATGCGTCTTCCGCTTGGGGAGACCAGGACTTAGGATTGGCATTCTTCTTGGTTAAAGCCACGATAGGAGCCACAATAGTGGAAAAATGTGGAATGAATTGTCTGTAATAATTGGCGAACCCCAAAAAACGTTGGATAGCACGGAGTCCGGAGGGGCGTGGCCAATCTAAGACGGCAGAGAGTTTATCTGGGTCCATTTGTAGTCCCTGGCCAGAGACCAAGTATCCTAGGAAAGGAAGAGATTGACATTCAAAGAGACATTTCTCCATTTTGGCATAAAGTTGATTGTCTCGAAGTCTCTGAAGAACCATGCGGACATGCTGGCGGTGTTCTTCTAAGTTGGCAGAAAAAATCAGAATATCGTCCAGATACACAACAACACAGGAATATAAAAGATCACGAAAAATTTCATTAACAAAGTCTTGGAAGACGGCAGGGGCGTTGCACAGGCCAAAGGGCATGACCAGATACTCAAAGTGTCCATCTCTGGTGTTAAATGCGGTTTTCCATTCGTCCCCCTCCCTGATGCGGATGAGATTATAAGCACCTCTTAAGTCCAGTTTGGTAAAGATGTGGGCACCTTGAAGGCGATCAAAGAGTTCTGAGATAAGAGGTAGGGGGTAGCGGTTCTTTACCGTGATTTTATTAAGTCCGCGGTAGTCAATGCAAGGACGTAGGGAGCCATCTTTTTTGGACACAAAGAAAAATCCAGCTCCGGCAGGAGAGGAGGATTTGCGGATAAACCCCTTTTTTAAATTTTCCTGGATGTATTCAGACATAGCAAGAGTCTCTGGAGCGGACAGAGGATAAATTCTGCCCCGGGGTGGAGTAGTGCCCGGGAGGAGGTCAATAGGACAGTCATAAGGCCTGTGAGGAGGTAAAGTCTCAGCTTGCTTTTTGCAAAATACGTCAGCATAGTCCATATAAGCCTTAGGGAGACCGGTTACAGGGGGAACCACAGGGTCACAGCAGGGGGTACTGGGAACCGGTTTAAGACAGTCCTTGAAACAAGAAGTACCCCAGCTCTTGATCTCTCCTGTGGACCAATCAAGGGTTGGGGAATGGCGTTGAAGCCATGGTAGTCCAAGGAGAATTTCGGAAGTGCAATTGGAGAGGACCAAAAACTCAATTTTTTCGTGATGAGGACCGATGCACATTAGGAGGGGTTCCGTGCGGTAACGCACGGTACAGTCCAATCTTTCATTGTTAACACAATTGATGTAGAGGGGTCTGGCGAGACTGGTCACCGGGATGTTGAACCTGTTGATGAGAGAGGCCAAAATAAAATTTCCTGCAGATCCGGAATCCAAGAAGGCCATAGTAGAGAAGGAGAAGGTAGAGGCAGATATCCGCACAGGCACAGTAAGGCGTGGAGAAGCAGAGTTGACATCAAGAACTGTCTCACCTTTATGCGGAGTCAGCGTACGTCTTTCCAGGCGGGGAGGACGGATAGGACAATCCTTCAGGAAGTGTTCGGTACCGGCACAGTACAGGCAAAGATTCTCCATGCGGCGTCGTGTCCTCTCTTGAGGTGTCAAGCGAGACCGGTCGACTTGCATAGCCTCCACGGCGGGAGGCACAGGAACGGATTGCAGAGGACCAGAGGAGAGAGGAGCCGGGGAGAAAAAACGCCTCGTGCGAACAAAGTCCATATCCTGGCGGAGCTCCTGACGCCTTTCGGAAAAACGCATGTCAATGCGAGTGGCTAGATGAATGAGTTCATGCAGGTTAGCAGGAATTTCTCGTGCGGCCAGAACATCTTTAATGTTGCTGGATAGGCCTTTTTTAAAGGTCGCGCAGAGGGCCTCATTATTCCAGGATAATTCGGAAGCAAGAGTACGGAATTGGATGGCGTACTCGCCAACGGAAGAATTACCCTGGACCAGGTTCAGCAGGGCAGTCTCAGCAGAAGAGGCTCGGGCAGGTTCCTCAAAGACACTTCGAATTTCCGAGAAGAAGGAGTGTACAGAGGCAGTGACGGGGTCATTGCGGTCCCAGAGCGGTGTGGCCCATGACAGAGCTTTCCTAGACAGAAGGCTGACTACGAAAGCCACCTTAGACCTTTCAGTAGGAAACTGGTCCGACATCATCTCCAAGTGCAGGGAACATTGTGAAAGAAAGCCACGGCAAAACTTAAAGTCCCCATCAAATTTATCCGGCAAGGATAGTCGTAGGCCAGAAGCGGCCACTCGCTGCGGAGGAGTTGCAGGAGCTGGCGGAGGAGATGATTGCTGAAGCTGTGGTAGTAGTTGCTGTAGCATCACGGTCAGTTGAGACAGCTGGTGGCCTTGTTGCGCTATCTGTTGCGACTGCTGGGCAACCACCGTGGTGAGGTCGGCGACAACTGGCAGTGGAACTTCAGCGGGATCCATCGCCGGATCTACTGTCACGATACGGCTGGCAGGAGGTGGATCCTCTGTGCCAGAGAGGGATTGGCGTGGACCGTGCTAGTGGACCGGTTCTAAGTTACTACTGGTATTCACCAGAGCCCGCTGCAAAGCGGGATGGTCTTGCAGCGGCGGTAGTAACCAGGTCGTATCCACTAGCAACGGCTCAACCTCTCTGACTGCTGAAGATAGGCGCGGTACAAGGGAGTAGACAAGAGCAAGGTCGGACGTAGCAGAAGGTCGGGGCAGGCAGCAAGGATCGTAGTCAGGGGCAACGGCAGGAGGTCTGGAACACAGGCTAGGAACACACAAGGAAACGCTTTCACTGGCACAATGGCAACAAGATCCGGCGAGGGAGTGCAGGGGAAGTGAGGTATAAATAGGGAGTGCACAGGTGAACACACTGATTGAACCAACTGCGCCAATCAGCGGCGCAGTGGCCCTTTAAATCACAGAGAACCGGCGCGCGCGCGCCCTAGGGAGCGGGGCCGCGCGCGCCGGGACAGGACCGACGGAGAGCGAGTCAGGTACGGGAACCGGGGTGCGCATCGCGAGCGGGCGCCACCCGCATCGCGAATCGCATCCCAGCTGGGAGAGGAATCGCAGCGCACCCGGTCAGCAGATCTGACCGGGGCGCTGCAGTTGCGAGGATGTTGCGAGCGCTCCGGGGAGGAGCGGGGACCCGGAGCGCTCGGCGTAACAATACCCTTACATATACCGTAATAAGAGGATACTAATGGTAGCTTTGTATCTGATGTAGTTATTTCCCTAAAAATGCATTTTTATGCACCATCCATGCATCAAAAAGACATGATCCAAGATTGCTGTGCCCTGAGGCCCCAACACCTTTGTGCCCTTATTCCCTGTCCTTTTGCTCAATGTGTGAAGTGTGCTAGTTCTAGGCTACATCTGGTAATTGGTGGGGCCCGAAGATTCCAGCGGCGGGACCCCTGCGATCTAACATCTTATCTCCTATCCTTTATCTCCTATGTTTTCAACGGAGTACCGCTTTAAGGAGTTTAAAAAAAATATATATATATATATATATATATATATATATATGTATATATATATATATATATATAGAGAGAGAGAGAGAGAGAGAGAGAGAGAGAGAGTCCAATTAGAAGCAGCACATCCAGTAGTACCAGATAATAGTGTTGGGGTGACCGCATATCTGGAACCTCGGTCCTCTGGTTCCACAATCCAGACAGGCAAATAGATGCAGCACACCACGTGGTTGAAATCAAAATGGTAGGTTTGTTCCATGATGTGGAACAGACAACGTTTCACCAGTCTCACACTGGCTTTCCCAAGTGAATACAAGTGATATGTGTTGGGCATTTATAGACCGCCCCATTCAATTAAGTGACATCAAAAATTCCAGATTTGCATACAATAACAAAAGCAAATTATAGTATATACATACGATCAAAGCAAAGATCAGTGTTCATATCTGTATACAATCAACATGTATCATGAATACATTACAGTGCTACAGCTGCAAAAGTGAATCATAACATTTATTCACTTTATATTGTGCCATACATATAATAGTGTCTGTGCTCCAGGTGTCACTGATTATCTTCAGAGACCCCGTCATGATGCCTCCCGACCAGGACGCCGATGTCAGCGTGGCGTATCTGAAAGCCGCGGTCAAGCCGCCCACTTCCGGGTTAGAGAGCAAGTCCATAAATGACGCTTCAGTGCATCCATAGCAACTGATCACAATGCTGCGCACATGCTCAGTAGGTGAAATCTTAAGCGCCCTTAGTAACCAGTAGAAAGCACTGCGCCTTTACAAGCGCATGTTCAGGGGCGAAAGCAAAAGAATCCAAGTGTATCCAACGCCTGCTCCATGCGGTCTCCTTAATTACAGCGTCAATCATAACCAATGATATGAGAAATAATAAATGCATAGATGAAAGTGGTCAAACGTGGGCTGTCAGGTCTCAAAATGAATTGCATTCAGCTCTGCTTGGTAGGAAATAAATCTGTGCATAGTAATATGAATATAGATCAGTATAAATAATGGCTGCATGGTTAGGAGAAGCAAGACAATTGGATCCCATATAAAGGGGAATATTTATACTCCACCAATACAAATGACACATTCAGTATGGGGCAAAAGACACAGCAATCCTGTGCATCTAGGGTATTTTGGGAGGTGCTACAGGGTATGGTCTATGGAAATAGATCTGCCCAGCACCGGACTAGTGGCCACCCTAGTTACTTAGTCCAGGGATATCACTATAAGTCCACTTTCCCATGACCCACGCATTTTCGGGGAAGCGTCAAAAATGCACCCTTCCACATATTCTGCTCATTCACACTGGAGTGAAAAAATATAACCCTTTAGTGGAATCGTAGTTACCCAATTGATAAAAAAAAAGAGTTGTAAAGATGTTGCTATGTTTTAGAAGTATATGGATGCTTCTATAGAAGGTGAGGAAGGATATGTGGTCCTGATGGGCATCATGACTGGTCCCAGGCAAAAAAGTGCTCTAAAAATAAGCAGAATATTTGATATCACTATTCGTTATACACCAAAGTATCTGCAGACATATTAAGGGCTATATCCATTAGCGTTTCATCATTTTTGGAAGTACAGTAAACTCTACGTTTAACCCATTTTGGTTTCTAGCAGTTTAGTTCATATATCCATTTTAGCTCCCTAGTTTGCAAAAAGGTAACCCTATCCTCACCTCTTTTCAAGGGAGGGATGTGATCCACAATCATGCATTTCAGGTCCGTCTCAACATGTCCGGCTTCCAAGAAATGCTTGGGAACCGGCAAATCACAGCGTTTCTTTCTTACTGAATATCTGTGTTGGTTTAATCTCATCCTTAGGTCACATTTGGTTTCTCCTATGTATATAAGATTGCAGGGGCACCACAATATATATACAATATGGTCACTTTCACATGTGCGATAAAAATTTATGGGGTATGTTTTTCGTGTAGCAGGATGTGTGAATACATTCCCTTTCTTTATATACTTGCAGCTTATACAGCGTTGGCATGGAAAACACCCCTTGGCTTTAACTGATAGGTACTTCTGTGATTTACTGGTATTATCTGATACGTCTGCCTTAACCAAATGGTCTTTTAGATTTCATGCCCTGCGGTTTGACATCAGGGGCGGTGTTTGAAATTCCATGATTTGGAGATTACTTTTCTTGACTAAATGCCAGTGTTCTCTGATGGCTATAGCAATATTACTGGACATTTCATTATACGTGGAGATGAATGGTATACGATTTGATTGGTCTTTTTTGTACCCTAGGGTTTACCAGACTTTCTTTCAGATTTGATTTTGTGAACATGGTGAGAAATAATAGTTACGGGATAACCCCGATTCTTAAATTGGATGACCATCCAGTCCACAGCTTTGTCAAACTTGGCATCAGAGTCAGTGATATAACTGGCTCTAAGTAACTGGCTATACGGGAGGGAGGTGACCATGGGTCTGGGGTGTGAGGATTCATATTTAAGAAGAGTTTTACAGTCAGTTGGTTTGTAGTAGATCCTCTTCGTTTAGAGGAAAGAAGGTTTCTACACCTGCACAGATGGGGGTTGTTTACTGTAAGAGCAGTGAGACTGTGGAATTCTCTGGCTGAGGAGGTGGTCATGGTTAACTCTGTAAAAGAATTTAAAAGGGGTCTGGATGCATTTTTGGAGAATAATAACATTACAGGTTATGGATTCAAGATCTATAGGAATAGAAGGTTGATCCAGGGATTTATTCTGATATTTGGAGTCAGGAAGGAATTTCTACCTCGAATATGAGGGTTTTTTGCCTTCCTTTGGATCAACTCAGTAGGGACTCATTAGGGTTATAGGTTGAACTTGATGGACTCTGGTCTTTTTTCAACCTTATTAACTATATTACTATCTTACTAGATATCTGTAGAAAGTTTGTTACCTGTGACAGTGACTTCCGTGTCCAAGAAATTGACTTTTTTATCTGAAAAAGTAAGAGTAAACTGTAAGTTGGAGTGAATGTTCTTAAGAAAGAGTTGAAAGTCAAGGAGCTCACTGACACTACCATTCCATATCATGAAGATATCGTCTATTCACTTTTGCAGCTGTAGCACTGTAATGTATTCATGATACACGTTGATTGTATACAGATATGAACACTGATCTTTGCTTTGATCGTATGCATATACTATAATTTGCTTTTGTTATTGTATGCAAATCTGGAATTTGTGATGTCACTTAATTGAATGGGGCGGTCTATAAATGCCCAACACATATTACATGTATTCACTTGAGAAAGCCAGTGTGAGACTGGTGAAATGTTGTCTGTTATACATCATGGAATAAACCTACCATTTTGATTCCAACCACGTGGTGTGATGCATCTATTTGCCTGTCTGGATTGTGGAACCAGAGGACCGAGGTTCCAGATATGCGGGCACCCCAACACTATTATCTGGTACTACTGGATGTGCTGCTTCTATTTGGACTATATTTGAAGGTTGACAAGCGAGCACTCGATTTCTATATGGATGCTAATTCACAGAGCAACATGGAGAAAGCTTCCAACCTACATTCCTCGGATGTGTTTTCATACACCAAAGTGGACGCTGACCGTATTATAGGGAGTTTATCCAATGACGCAGCATTTTTGCTTAATCACTCTAAAATAAATCTTTGGAGAACATATGGAAACAAAGAAATTGCTAACAGTACAACTCCATCTATCCACAATGAGCAAGTATTATAGAACACGCAGGATCTCCAGAGGCATGCGTGCCCAACCAAGGGCTAATTCTTTTTCTAATGACATGGACTACCGCACCTGTTATGAAGCTATATCAAACATATATGCTTTAGATTTGATCCTTTTGAACATAGAATTTCTCCAGAGAGATCTGTCCGCCATCCAAACAAAAGTTACTGAAGCAGAGACATCTCTAAAGGCATTGCTCACCGAGGAGGAGTGGCGTGATCTATTTGACAAACAGCAAGCGTTCCTAGCGAAACAAAGATTACAGATTGAAGAAACAAAGAGACATAAATGGTTCCGCGATTGCCAAAATTACTCCAATGGCCGTATTTATTGATTGGACAATCTATCGACATCAAATAGATGTCATCCTAAAAAAACGAACATAGAATAGGGGTTATCCCGTAACTATTATTTCTCGCCATGTCCACAAAATCAAATCTGAAAGAAAGTGTGGTAAACCCTAGGGTACAAAAAAGACCAATCAAATCGTAAACCATTCATCTCCACGTATAATGAAATGTCCAGTAATATTGCTATAGCCATCAGAAAACACTGGCATTTAATCAAGAATAGTTATCCACAAATCATGGAATTAAAAACACCGCCCCTGATGTCATACCGCAGGGCACAAAATTTAAAAGACCATTTGGTTAAAGCAGACGTATCAGATAATACCAGTAAATCACAGAAGTACCTCTCGGTTAAAGCCAAGGGGTGTTTTCCATGCCAAAGCTGTATAAGCTGCAAGTATATACAGAAAGGGAATGTATTCACACATCCTGCTACACGAAAAACATACCCCATACATTTTTATCTCACATATTAACCATATTGTATATCTATTGTGGTGCCCCTGCAATCTTATATACGTAGGAGAAACCAAATGTGACCTAAGGACGAGTTTAAACCAACACAGATATGCAATAAGAAAGAAATGCTGTGATTTGCCAGTTTCCAAGCATTTCACGGAAGCCTGACATGGTGAGACAGACCTGAAGTGCATGATCGTGGATCACATCCCTCCTCTGACAAGACGTGGGGATAGGGTTACCCTTTTGCAATCTAGGGAGCTAAAATGGATGTATGAATTAAACTGCTTAAAACCAAATGGGTTAAATGTAAAATGATGAAACGCTAATGGATATAGCCCTTAATATGTCTGCAGATACTTTGGTGCATGACGAATAGTGATATGAAATATTCTGTATACATTTTTTATTTCTGCTTATTTTTAGAGCACTTTTTTTTCCCTGGGACCAGTCATGATGCAAAACCCATGAGGACCACATATCCTTCCTCACCTTCTATAGAAGCAACCATATTCTTCTTTAACATAGCAACATCTTTATAACTCTTTTTCATCAATTGGGTAACTACAATTCCATTAAAGGGTTATATTTTTTGTCACTCCAGTGTGAACGAGCAGTATATGTGGAAGGGTGCATTTTTGACACTTCCCCAAAAATGCGTGGGTCATGGGAAAGTGGACTTATAGTGACATCCCTGGACTAAGTAACTAGGGTGGCCACTAGTCCAGTGCTGGGAAGATCGATTTCCATAGACCCTACCCTGTAGCACCTCCCAAAATACCCTAGATGCTGTTACGCCGAGCGCTCCGGGTCCCTGCTCCTCCCCGAAGCGCTCGCGGCGTTTCTCTCCCTGCAGCGCCCCGGTCAGACCCGCTGACCGGGAGCGCTGCACTGACATTGCCGGCGGGGATGCGATTCGCATAGCGGGACGCGCCCGCTCGCGAATCGCATCCCAAGTCACTCACCTGTCCCGGTCCCCGGCTGTCATGCTCTGGCGCGCGGCTCCGCTATTTAGGGCGCGCGCGCGCCAGCTCTCTGAGATTTAAGGGGCCAGTGCACCAATGATTGGTGCCTGGCCCAATCACCCTAATTAGTTTTCACCTGCTCCCTGGCTATATTACCTCACTTCCCCTGCACTTCCTTGCCGGATCTTGTTGTCTTAGTGACTAGAGAAAGCTTCTTCTGTGTTTACCATTACTGTGTTCCTGACCTCCTGCTATTACCATTGACTACGAACCTTGCCGCCTGCCCCAACCTTCTGCTACGTCTGACCTTGCTCTTGTCTACTCCCTTGTACCGCGCCTATCTCAGCAGTCAGAGAGGTTGAGCCGTTGCCAGTGGATACGACCTGGTTGCTACCGCCGCTGCAAGACCATCCCGCTTTGCGGTGGGCTCTGGTGAATACCAGTAGCAACTTAGAACCGGTCCACCGACACGGTCCACGCCAATCCCTCTCTGGCACAGAGGATCCACCTCCAGCCTGCCAAATCGTGACAGTAGATCCGGCCATGGATCCCGCTGAGGTCCCCCTGCCAGTTGTCGCTGACCACGGTGGTCGCCCAGCAATCCCAACAGATCGCCCATCTAAGTCACCAGCTGTCGCAAGTGTCCACCATGTTACAGCAACTTCAGTCGCAGCTACAGCAGCTGCAACAGCAGCCACCATCTCCTGCACCTCCTCCGCAGCGAGTGGCCGCTCCTAACCTCCGCTTGTCCCTGCCGGACAAATTTGATGGGGACTCTAGACTCTGCCGTGGTTTCCTGTCACAATGTTCCCTACATTTGGAGATGTTGTCGGACCAATTTCCTACAGAACGGTCGAAGGTGGCTTTCGTGGTTAGTCTCCTTTGTCTTGGGCCACACCGCTCTGGGACTGCGATGATCCTGTCACCGCCACTGTACACTCCTTCTTCTCTGAGGTTCGCAGTGTCTTCGAGGAACCAGCCCGAGCTTCTTCTGCTGAAACTGCCTTGTTAAACCTGGTCCAGGGTAGTTCTTCTGTAGGCGAATACGCCATCCAATTTCGTACCCTCGCCTCTGAATTATCCTGGAACAACGAGGCTCTCTGCGCGACCTTTAAAAAAGGTCTATCCAGTAACATCAAAGATGTGCTGGCCGCACGAGAAATTCCTGCCAACCTGCATGAACTTATCCATTTGGCCACCCGCATTGACATGCGTTTTTCTGAAAGACACCAGGAACTCCGCCAGGAAAAAGACCTTAATCCCTGGGCACCTCTCTCACGGTATCCCTTGCAATCTACCCCTGTGCCTCCCGCCGAGGAGGCTATGCAAGTGGATCGGTCTCGTCTGACTCTTGAAGAGAGGTCTCGCCGTAGGGATAAAAATCTATGGCTGTACTGCGCTAGTACCGAACATTTCTTGGTGGATTGCCCTATTCGTCCTCCAGGTCTGGAAAACGCACGCACGCACCCAGCTCACGTGGGTCTGGCGTCTCTTGGTACGGAGTCTGCTTCTCCATGTCTCACTGTGCCCGTGCGGATTTCTCCTTCTGCCAACTCCTCCTTCTCTGCCGTGGCTATCTTGGACTCTGGTTCTTCTGGAAATTTTATTCTGGCCTCTTTGCTTGATAGGTGCTGCATCCCGGTCAGCGGAGTCAAGTTGCACTGCACTGTGCGTTAACGCACAGAGCCCCTGCTTATGAACATTGGACTGCATCATGAGAAAATTGAATTTTTGGTTCTGCCCAACTGCACCTCTGAAGTCCTCCTCGGTCTGCCATGGCTCCAGCATCATTCTCCCACCCTTGACTGGACCACCAGGGAGATCAAGAATTGGGGTCCTGCTTGCCGCAAGAAATGCCTCACGTCTGCTCCCAGCCCCGTCTGTCGAGCCTCAGTGTCTCCTCCTGTGCCTGGTCTCCCCAAGGCCTATCAGGACTGTGCCGTGCCTCCTCATAGCCCCCTTCCTGGTGACACTCTGCCCCGTGCCAAGCCTCACCCTCTGCCCCCCCTCCCCATTCCCACTCCTTCTGAACGGTCTGCCGTTCATGAGTATACCCAGGACTTCACTGTCCCCCAGAAGGAGACTCTACAATCGCTCCCAATGTGCTCGTCCCATGTGGAGCGACATCCCGACAAAAAGAGGGGGAAACCTAAGGGGGGGGGTACTGTTACGCCGAGCGCTCCGGGTCCCTGCTCCTCCCCGAAGCGCTCGCGGCGTTTCTCTCCCTGCAGCGCCCCGGTCAGACCCGCTGACCGGGAGCGCTGCACTGACATTGCCGGCAGGGATGCGATTCGCATAGCGGGACGCGCCCGCTCGCGAATCGTATCCCAAGTCACTCACCGGTCCCCGGCTGTCATGCTCTGGCGCGCGCGGCTCCGCTCTCTAGGGCGCGCACGCCAGCTCTCAGATTTAAAGGGCCAGTGCACCAATGATTGGTGCCTGGCCCAATCACCCTAATTAGTTTCCACCTGCTCCCTGGCTATATTACCTCACTTCCCCTGCACTTCCTTGCCGGATCTTGTTGCCTTAGTGCCTAGAGAAAGCTTCTTCTGTGTTTACCATTACTGTGTTCCTGACCTCCTGCTATTACCATTGACTACGAACCTTGCCGCCTGCCCCGACCTTCTGCTACGTCTGACCTTGCTCTTGTCTACTCCCTTGTACCGCGCCTATCTCAGCAGTCAGAGAGGTTGAGCCGTCGCCAGTGGATACGACCTGGTTGCTACCGCCGCTGCAAGACCATCCCGCTTTGCGGCGGGCTCTGGTGAATACCAGTAGCAACTTAGAACCGGTCCACCGACACGGTCCACGCCAATCCCTCTCTGGCACAGAGGATCCACCTTCAGCCTGCCAAATCGTGACAGATGCACAGGATTTCTGTGTCTTTTGCCCTGTAGTGAATGTGTCATTTGTATTGGTGGAGTATAAATATTCCCCTTTATATGGGATCCAATTGCCTTGCTTCTCCTAACCATGCAGCCATTATATATAATGATCTACATTGCTCAAAAAAATAAAGGGAACACTTAAACAACACAATGTAACTCCAAGTCAATCACACTTCTGTGAAATCACACTGTCCATTCAGGAAGCAACATGATTGACAATTTCACATGCTGTTGTGCAAATGGAACAGAAACAGGTGGAAATTATAGGCAATTAGCAAGACACCCCCAATAAAGGAGTGGTTCTGCAGGTGGTGACCACAGACCACTTCTCAGTTCCTATGCTTCCTGGCTAATGTTTTGGTCACTTTTGAATGCTGGTGGTGCTTTCACTCTAGTGGTATCATGAGACGGAGTCTACAACCCACACAAGTGGCTCAGGTAGTGCAGCTCATCCAGGATGGCACATCAATGCGTGCTGTGGCAAGAAGGTTTGCTGTGTCTGTCAGCGTAGTGTCCAGAGCATGGATGCGCTACCAGGAGACAGGCCAGTACATCAGGAGACATGGAGGACATGGAGGAGACATCACCTTCTAAAAATCATAACGCTTTCAATTTTGCACCTAAAATTCCTTATTATGGATTATTTTTTGCGCCACCAATTTTACTTTGCATTGACATTAGTCATTTTAGCAAAATATCCATGGCGAAGTGGAAAAAAAATTCATTGTGCGACAAAATTTAAGAAAAAATGCCATTTTGTAACTTTTGGGGGCTTCCGTTTCTACGCAGTGCATTTTTCGGTAAAAATGACATCTTATCTTTATTCCGTAGGTTTGATTTTGTATTAACTACATGCAGGAAAATGTATACGTTTAAAATTGTCATCTTCTGACCCCTATAACTTTTAGTTTTCCGCTTACGGGCCTGTATGAGGGCTCATTTTTTGCTCCGTGATCTTAAGATTTTATTGGTACCATTTTTATATTGATTGGACTTTTTGATCGCTTTTTATTCATTTTTTCATGATATAAAAAGTGACCAAAAATTCGCTATTTTGGACTTTGAATTTGTTTTGCACCATTGACCAAGCCGTTTAATTAACAATATATTTTTATACAGATATCCAATAGGAAAAAGAAGCAGAGCGCTCACCAGACCTTGAATGCAGGTTGACTTTATTGACCGGATCGATCAAAGACACATCGGGGGGGAGGTGGTATAGACAGGGGAGTGTGACTTAGAGACGCGGGGGTATCCTCTCGGTGACGGACCGTTGCGCACCGAAGCGCTTCTCCAGAGCGGGACAGATCTAGTCCTGGTCTGGAGAAGCGCTTTGGCGCGCAACGGTCCGTCACCGAGAGGATAGGATACCCCCCCGTCTCTAAGTCACTGTTACGCCGAGCGCTCCGGGTCCCCGCTCCTCCCCGGAGCGCTCGCTTCACTCTCCCCGCGGCAGCGCTCCGGTCACGTCCTCTGACCCGGGGCGCTGCGATTCCGCTGCCAGCCGGGATGCGATTCGCGATGCGGGTAGCGCCCGCTCGCGATGCGCACCCCGGCTCCCCTACCTGACTCGCTCTCCGTCTGTTCTGTCCCGGCGCGAGCGGCCCCGCTCCCTAGGGCGCGCGCGCGCCGGGTCTCTGCGATTTAAAGGGCCACTGCGCCGCTGATTGGCGCAGTGGTTCCAATTAGTGTGTTCACCTGTGCACTTCCCTATATCACCTCACTTCCCCTGCACTCCCTTGCCGGATCTTGTTGCCTTAGTGCCAGTGAAAGCGTTCCTTGTGTGTTCCTTGCCTGTGTTTCCAGACCTTCTGCCGTTGCCCCTGACTACGATCCTTGCTGCCTGCCCCGACCTTCTGCTACGTCCGACCTTGCTTTTGCCTACTCCCTTGTACCGCGCCTATCTTCAGCAGCCAGAGAGGTGAGCCGTTGCTAGTGGATACGACCTGGTCACTACCGCCGCAGCAAGACCATCCCGCTTTGCGGCGGGCTCTGGTGAAAACCAGTAGTGGCTTAGAACCGGTCCACTAGCACGGTCCACGCCAATCCCTCTCTGGCACAGAGGATCCACTACCTGCCAGCCGGCATCGTGACAGTAGATCCGGCCATGGATCCCGCTGAAGTTCCTCTGCCAGTTGTCGCTGACCTCACCACGGTGGTCGCCCAGCAGTCACAACAGATAGCGCAACAAGGCCAACAGCTGTCTCAACTGACCGTTATGCTACAACAGTTACTACCACAGCTTCAGCAGTCATCTCCTCTGCCAGCTCCTGCACCTCCTCCGCAGCGAGTGGCCGCTCCTGGGATACGCTTATCCTTGCCGGATAAATTTGATGGGGACTCTAAGTTTTGCCGTGGCTTTCTTTCCCAATGTTCCCTGCATCTGGAGATGATGTCGGACCTGTTTCCCACTGAAAGGTCTAAGGTGGCTTTCGTAGTCAGCCTTCTGTCCGGAAAAGCCCTGTCATGGGCCACACCGCTCTGGGACCGCAATGACCCCGTCACTGCCTCTGTACACTCCTTCTTCTCGGAAATCCGAAGTGTCTTTGAGGAACCTGCCCGAGCCTCTTCTGCTGAGACTGCCCTGTTGAACCTGGTCCAGGGTAATTCTTCCGTTGGCGAGTATGCCGTACAATTCCGTACTCTTGCTTCAGAATTGTCCTGGAATAATGAGGCCCTCTGCGCGACCTTCAAAAAAGGCCTATCCAGCAACATTAAAGATGTTCTGGCCGCACGAGAAATTCCTGCTAATCTACATGAACTTATTCACCTAGCCACTCGCATTGACATGCGTTTTTCCGAAAGGCGTCAGGAACTCCGCCAAGATATGGACTCTGTTCGCACGAGGCGTTTCTTCTCCTCGGCTCCTCTCTCCTCTGGTCCCCTGCAATCTGTTCCTGTGCCTCCCGCCGTGGAGGCTATGCAGGTCGACCGGTCTCGCCTGACACCTCAAGAGAGGACACGACGCCGTATGGAGAACCTCTGCCTGTACTGTGCTAGTACCGAACACTTCCTGAGAGATTGTCCTATCCGTCCTCCCCGCCTGGAAAGACGTACGCTGACTCCGCACAAAGGTGAGACAGTCCTTGATGTCTACTCTGCTTCTCCACGTCTTACTGTGCCTGTGCGGATGTCTGCCTCTGCCTTCTCCTTCTCTACAGTGGCCTTCTTGGACTCTGGATCTGCAGGAAATTTTATTTTGGCCTCTCTCGTCAACAGGTTCAACATCCCGGTGACCAGTCTCGCCAGACCCCTCTACATCAATTGTGTAAATAATGAAAGATTGGACTGTACCATACGTTTCCGCACGGAGCCCCTTCTTATGAGCATCGGATCTCATCATGAGAGGATTGAACTTTTGGTCCTCCCCAATTGCACCTCGGAAATTCTCCTTGGACTTCCCTGGCTTCAACTTCATTCCCCTACCCTGGATTGGTCCACTGGGGAGATCAAGAGTTGGGGGTCCTCTTGTTCCAAGAACTGTCTAAAACCGGTTCCCAGTAACCCTTGCCGTAACTCTGTGGTTCCTCCAGTAACCGGTCTCCCTAAGGCCTATATGGACTTCGCGGATGTTTTCTGCAAAAAACAAGCTGAGACTCTACCTCCTCACAGGCCTTATGATTGCCCTATCGACCTCCTCCCGGGCACTACTCCACCCCGGGGCAGAATTTATCCTCTCTCTGCCCCAGAGACTCTTGCCATGTCCGAATACGTCCAGGAGAATCTAAAAAAGGGCTTTATCCGTAAATCCTCCTCTCCTGCCGGAGCCGGATTTTTCTTTGTGTCCAAAAAAGATGGCTCCCTACGTCCTTGCATTGACTACCGCGGTCTTAATAAAATCACGGTTAAGAACCGCTACCCCTTACCCCTCATCTCTGAACTCTTTGATCGCCTCCAAGGTGCCCACATCTTCACTAAATTGGACTTAAGAGGCGCCTATAACCTCATCCGCATCAGAGAGGGGGACGAGTGGAAAACGGCATTTAACACCAGAGATGGACACTTTGAGTATCTGGTCATGCCCTTTGGACTGTGCAACGCCCCTGCCGTCTTCCAAGACTTTGTCAATGAAATTTTTCGTGATCTGTTATACTCCTGTGTTGTTGTATATCTGGACGATATCCTAATTTTTTCTGCCAATCTAGAAGAACACCGCCAGCATGTCCGTATGGTTCTTCAGAGACTTCGTGACAACCAACTCTATGCCAAAATTGAGAAATGTCTGTTTGAATGCCAATCTCTTCCTTTTCTAGGATATTTGGTCTCTGGCCAGGGACTACAGATGGATCCAGACAAACTCTCTGCCGTCTTAGATTGGCCACGCCCCTCCGGACTCCGTGCTATCCAACGCTTTTTGGGGTTCGCCAATTATTACAGGCAATTTATTCCACATTTTTCTACCATTGTGGCTCCTATCGTGGCTTTAACCAAAAAAAATGCTGATCCCAAGTCCTGGCCTCCTCAAGCAGAAGACGCCTTTAAACGACTCAAGTCTGCCTTTTCTTCGGCTCCCGTCCTCTCCAGACCTGACCCTTCCAAACCCTTCCTATTGGAGGTTGATGCCTCCTCAGTGGGAGCTGGAGCTGTTCTTCTACAAAAAAATTCTTCCGGGCATGCTGTCACTTGTGGTTTTTTCTCTAGGACCTTCTCTCCAGCGGAGAGGAACTACTCCATCGGGGATCGAGAGCTTCTAGCCATTAAATTAGCACTTGAGGAATGGAGGCATCTGCTGGAGGGATCAAGTTCTCCTGTTATTATCTACACCGACCACAAGAACCTCTCCTACCTCCAGTCTGCCCAACGGCTGAATCCTCGCCAGGCCCGGTGGTCTCTGTTCTTTGCCCGATTTAATTTTGAGATTCACTTTCGTCCTGCCGATAAGAACATTAGGGCCGATGCTCTCTCTCGTTCCTCGGATGCCTCAGAAGTTGAACTCTCTCCGCAACACATCATTCCACCTGACTGCCTGATCTCCACTTCTCCTGCCTCCATCAGGCAGACTCCTCCAGGAAAGACCTTTGTTTCTCCTCGCCAACGCCTCGGAATCCTCAAATGGGGTCACTCCTCCCATCTCGCAGGTCATGCGGGTATCAAGAAATCTGTGCAACTCATCTCCCGCTTCTATTGGTGGCCGACTCTGGAGACGGATGTTGTGGACTTTGTGCGAGCCTGCACTATCTGTGCCCGGGATAAGACTCCTGTCACGATGCCGGCTGGCAGGTAGTGGATCCTCTGTGCCAGAGAGGGATTGGCGTGGACCGTGCTAGTGGACCGGTTCTAAGCCACTACTGGTTTTCACCAGAGCCCGCCGCAAAGCGGGATGGTCTTGCTGCGGCGGTAGTGACCAGGTCGTATCCACTAGCAACGGCTCACCTCTCTGGCTGCTGAAGATAGGCGCGGTACAAGGGAGTAGGCAAAAGCAAGGTCGGACGTAGCAGAAGGTCGGGGCAGGCAGCAAGGATCGTAGTCAGGGGCAACGGCAGAAGGTCTGGAAACACAGGCAAGGAACACACAAGGAACGCTTTCACTGGCACTAAGGCAACAAGATCCGGCAAGGGAGTGCAGGGGAAGTGAGGTGATATAGGGAAGTGCACAGGTGAACACACTAATTGGAACCACTGCGCCAATCAGCGGCGCAGTGGCCCTTTAAATCGCAGAGACCCGGCGCGCGCGCGCCCTAGGGAGCGGGGCCGCGTGCGCCGGGACAGAACAGACGGAGAGCGAGTCAGGTAGGGGAGCCGGGGTGCGCATCGCGAGCGGGCGCTACCCGCATCGCGAATCGCATCCCGGCTGGCAGCGGAATCGCAGCGCCCCGGGTCAGAGGACGTGACCGGAGCGCTGCCGCGGGGAGAGTGAAGCGAGCGCTCCGGGGAGGAGCGGGGACCCGGAGCGCTCGGCGTAACAGTACCCCCCCCTTGGGTCTCCCCCTCTTCTTAGAGCCTGAGAACCTGAGGAGCAGACTTTTGTCTAGGATGTTGTCCTCAGGTTCCCAGGATCTCTCTTCAGGACCACAACCCTCCCAGTCCACTAAAAAAAAATTTTTCCCTCTGACCCTTTTGGCAGCTAAAATTTCTTTGACCGAGAAGATGTCCGAGGAGCCGGAAACAGGAGTGGGAGGAACAGATTTGGGAGAAAAACGGTTGAGGATGAGTGGTTTGAGAAGAGAGACGTGAAAGGCATTAGGGATACGAAGAGAGGGAGGAAGAAGAAGTTTATAAGAGACAGGATTAATTTGACACAAAATTTTGAAAGGACCAAGATAGCGTGGTCCCAACTTGTAGCTAGGGACACGGAAGCGGACATATTTAGCGGAGAGCCATACCTTGTCTCCAGGGGAAAAAACGGGGGGAGCTCTTCTTTTCTTATCCGCGAACTTCTTCATGCGTGATGAAGCCTGTAAGAGAGAATTTTGGGTCTCTCTCCATATGATGGAAAGGTCACGAGAAATTTCATCCACAGCGGGCAGACCAGAGGGCAAGGGAGTAGGGAGGGGGGGAAGAGGGTGACGGCCGTACACCACGAAAAATGGGGATTTGGAGGAAGACTCAGAGACCCTGAAGTTATACGAGAATTCGGCCCATGGGAGGAGATCTGCCCAGTCATCCTGGCGGGAGGAAACAAAATGTCGCAAATAATCACCCAAGATCTGGTTAATCCTTTCTACTTGTCCATTGGACTGGGGATGATATGCAGAAGAAAAATTTAATTTAATCTTGAGTTGTTTACAGAGAGCCCTCCAGAATTTAGACACGAATTGGACGCCTCTATCCGAGACAATCTGCGTAGGCAACCCGTGAAGACGAAAAATGTGTACAAAAAATTGTTTAGCCAACTGAGGCGCAGAAGGAAGACCAGGAAGAGGGATGAAATGTGCCATTTTGGAGAATCGATCAACGACCACCCAAATAACAGTGTTGCCACGGGAAGGGGGTAAATCAGTAATAAAATCCATACCAATCAGAGACCAAGGCTGTTCGGGGACAGGCAGAGGATGAAGAAAACCAGCGGGCTTCTGGCGAGGAGTCTTATCCCGGGCACAGATAGTGCAGGCTCGCACAAAGTCCACAACATCCGTCTCCAGAGTCGGCCACCAATAGAAGCGGGAGATGAGTTGCACAGATTTCTTGATACCCGCATGACCTGCGAGATGGGAGGAGTGACCCCATTTGAGGATTCCGAGGCGTTGGCGAGGAGAAACAAAGGTCTTTCCTGGAGGAGTCTGCCTGATGGAGGCAGGAGAAGTGGAGATCAGGCAGTCAGGTGGAATGATGTGTTGCGGAGAGAGTTCAACTTCTGAGGCATCCGAGGAACGAGAGAGAGCATCGGCCCTAATGTTCTTATCGGCAGGACGAAAGTGAATCTCAAAATTAAATCGGGCAAAGAACAGAGACCACCGGGCCTGGCGAGGATTCAGCCGTTGGGCAGACTGGAGGTAGGAGAGGTTCTTGTGGTCGGTGTAGATAATAACAGGAGAACTTGATCCCTCCAGCAGATGCCTCCATTCCTCAAGTGCTAATTTAATGGCTAGAAGCTCTCGATCCCCGATGGAGTAGTTCCTCTCCGCTGGAGAGAAGGTCCTAGAGAAAAAACCACAAGTGACAGCATGCCCGGAAGAATTTTTTTGTAGAAGAACAGCTCCAGCTCCCACTGAGGAGGCATCAACCTCCAATAGGAAGGGTTTGGAAGGGTCAGGTCTGGAGAGGACGGGAGCCGAAGAAAAGGCAGACTTGAGTCGTTTAAAGGCGTCTTCTGCTTGAGGAGGCCAGGACTTGGGATCAGCATTTTTTTTGGTTAAAGCCACGATAGGAGCCACAATGGTAGAAAAATGTGGAATAAATTGCCTGTAATAATTGGCGAACCCCAAAAAGCGTTGGATAGCACGGAGTCCGGAGGGGCGTGGCCAATCTAAGACGGCAGAGAGTTTGTCTGGATCCATCTGTAGTCCCTGGCCAGAGACCAAATATCCTAGAAAAGGAAGAGATTGGCATTCAAACAGACATTTCTCAATTTTGGCATAGAGTTGGTTGTCACGAAGTCTCTGAAGAACCATACGGACATGCTGGCGGTGTTCTTCTAGATTGGCAGAAAAAATTAGGATATCGTCCAGATATACAACAACACAGGAGTATAACAGATCACGAAAAATTTCATTGACAAAGTCTTGGAAGACGGCAGGGGCGTTGCACTGTCCAAAGGGCATGACCAGATACTCAAAGTGTCCATCTCTGGTGTTAAATGCCGTTTTCCACTCGTCCCCCTCTCTGATGCGGATGAGGTTATAGGCGCCTCTTAAGTCCAATTTAGTGAAGATGTGGGCACCTTGGAGGCGATCAAAGAGTTCAGAGATGAGGGGTAAGGGGTAGCGGTTCTTAACCGTGATTTTATTAAGACCGCGGTAGTCAATGCAAGGACGTAGGGAGCCATCTTTTTTGGACACAAAGAAAAATCCGGCTCCGGCAGGAGAGGAGGATTTACGGATAAAGCCCTTTTTTAGATTCTCCTGGACGTATTCGGACATGGCAAGAGTCTCTGGGGCAGAGAGAGGATAAATTCTGCCCCGGGGTGGAGTAGTGCCCGGGAGGAGGTCGATAGGGCAATCATAAGGCCTGTGAGGAGGTAGAGTCTCAGCTTGTTTTTTGCAGAAAACATCCGCGAAGTCCATATAGGCCTTAGGGAGACCGGTTACTGGAGGAACCACAGAGTTACGGCAAGGGTTACTGGGAACCGGTTTTAGACAGTTCTTGGAACAAGAGGACCCCCAACTCTTGATCTCCCCAGTGGACCAATCCAGGGTAGGGGAATGAAGTTGAAGCCAGGGAAGTCCAAGGAGAATTTCCGAGGTGCAATTGGGGAGGACCAAAAGTTCAATCCTCTCATGATGAGATCCGATGCTCATAAGAAGGGGCTCCGTGCGGAAACGTATAGTACAGTCCAATCTTTCATTATTTACACAATTGATGTAGAGGGGTCTGGCGAGACTGGTCACCGGGATGTTGAACCTGTTGACGAGAGAGGCCAAAATAAAATTTCCTGCAGATCCAGAGTCCAAGAAGGCCACTGTAGAGAAGGAGAAGGCAGAGGCAGACATCCGCACAGGCACAGTAAGACGTGGAGAAGCAGAGTAGACATCAAGGACTGTCTCACCTTTGTGCGGAGTCAGCGTACGTCTTTCCAGGCGGGGAGGACGGATAGGACAATCTCTCAGGAAGTGTTCGGTACTAGCACAGTACAGGCAGAGGTTCTCCATACGGCGTCGTGTCCTCTCTTGAGGTGTCAGGCGAGACCGGTCGACCTGCATAGCCTCCACGGCGGGAGGCACAGGAACAGATTGCAGGGGACCAGAGGAGAGAGGAGCCGAGGAGAAGAAACGCCTCGTGCGAACAGAGTCCATATCTTGGCGGAGTTCCTGACGCCTTTCGGAAAAACGCATGTCAATGCGAGTGGCTAGGTGAATAAGTTCATGTAGATTAGCAGGAATTTCTCGTGCGGCCAGAACATCTTTAATGTTGCTGGATAGGCCTTTTTTGAAGGTCGCGCAGAGGGCCTCATTATTCCAGGACAATTCTGAAGCAAGAGTACGGAATTGTACGGCATACTCGCCAACGGAAGAATTACCCTGGACCAGGTTCAACAGGGCAGTCTCAGCAGAAGAGGCTCGGGCAGGTTCCTCAAAGACACTTCGGATTTCCGAGAAGAAGGAGTGTACAGAGGCAGTGACGGGGTCATTGCGGTCCCAGAGCGGTGTGGCCCATGACAGGGCTTTTCCGGACAGAAGGCTGACTACGAAAGCCACCTTAGACCTTTCAGTGGGAAACAGGTCCGACATCATCTCCAGATGCAGGGAACATTGGGAAAGAAAGCCACGGCAAAACTTAGAGTCCCCATCAAATTTATCCGGCAAGGATAAGCGTATCCCAGGAGCGGCCACTCGCTGCGGAGGAGGTGCAGGAGCTGGCGGAGGAGATGACTGCTGAAGCTGTGGTAGTAACTGTTGTAGCATAACGGTCAGTTGAGACAGCTGTTGGCCTTGTTGCGCTATCTGTTGTGACTGCTGGGCGACCACCGTGGTGAGGTCAGCGACAACTGGCAGAGGAACTTCAGCGGGATCCATGGCCGGATCTACTGTCACGATGCCGGCTGGCAGGTAGTGGATCCTCTGTGCCAGAGAGGGATTGGCGTGGACCGTGCTAGTGGACCGGTTCTAAGCCACTACTGGTTTTCACCAGAGCCCGCCGCAAAGCGGGATGGTCTTGCTGCGGCGGTAGTGACCAGGTCGTATCCACTAGCAACGGCTCACCTCTCTGGCTGCTGAAGATAGGCGCGGTACAAGGGAGTAGGCAAAAGCAAGGTCGGACGTAGCAGAAGGTCGGGGCAGGCAGCAAGGATCGTAGTCAGGGGCAACGGCAGAAGGTCTGGAAACACAGGCAAGGAACACACAAGGAACGCTTTCACTGGCACTAAGGCAACAAGATCCGGCAAGGGAGTGCAGGGGAAGTGAGGTGATATAGGGAAGTGCACAGGTGAACACACTAATTGGAACCACTGCGCCAATCAGCGGCGCAGTGGCCCTTTAAATCGCAGAGACCCGGCGCGCGCGCGCCCTAGGGAGCGGGGCCGCGCGCGCCGGGACAGAACAGACGGAGAGCGAGTCAGGTAGGGGAGCCGGGGTGCGCATCGCGAGCGGGCGCTACCCGCATCGCGAATCGCATCCCGGCTGGCAGCGGAATCGCAGCGCCCCGGGTCAGAGGACGTGACCGGAGCGCTGCCGCGGGGAGAGTGAAGCGAGCGCTCCGGGGAGGAGCGGGGACCCGGAGCGCTCGGCGTAACAACTCCTCGCCAGAAGCCCGCTGGTTTTCTTCATCCTCTGCCTGTCCCCGAACAGCCTTGGTCTCTGATTGGTATGGATTTTATTACTGATTTACCCCCTTCCCGTGGCAACACTGTTATTTGGGTGGTCGTTGATCGATTCTCCAAAATGGCACATTTCATCCCTCTTCCTGGTCTTCCTTCTGCGCCTCAGTTGGCTAAACAATTTTTTGTACACATTTTTCGTCTTCACGGGTTGCCTACGCAGATTGTCTCGGATAGAGGCGTCCAATTCGTGTCTAAATTCTGGAGGGCTCTCTGTAAACAACTCAAGATTAAATTAAATTTTTCTTCTGCATATCATCCCCAGTCCAATGGACAAGTAGAAAGGATTAACCAGATCTTGGGTGATTATTTGCGACATTTTGTTTCCTCCCGCCAGGATGACTGGGCAGATCTCCTCCCATGGGCCGAATTCTCGTATAACTTCAGGGTCTCTGAGTCTTCCTCCAAATCCCCATTTTTCGTGGTGTACGGCCGTCACCCTCTTCCCCCCCTCCCTACTCCCTTGCCCTCTGGTCTGCCCGCTGTGGATGAAATTTCTCGTGACCTTTCCATCATATGGAGAGAGACCCAAAATTCTCTCTTACAGGCTTCATCACGCATGAAGAAGTTCGCGGATAAGAAAAGAAGAGCTCCCCCCGTTTTTTCCCCTGGAGACAAGGTATGGCTCTCCGCTAAATATGTCCGCTTCCGTGTCCCTAGCTACAAGTTGGGACCACGCTATCTTGGTCCTTTCAAAATTTTGTGTCAAATTAATCCTGTCTCTTATAAACTTCTTCTTCCTCCCTCTCTTCGTATCCCTAATGCCTTTCACGTCTCTCTTCTCAAACCACTCATCCTCAACCGTTTTTCTCCCAAATCTGTTCCTCCCACTCCTGTTTCCGGCTCCTCGGACATCTTCTCGGTCAAAGAAATTTTTGCTGCCAAAAAGGTCAGAGGGAAAAATTTTTTTTTAGTGGACTGGGAGGGTTGTGGTCCTGAAGAGAGATCCTGGGAACCTGAGGACAACATCCTAGACAAAAGTCTGCTCCTCAGGTTCTCAGGCTCTAAGAAGAGGGGGAGACCCAAGGGGGGGGGTACTGTTACGCCGAGCGCTCCGGGTCCCCGCTCCTCCCCGGAGCGCTCGCTTCACTCTCCCCGCGGCAGCGCTCCGGTCACGTCCTCTGACCCGGGGCGCTGCGATTCCGCTGCCAGCCGGGATGCGATTCGCGATGCGGGTAGCGCCCGCTCGCGATGCGCACCCCGGCTCCCCTACCTGACTCGCTCTCCGTCTGTTCTGTCCCGGCGCGCGCGGCCCCGCTCCCTAGGGCGCGCGCGCGCCGGGTCTCTGCGATTTAAAGGGCCACTGCGCCGCTGATTGGCGCAGTGGTTCCAATTAGTGTGTTCACCTGTGCACTTCCCTATATCACCTCACTTCCCCTGCACTCCCTTGCCGGATCTTGTTGCCTTAGTGCCAGTGAAAGCGTTCCTTGTGTGTTCCTTGCCTGTGTTTCCAGACCTTCTGCCGTTGCCCCTGACTACGATCCTTGCTGCCTGCCCCGACCTTCTGCTACGTCCGACCTTGCTTTTGCCTACTCCCTTGTACCGCGCCTATCTTCAGCAGCCAGAGAGGTGAGCCGTTGCTAGTGGATACGACCTGGTCACTACCGCCGCAGCAAGACCATCCCGCTTTGCGGCGGGCTCTGGTGAAAACCAGTAGTGGCTTAGAACCGGTCCACTAGCACGGTCCACGCCAATCCCTCTCTGGCACAGAGGATCCACTACCTGCCAGCCGGCATCGTGACAGTCACACTCCCCTGTCTGTACCACCTCCCCCCTGATGTGTCTTTGATCAATCCGGTCAATAAAGTCAACCTGCATTCAAGGTCTGGTGAGTGCTCCGCTTCTTTTTCCTATTGGATATCTGTTTATACCGTCTATCAGCCTAGCAGCACCTGTATGTACCTCCAGCAGTTGCAAGGGGAGAAGTCATAAAGGGTCCCAGCCTTTCCTGTCCTCAAGATACAGAGAGTGGTGCCGAGCTTCCTTCGTTATATAATATATTTTAATAGTTTGGACATTTCCGCACGCAGCGATAACACATATGTTTATTTTTATTTTTTATTTACACAGGGTTTTTTTTAAATGTGAAAAGGGGGGTGATTCTTACTTTTATTAGGGAAGGGTTAAATGATCTTTATTAACTTTTTTATTGACACTTTTTTTTTGCAGTGTTATAGACCCCCCCCCCCCCCTAGTGGCTATTGCACTGCGCATACCGATCTCGTACACAGATCATTGCCGTGCATTGACACAGCAAATATCAGTGTTATCAGCGGTTGTTTGCTCAAACCTGGATTTCAGGCTTGGAGCAATCAATCGCCGATCGGACACAACGGAGGCAGGTAAGGGAATCTCCGCTTGCGTTCTAGCTGATCGGGACATCACGATTTCACTGCGATGGTCCTGATCAGCCCGACTGATCTTCTGAGAAGCGTTTACTTTCATTTTAGATGCCGCGATCAACTTTGAACGCCGCGTCTAAAGGGTTAATAGCGCACGGCACAACGATCGGTGCCGCGCGCTATTAGCCCAGGGTCCCGGCTGTCATTAGCTGCAGGGACCGACCCGGCATGACACAGGGTCACAACCCCGCGTTATATACCGGGACCCGGTGCAGGGCGTACAGGTACGCCCTGCGTCCTTAAGAGGTTAATTGAATGGGGTGGTCTATAAATGCCCAAGACATATCACTTGTATTCACTTGAGAAAGCCAGTGTGAGACTGGTGAAACGTTGTCTGTTATACATCATGGAATAAATCCACCATTTTGATTTCAACCACATGGTGTGCAGCATCAATTTTCCTGAAGATATATATATATATATATATATATATATATATATATACAGCAACAGAAGAATGCAGCAGCACACTGCCAGCACAAGGATATAGATGAAACATGAATATGCAGTTAAAATATGGAGAGCTATACAGCTATGGTGTAATAGATGCAAATGTGAAACTATGAAATAGTGAGGCACTTAGCTCGCAAATTTGTCTCCGCCGGCGGTCAAATAGCTTGGACCGTCCCACCGCGATAAGGTGGCCTCATTGGGACGGACCCTACACTGTGAATATGCCTCTGTGTGAACAGTTCAGTAAGCATGGCAGGGTCTGGAACATCCAAGACACCTTATATACACACCTGATAGAGGTGGGTGGGGTGCAAGGCCAACATGGAGGCAGCCACTCCCCCGCATGTGCAATACAGACAAAGAATAAGTCAGCCAGCACTTTAGTTGATACCAAACTATTATATGGACCTGGCCTGCAGGTGCACGCTACTAGGCTAGATATACAGCAACAGAAGAATGCAGCAGCACACTGCCAGCACAAGGATATAGGTGAAACATGAATATGCAGTTAAAACATGGAGAGCTATACAGTTATGGTGTAATAGATGCAAATGTGAAACTATGAAATAGTGAGGCACTTAGCTCGCAAATTTGTCTCCGCCGGCGGTCAAATAACTTGGACCGTCCCACCGCGATAAGGTGGCCTCATTGGGACGGACCCTACACTGTGAATATGCCTCTGTGTGAACAGTTCAGTAAGCATGGCAGGGTCTGGAACATCCAATACACCTTATATACACACCTGATAGAGGTGGGTGGGGTGCAAGGCCAACATGGAGGCAGCCACTCCCCCGCATGTGCAATACAGACAAAGAATAAGTCAGCCAGCACTTTAGTTGATACCAAACAATTATATGGACCTGGCCTGCAGGTGCAGGCTACTAGGCTAGATATACAGCAACAGAAGAATGCAGCAGCACACTGCCAGCACAAGGATATAGGTGAAACATGAATATGCAGTTAAAACATGGAGAGCTATACAGCTATGGTGTAATAGATGCAAATGTGAAATTATGAAATAGTGAGGCACTTAGCTCGCAAATTTGTCTCCGCCGGCGGTCAAATAGCTTGGACCCTCCCACCGCGATAAAGTGGCCTCATTGGGACGGACCCTACACTGTGAATATGCCTCTGTGTGAACAGTTCAGTAAGCATGGCAGGGTCTGGAACATCCAAGACACCTTATATACACACCTGATAGAGGTGGGTGGGGTGCAAGGCCAACATGGAGGTAGCCTGTAAAACATGGAGAGCTATACATATATATATATATATATATATATATATATATATATATACACACAGGGTAATCAGTAAGGAAAAACGATATCCGCACTCACTGCAAGGTTTGCACCCAAGAGCTTGAAGGCCGGATGAAGCACTAAGTGCGCGAAATTACCGGTGATCGCCTTCTGAACGCTATGCAGCAGTGACCTCCCGGATTGAACAGCATCTCCATGCAGGAGCTCTTGGGTGCGATCCTTGCGGTGAGTGCGGATATCGTTTTTCCTTGCTGATTACCCTGTATATTAATGCTATCATTCTTTGTTCATCCTAGCACCTCCGCTGCACCAGCTATATTTATTGGTTTCCTGCTGAGCTACTCCATTAGCTGACAGTCCTCATACTAGTGCACCTGTCTAACAGTAGCCACCTCTGTGCCTTTGTTCACACTTGATATATATATACATATATATATATATATATATATATATATATATATACATACACACACAGTACAGACCAAAAGTTTTGACACACCTTCTCATTCAAAGAGTTTTCTTTATTTTCATGACTATGAAAATTGTAGATTCCCACTGAAGGCATCAAAACTATGAATTAACACATGTGGAATTATAGACATAACAAAAAAGTGTAAAACAATTAAAAATATGTCATATTCTAGGTGGAAAGTGTCCCCAAGTGCAATCACAAAAACCATCAAGAGGTACCAAGAAACTGGCTCACATGTGGACCGCCCCAGGAAAGGAAGACCAAGAGTCACCTCTGCTGCGGAGGATAAGTTCATCCGAGTCACCAGCCTCAGAAATCGCAGGTTAACAGCAGCTCAGATTAGAGACCAGGTCAATGCCACACAGAGTTCTAGCAGCAGACACATCTTTAGAACAACTGTTAAGAGTTGGACTTGATGGGCCCTGGTTGGACTTGATGGACGTATGTCTTTTTTCAACCATACTAACTATGTAAGAGGAGACTGTGTGAATCAGGCCTTCATGGTAGAATATCTGCTAGGAAACAACTGCTAAGGACAGGCAACAAGCAGAAGAGACTTGTTTGGGCTAAAGAACACAAGGAATGGACATTAGACCAGTGGAAATCTGTGCTTTGGTCTGATGAGTCCAAATTTGAGATCTTTGGTTCCAACCACCGTGTCTTTGTGCGACGCAGAAAAGGTGAACGGATGGACTCTACATGCCTGGTTCCCACCGTAACGCATGGAGGAGGAGGTGTGATGGTGTGGGGGTGCTTTGCTGGTGACACTGTTGGGGATTTATTCAAAATTGAAGGCATACTGAACAAGCATGGCTACCACAGCATCTTGCAGCTATTCCTTCCGGTTTGCGTTTAGTTGGACCATCATTTCTTTTTCAACAGCACAATGACCCCAAACACACCTCCAGGCTGTGTAAGGGCTATTTGACCAAGAAGGAGAGTGATGGGGTGCTGCGCCAGATGACCTGGCCTCCACAGTCACAGACCTGAACCCAATGAAGGCAAAAGGGCCAACAAGTGCTAAGCATGTCTGGGAACTCCTTCAAGACTGTTGGAAGACCATTTCAGGTGACTACCTCTTGAAGCTCATCAAGAGAATGCCAAGAGTGTGCAAAGCAGTAATCAAAGCAAAATGTGGCTACTTTGAAGAAACTAGACTATGACATATTTTCAGTTGTTTCACACTTTTTTGTTATGTCTATAATTCCACATGTGTTAATTCACAGTTTTGATGCTTTCAGTGTGAATCTACAATTTTCATAGTCATGAAAATAAAGAAAACTCTTTGAATGAGAAGGTGTGTCCAAACTTTTGGTCTGTACTGTGTATATATATATATATATATATATATACACACTCTTTTCCAAATTATTATGCAAATTATATTTTTCTCATTTACCTAAATAATTAATGTAAATAACAGTCTGCATAATTCTCATGTTATCAACTATTAAGAGTACAATTCAAATTTTATTGAACAAACCTCCTAGTGATAACAGTATTTTTTTTAAACATTAAAAACTTACAATGCACTGTCCCAAATTATTACGCACAGTTAGGGTCCGTTCAAATCTCGCTGAATCTCCGCTTGCGAGAGCGGAGATTCAGACCTGACAGCTGCCGGTATGACTGTGGGGCAGATCTTCGGCGGTAGGACCGCGGGGCACTGCGCTGTCACCATTGACGGCTATGCAGAGCTCGCGGAATTCCGCTAAAAGAATGAACACGTTCATTCTTTATGCGGAACAATTTCAGCAGCGGAATTGTCCGCCGCTGAAATTCCGCGGAAGACCAATTCACATTAATGTTAAAGTTCACTGTGCGTAATTCGATAGTGTGAACCCTAAATTTCAAAACACTTTATAGGTTGTAAAGGACTGAAAATTGTCATTTGTGGCCCTGTGCATAAAAAAACATACATTTTGCGGGGCGTGGCTTGGCGCCGACTAAGATGGCCGTGCTCCTGCTCCACTGGCCGTTTATTAGCTCTACATTAGCCCTTTTGACCCTGCTCTCTGATGGGGAAGAATTCCCAACGCTCCAGGAACCCCTCCGCACCTGCCAGGCTCATTCTCCCTGCCTCCAGAGGCTTACAGCGTTTTTGGCAGATCCCTCCCGCTCCTACCCCATCCTCGGAGTCCGCCATTACTGGGCCTGCTTTAGGACTGCGCTCCCGCTCTGGTGGTCGTGTTTCCTCACAGAGGGAGAACTCCTCTACCTGCCGCCTGCTGCAGCTGGAGACCTCCTGCTGACACTTACCTCCGAGACTCCTGCTGACACTTACCTCCGCTCCTCTGTGTGTGCCCGAGTCCCCGGCTCGCCTGTCTGTGCGCAGCGTGGCTGCGCTACCCTTGGATCCCTTCCCGGCTGCTGCCTCCGCTGCAATTTCTCCCTTGGCCTTAGCACCACTGGACTTGCCGGTGAGTGAGACGGAGGGCTCCCCTTCAGGGTCTGCTGATCCCCTCTGTACTGGCACACTGTCTCCTCCGTTGACACCATCTATTTCCTCTCCCTGTGGCCCTCCTGCAGCCAAGTCCTAGGCCTCTCTAGTGGGGAACTGACCATCACCTCAGATGGGCTCCCTGCTGTCTGCAGCTGCCTCCCCCGGCTCAGCCTCCCCCTCCCAAGTGTATCCAGTTGGGGGTTCTGTGCTGTACACTGAGGGACAATCCTCTCCAGCTGGGCCTGCAGCCGCTTCTCTGGTGGTCCCCTCCCCTGCTTATCTGGACCCCCTTGTTAACTGTTATACTCCTGCCTGCTCTCCTAAGCCACAGAGACGTCCACAATCTGCCATGTTGCCTTCTGGAGCTCTCCACCAGTCCCCTCCTGGGATGCCAGGCTCCCTACCTGGGCCTCTGGCAAATACTGAATTGGTGCCCGCCTCAACATCTTGGGATGCTATGCCTGATTCTGATTTTACCTGCTCAGGCTTCTCCGTGCCTCCTTCTGCATTCCCTGATTTAAGCCAGCATCTTTCCCAAATTCCAACAAAAGAGGACTTCCGCTCCCTTATTGCTGAAGTTAAGGATGCTTGTCTTTTATGGGCCAAGATCTCCAGCATGTTTCGGACCGAGTGGATGGCTTGGAGGATGCCCATGATCATACTAGGGTTTATATTGCACAGCTGCATTCTACTATTGCTTCTCAGAAGGACTTTCTCGGAGATCTACATGCTCATGTCAAAGATCTTAATAATAGAGTGAGGCACAATAATATCAGGGTGAGGGATTTGCCGGAGGCCACCCATGAGGAGGACCTTTATGTTACCCTGGAAGCCATCTTTAACCTTATCCTTGGTGAATCCCCCTCCCATAAGATTAAACTGGACAGAGCTCATAGGGCGATTCACCCTGTAATAGATATATATATATATATATATATATATATATATATATACTTGTATATGCTTACGTATGTTTATGTGTAAAAATGTTCATTTTCTTGCTCACCCCTCCCCCATCTGCTCTCCTGTCTCGCCCCCACTATCGTGTAAGAGGAAGTTGCTGGCCATGAGGATTTGAAGGCGCCTGAAGTTTAACCCCTTAAGGACGCAGCCCTTTTTCACCTTAAGGACTGAGCCCTTTTTCGCAATTCTGACCACATCATTTTACGAATTGATAACGCGAAAACGCTTTTACCGAATATTCTGATTCTGAGATTGTTTTTTCGTGACATATTCTACTTTATTTTGGTGGTAAATTTTTGGCGTTAATTGCATCCTTTTTTGGTGAAAAATCCCAAAATTTCATGAAAATTTTGCATTTTTCTAACTTTGAAGCTCTCTAATTGTAAGGAAAATGGATATTCCAAATAAATTTTATTTTTTTTTTCACAAACACAATATGTCCACTTTATGTTGGCATCATAAAATGCACATACTTTTGCTTTTTGAAAAAATTTGAGGGCTTCAAAGTAGAGCAGCAATTTTCAAAAATTTCATGAAAATTGCTAAATCTGAAGGGACAGATGTTACAGAACTACAACTCCCAGCATGCCTGGGCAGATGAGGCATGCTGAGAGATGTAGTTTGGCAACATCTGGAGGGCTACTGTTTGGGCACAGCAGGCTCCAGCAGGCTCCAGCGAAGATCCCAGGTCCCCAGGCATCTTCTCCTGCAGGTACGGCCTCCATCTTCTTCCCAGAGCCCCTCAACATGGCAACCCCCTGTCCTGCGCTACCATTGGTCAGAACTCCGTTGTGACTAATGCCAGGGGATAGGAGTACATCGCAGCTTTGCAACCTCACTCCTAGCCTTTAGGCTGATCGGGGCTGTTTCTGACAGCTCCGATCAGCCCTATTTTCTGGGTGATCGGGTCACCAGAGACCCGATCAGCCCGGAATTGGAGAAAATCGCATGTCTGAATTGACATGCGATTTTCTCCGATCGCCGACATGGGGGGTCTCAGGACCCCCCTGGGCGATGTGCCAGGGTGCCTGCTGAATGATTTCAGCAGGCATCCGGCTCCGGTCCCCAACCGGCTAGCGGTGGGGACCGGGTTTCCCACGGGCGTATGGTTACGCCCTCGGTCCTTAAGGACTGGGAATGCAGGGCGTATCCATACGCCCTGTGTCCTGAAGAGGTTAACAAAGGACAATGCCCATCCCCCATTTTACTCTCTGCTGTTTGCTCACTCCCTATATGCTAGGACATCCCACTAGTGAGGGTGGGAACTTAAGTTAATTACAAAGGTGATATAAGCTTGAATGGTATGAAATAAAGCTCAGAGAAGAGCACACAGAACTTTGAAGCATTTGAAACTGACAATGGCTCCGTTTGATTTACTCTGGTATACTTCGGTATATAGATTCTGCATACGAACTTGGCTGGGAGTAAGATAGTTACAAGAGCACTGATGAAATCTATATCATCTGGCGCCCAACGTGGGGCCTGGGTTTTTTCGATCATAATCCAGTCGCGCCGATGGGGAATCATTTTGAACCAAAGGAGATGGCACAGAGGAACAGCGGCAGTGGATCATCTCCGGAAGTACCATACGGACACCTTCTTGTACCTAGCCACAGTGCCCCTGCCCATCTCTCCTTTGATTTATCTTGATGCCTTAAGTTGACTGGTTTGTGATGAAGCAGAGACAGGTAAATTATCGCCTAGAGCGTACTACCCTTGTACCTGTCATAAAGTAACTATCTACTGCCCGGGTGTGTATGAAATGTGAGTGAGTACGCAGGATCCTGGGGGGAGCGACTGGGTCATAATCGGGGAATGAATTGCAACGTAAGTAGCCAGTTGCATGTCTGGGATGAGTAGGCATGGCATGGCTAGGACAAGGTGTATACACAGTCTGTTATAAGTAGGTGGCAGGTCTAGAATGGAGTGGCGCAGGACGCCAGGTCTGTTATAAATAGACGCTGGATGTGAGCCTAGGACATGGTGTATACACGGACTTTCTGCAATATTCCTGGGACCTGTCCCATTGCAACTGATTGAATATGTGGTAGCTGTGTCGTGTTTGTCTTAATGTGTCCATGGATTATTGTTAAATTAACTAATTCAGATGAAGAGAGGGGGTAGATTTCCCCTTTCTAATACTAGACATAGTTTAAAAATGTTTTGAAGTATCTCCTAAAGTACAGGAGGGGTTAAGAGGGGTTTTAGTTGTGCAACAGCTGGAGGCCCATGAATAGGTCCCACCCGGAAGGGGGGCTGTGGACTCTAGATGAGACACAGGGAGCTGAAGTTACACAGCTGCAAGTCTGTGCTGAAAAAGAAAGGAGGGGGGCTATGGAGTTTGCAGATGTAACCTGACCTCACTGATAGAGTTGCTGAGGGGAAGGGGGGGGGGAAGAGAAATGCAGAGAATTATAGATATTAAGGCAGTTGCAAGTTTGAAATATATTATTGGTTGATGGACAAGAATATTCATATATATAGCAGTGTTATATACAGTCATATACAGCAGTGTGATTCTTGAGAACAATTGTGATTTAACTTAGTTATATTGTAGTCATCTAAATGGGTATAGATAGGCAGAAGTTGTTGTTGGCTGAAAGTATGATGAAAATATTTAGGTAATGAAATTAAAACTGATGTACAGATATACATTTTTTATAAACTATTGATAGAATAGTGAGAAATATCATATATTCAATGAAGAGAGCCTTTGCTTTAGAGTGTGGGATATCATAAATGGAAGCAAAAGGAATGTGGGGGGGGGGAGGGGGAGGGAGTGTAAAAATACAGATGAAATACCTTTCCTGACATCTGTATCCAATGTTGGAGGGACTAACGTAACCAGCCACCGCCATATTATTATTGGTTATGTTTCCATTGTGGTGCTTAAAAATCTTTTATGGAGGGATAATTGTTATAGCTGTGGCACGCACCAGCCGCACCCTAAAATCACTATCCCCACGATTTCCTCCTCCACATATGTCCCATGTTTACTCCGTATGGGAGGCAGCCATGTTTCCACCCCCGGAAGTGAAGTTTCTCCCCCAGCAGCCGTATTGGCTCACCCAATTATTCCCACCTCCACTCCCCCAACAGCCATCTTAGCACACCTAATATAGTGAAATATGTATGATGTAGATTAATGAATTAGGAATACATTGAGTATGGCCAGTGAATGGTTCTGGTGAAGCTGTGTATGTAAGTGTTTAGGTCGTAATGAACCTATTTGATGATATTTTATTTAATTTCTTTAAAAGTTTTGTTTTTACAGGTTTGCAAGATGAATGAAAAAATAAAATATAATAATAGTAATAAAATGTATAAGGAAATGGAATTAATGGTCTGATTATATTATAGAAGTAACCAGAGAAGAAGTTTGTCCAAGGAAAATAAAATAAGATATTAAATAAATTAAAAAGTGATCACTGTTTAACCCCTTAAGGACCGGAGGTTTTTCCGTTTTTGCATTTTCGTTTTTTGCTCCTTGCCTTTAAAAAATCATAACTCTTTCAAATTTACACCTAAAAATCCATATGATGGCTTATTTTTTGCGCCACCAATTCTACTTTGTAATGACGTCAGTCATTTTGCCCAAAAATCTATGGTGAAGCGGGAAAAAAAATCATTGTGCGACAAAATTGAAAAAAAAACGCTGTTTTGTAACTTTTGGGGGCTTCCGTTTCTACATAGTACATTTTTCGGTAAAAATGACACCTGATATGTATTCTGTAGGTCCATACGATTAAAATGATACCCTACTTATATAGGTTTGATTTTGTCGGACTTCTGGAAAAAATCATAACTACATGCAGGAAAATTAATACGTTTAAAATTGTCATCTTCTGACCCCTATAACTTTTTTATTTTTCCGTGTATGGGGCGGTATGAGGGCTCATTTTTTGCGCCGTGATCTGAAGTTTTTAACGTTACCATTTTTGCATTGATAGGACTTATTGATCACTTTTCATTCATTTTTAAATGATATAAAAAGTGACCAAAAATGCACTATTTTGGACTTTGGAATTTTTTTGCGCGCACGCCATTGACCGAGCGGTTTAATTAATGATATATTTTTATAATTCGGACATTTCCGCACGCAGTGATACCACATATGTTTATTTTTATTTTTATTTACACTGTGTTTTTTTTTTATTGGAAAAGGGGGGTGATTCAAACTTTTAATAGGGGAGGAGTTAAATGATCTTTATTCACTTTTTTTTTGCAGTGTTATAGGTCCCATAGGGACCTATAACACTGCACACACTGATCTTCTATGTTGATCACTGGTTTCTCATAAGAAACCAGTGATCAACGATTCTGCCGCATGACTGCTCATGCCTGGATCTCAGGCACTGAGCAGTCATTCGGCGATCGGACAGCGAGGAGGCAGGAAGGGGCCCTCCCGCTGTCCTGTAAGCTGTTCGGGATGCCGCGATTAGCCGCGGCTATCCCGAACAGCCCGACTGAGCTAGCCGGGAACTTTCACTTTCACTTTTAGCCGCGCGGCTCAGCTTTGAGCGCGCGGCTAAAGGGTTAATAGCGCGCGGCGCCGCGATCGGCGCTGCGCGCTATTAGAGGGGGGTCCCGGCTTCACTATGACGCCGGGCCCGCCATGATATGACGCGGGGTTACTGTGTAACCCCGCGTTATATCAGAAGAGCAGGACCAAGGACGTACCGGTACGTTCTTGGTCCTTAAGGGGTTAATTAATGAATATTACCTTAAGCATTTAAAATCATCTAATGGTTTATTGATTATAAATAATGCACATTGAAGGTATTTTCCCCAATTTTTGAAAGAGCTCTGTATGTTTTTACTTTTTTACATTTTGTTTTTGGTGAGAATGTGTTGTATGTTGAGTATTTGTAAATGTTGGTATTGTTACATGTGTATTGTATGTCTCCTTGTAAAGTAACACAGGGATCAGGGCAGACACCTAGACTGTCGATGATGATTGAGGAATGACCAGACCGGAGGGAAAACAAAAAGCCAGACTCAAAGGGGTGGTGACCAGTGACATAGAGAGTGGGAGGAGAAAGGCGGGGCTTATAGGAAGATTGACAGAACAGCCTTGGTCTACTGAAACACAGTCACATGAAATTGAAGAAATTACATATCTACTGTTTAGACTTGAATGTGTTTATAGTACCTGCATACACAATGTGATATACCTACATTGCATTTATTTGAATAACATCAATTTTGAGTGGATAGCTTTATAATGATAATTTAGTGTAACACGAAGATGCTGATTCTCTTAAACTTATAAGGTTAAAAATTCAAGAGCCATAATAGGATATCAGAGAATCCATGGTTGATGCTGAGTTATAAATGTAAGCTTGTTCCAAGTAATGTAAAGATGTAATACATAAGACAGGATATATGGTGACCACACACAGAATGAAGTTCTACTGCAATAAACCACTCGATCTGAGCTGGTGGTTCAGAGAAGTAGAGTTGAAGGTATTCACTGAGATGTGTAAGATATCTGAAGGTATGACACAATGAGTACGGGTGCACTTTTATTACCGCCCACAAGTATGGGCCTATTGGAGTAAAGGTTTTCTTTAATCCTTAGGTGAACCAATCTGTAGTTTGTAATTCGGGTGTTCAAATTCCTAGAGCTACCAGAGAAGGTGGCCATCGTAAAGATCAGAACCACATGAAGGAAACAGCCCCAGAAGCCATGGGGACTGAATGGTGAAGGAAGCTGCCAAGGCTGCAGTGCTCCTGTTCCCCCACAGTTATGGTACAAAGTGTACAGGTGGATGGGCAATGTGGATTTTTTTTCTGGTTAAGTCTCTTGCAGGATCCGGCAATGCATGCTAAGAGAGACCAATGGAAGAAGAAAGAGGTGGTACAGGGCAAAGACGGCATCTGAAGAGTTGGTAAGAAACTGTGTGTGCCAGCAGTCTTGTACCCCATGGTAACATATATGACCCCATACACTAAGCAGAGGGGAGCTATGTGTGTAGTTATGTCCATACATTGGGTTGCCTCAGGATTCAACAATGCAGAAAGAAGGTTTGTACAGACGTCATCATTTACATCTGACATATGACCTAGGCAAAACAATAAAGGTACCTGACCAACACACTCCATAATCATCTTACCTTTTTCAGAGACTATGAGTAGACTTCATTTAACTGCCTCGGGTGGCCAATATTAGTATGTCCTCATCTGACTGTACTGATCTCTAACCATAGATACAGTAAAGAATACAATTAAGAACCTTTTATGAAATTGTACCTAGTTCAGATTCTGTAATTGTCACCTATTTCCTTAACTCCTTAACGACGAAGGACGTATATTTACGTCCTCCGCCGGCTCCCGCGATATGCCACGGGGTCACGCGTGATATCGAGTTGGTCCCGGCGGCCATCAACGGCCGGGACCCACGGCTAATACAGGACATCACCGATTGCGATGATGCCCTGTATTAACCCTTCAGACCCAGCGATTAAAGCTGAATGCAGCGTCTGAAGCGAAAGTGAAAGTATCCCGGCTGCTCAGTCGGGCTGTTCGGGACCGCCACGGCGTCCCAAACAGCTTACAGGACACCGGGAGGGACCTTACCTGCCTCCTCGGTGTCCGATCGGCGAATGACTGCTCCGTGCCTGAGATCCAGGCAGGAGCAGTCAAGCGCGGATAACACTGATCATAGGAATGTTAATACACGCCAGTGATCTGTGTAAAAGATCAGTGTGTGCAGTGTTATAGGCTCCTATGGGAGCTATAACACTGCAAAAAAAAAGTTAAAAAAAAGTGTTAATAAAGATCATTTAACCCCTTCCCTAGTAAAAGTTAGTTTGAATAACCCCCCTTTTCCCATAAAAAAAATAAAACAGTGTAAATAAAAATAAAAATAAACATATGTGGTATCGCAGCTTGTGTAAATGTCCGAACTATAAAATATATAGTTAATTAACCCCTTAAGGACCGGGGGGTTTTCCGTTTTTGCATTTTCGTTTTTTTGCTCCTTGCCTTTAAAAAATCATAACTCTTTCAATTTTGCACCTAAAAATCCATATGATGGCTTATTTTTTGCGCCACCAATTCTACTTTGTAATGACGTCAGTCATTTTGCCCAAAAAATCTACGGTGAAACGAAAAAAAATCATTGTGCGACAAAATTGAAAAAAAAACGCAGTTTTGTAAATTTTGGGGGCTTCCGTTTCTACGTAGTACATTTTTCGGTAAAAATGACACCTTATCTTTATTCTGTAGGTCCATACGATTAAAATGATACCCTATTTATATAGGTTTGATTTTGTCGGACTTCTGGAAAAAATCATAACTACATGCAGGAAAATTAATACGTTTAAAATTGTCATCTTCTGACCCCTATAACTTTTTTATTTTTCCGTGTATGGGGCGGTGTGAGGGCTAATTTTTTGCGCCGTGATCTGAAGTTTTTAACGGTACCATTTTTGCATTGATAGGATTTATTGATCGCTTTTTATTCATTTTTAAATGATATAAAAAGTGACCAAAAATGCACTATTTTGGACTTTGGAATTTTTTTGCGCGCACGCCATTAACCGAGCGGTTTAATTAATTATATATTTTTATAATTCGGACATTTCTGCACGCGGTGATACCATATATGTTTATTTTTATTTACACTGTGTTTTTTTTTTTTTTTTTGGAAAAGGGGGGTGATTCAAACTTTTAATAGGGGAGGAGTTAAATCATCTTTATTCACTTTTTTTTTTCACTTTTTTTTTGCAGTGTTATAGGTCCCATAGGGACCTATAACACTGCACACACTGATCTTCATCATTGATCACTGGTTTCTCATAAGAAACCAGTGATCAACGATTCTGCAACATGACTGCTCATGCCTGGATCTCAGGCACTGAGCAGTCATTCGGTGATCGGACAGAGAGGAGGCAGGTAGGGGCCCTCCCGCTGTCCTGTCAGCTGTTCGGGATGCCCGACTGAGCTAGCCGGCAACTTTCACTTTCGCTTTTAGCCGTGCGGCTCAGCTCTGAGCGCGGGGCTAAAAGGTTAATAGCGCGCGGCGCCACGATCGGCGCTGCGCGCTATTAGAGGCGGGTCCCGGCTTCACTATGACGCCTGGCCCGCCGTGATATGACGCGGGGTTACTGTGTAACCCCGCGTTATATCAGGAGAGCAGGACCAAGGACGTACCGGTACATCCTTGGTCCTTAAGGGGTTAAACTGCACGGTCAATGGCGTACACGTAAAAAAATTCCAAAGTCCAAAAAAGTGTATTTTTGGTCACTTTTTATACCATTAAAAAATGAATAAAAGGTGATACAAAAGTTGGATCAAAACAAAAATGGTACCGATAAAAACTTCAGATCACGGCACAAAAAATGAGCCCTCATACCGCCCTGTACGTGGAAAAATAAAAAAGTTCTAGGGGTCAGAAGAGGACATTTTTAAACATATAAATTTTCCTGCATGTAGTTATGATTTTTTCCAGAAGTACGACAAAATTAAACCTGTATAAGTAGGGTATCATTTTAACCGTATGGACCTACAGAATAATGATAAGGTGTCATTTTTACCAAAATATGCACTGCGTAGAAACGGAAGCCCCCAAAAGTACAAAATGGCGTTTTCTCTATCGGCTCCGTTGGGGGACACAAACCATGGGGAATCTGTGCTAAGGATACCTAAAGTGGGAAAACTGTGCTATGGCTACCCTATGTGGGGAATCTGTGCTAAGGCTACCTAATGTGGGGAAACTGTGCTATGGCTACCTAATGTGGGGAAACTATGCTACCTAATGTGGGAAAACTGCTACCTTCCCAGTGTGGGGAAACTGCTGCCTACCTAATGCTTCCCGACCCCCAACCCCCCCCCCCCCCCCCCCCCCACCAGCAGTAGCAACCCCATCATCTGTCAGCTCATGCTATTACCACAGGGGGGCAGAGGGAATGGGGGGGGTTGTTGCTGGTGGGGGTGCTACTGCTGGTGGGGGGTGTTGCTGGTGGATGATGGGGTGCTACTACTGATGGGGGGTGTTGCTGGTGGATGATGAGGGGCGCATGATGGGGGCATTATATGTGAGGGGCGCATAATGGGGGCATTATATGTGAGGTGCGCATGCGGCCCAGCCTCACCCAGCCACTACCTCCAGTGGCCCACAGATAATTTGAGTTTGAGACCCCTGCTGTAGACTATTGTCTTCCACCTTAGCCTCTGTTTTCTCTCTGTAGTCTCTTGCCTTTCTCCTCAGCCTCTCATCTTATTCCTGTAGTTTATTGTCTTCTCCCTCAGCCTCTCTTCTTATCCCTGTAGTCTATTGTCTTCTACCTCAGCCTCTTATCTTCTATCTGTAGTCTCTTGTCTTCTACCTCAGGCTCTCTTCTTCTCCCTGTAATCTCGTCTTCCACCTTAGCCTCTCATCTTATGTCTGTAGTCTCTTGTCTTCCACCTCAGCCTCTCTTCTTCTCCCTGTAGTCACTTGTCTTCCACCTTGGCCTCTCTTCTTCTCCCTGTAGTCTCTTGTCTTCCACCTTAGCTTCTCTCTTCTTCTCCCTGTAGTCTCTTGTCTTCCACCTCAGCCTCTCTTCTTCTCCCTGTAGTCTCGTCTTCCACCTCAGCCTCTTTTCTTCTCCCAGTAGTCTCTTGTCTTCCACCTAAGCCTCTCTTCTTATCCCTGTAGTCTCTTGTCTTCCACCTCAGCCTCTCTTCTTCTCCCTGTAGTCTCGTCTTCCACCTCAGCCTCTTTTCTTCTCCCAGTAGTCTCTTGTCTTCCACCTAAGCCTCTCTTCTTCTCCCAGTAGTCTCTTGTCTTCCACCTAAGCCTCTCTTCTTATCCCTGTAGTCTCTTGTCTTCCACCTCAGCCTCTTCTCTTCTCCAAGTAGTCTCGTCTTCCACCTCAGCCTCTCTTCTTCTCCATGTAAACTCTTTTCTTCCACCTCAGCCTCGCTTTTTATGCCAGTTATCTCTTGTGTTGCTCCTCTGCTTCTCTTCTTTTCCTTATAAATGTGTGTCTTTCACCACAGCCTCTCTTCTCCCTGTAGTCTTGTCTTCCACTTAAGCCTCTTTTCTTCTCCCTGTAGACTCTTGTCTTACACCTCAGCATCTCTTCTCTTCCTCTTCAGCCTCTCTTCTTATCCCTGTAGACTCTTGTCTTCCCCCTCAGCCTCTCTTCTTCTCCCTGTAGTCTCTTGTCTTCCCCCTCAGCCTCTCTTCTTATCCTTGTAGACTCTTGTCTTCCCCCTCAGCCTCTCTTCTTATCCCTGTAGTCTCTTGTCTTCCCCCTCAGCCTCTCTTCTTATCCCTGTAGTCTCGTCTTCCCCTCAGCCTCTCTTCTTATTCCTATAGTCTCTTGTCTTCCTCCTCAGCCCCTCTTCTTATGCCTGTAGTCTCTTGTCTTCCTCCTCAGCCTCTTTTCTTATCCCTGTAGTCTCTTGTCTTCCCCCTCAGCCTCTCTTCTTATCCCTGTAGTCTCTTGTCTTCCCTCTCAGCCTCTCTTCTTCTCCCTGTAGTCTCTTGTCTTCCCCCTCAGCCTCTCTTCTTCTCCCTGTAGTCTCTTGTCTTCCACCTTAGCTTCTCTTTTGTTCTCCCTGTAGTCTCTTGTCTTCCACCTTGGCTTCTCTTCTTCTCCCTGTAGTCTCTTGTCTTCCACCTTAGCTTCTCTTCTTCTCCCTGTAGTCTCTTGTCTTCCACCTTAGCCTCTCTTCTTCTCCCTGTAGTCTTGTCTTCCACCTCAGCTTCTCTTCTTCTCCCTGTAGTCTTTTGTCTTCCACCTCAGCCTCTCTTCTTCTCCCTGTAGTCTTTTGTCTTCCACCTCAGCCTATCTTCTTCTGCCTGCTGTCTCTTGTGTTGTCTCTTGTGTTTTTGTCTCTTCTTTACATTGTAGTCTCTTGTCTTCCACCTCAGCCTCTCTTCTTCTGCCAGTTGTCTCTTGTGTTGCTCCTCTGCTTCTATTCTTTTCCTTGTAGACTCGTATCTTTCACCGCAGCCTCTCTTCTCCCTGTAGTCTTGTCTTCCACTTCAGCCTCTTTTCTTCTCCCTGTAGACTCTTGTCTTACACCTCAGGATCTCTTCTCCTCCTCTTCAGCCTCTCTTCTTATCCCTGTAGACTCTTGTCTTCCCCCTCAGCCTCTCTTCTTCTCCATGTAGTCTATTGTCTTCCCCCACAGCCTCTCTTCTTGTCCCTGTAGTCTCTTGTCTTCCACCTCAGCCTCTCTTCTTGTCCCTGTAGTCTCTTGTCTTCCACCTCAGCCTCTCTTCTTGTCCCTGTAGTCTCTTGTCTTCCCCCTCAGCCTCTCTTCTTATCCCTGTAGTCTCTTGTCTTCCTCCTCAGCCCCTCTTCTTAACCCTGTAGTCTCTTGTCTTCCCCCTCAGCCTCTCTTCTTATCCCTGTAGTCTCTTGTCTCCCCCCCTCAGCCTCTCTTCTTATCCCTGTAGTCTCTTGTCTTCCCCCTCAGCCTCTCTTCTTGTCCCTGTAGTCTCTTGTCTTCCCCCTCAGCCTCTCTTCTTGTCCCTGTAGTCTCTTGTCTTCCCCCTCAGCCTCTCTTCTTCTCCCCTTATGTCTCTCTTGTCTTCCCCCTCAGTCTCTCTTCTTGTCCCTGTAGTCTCTTGTCTTCCCCCTCAGCCTCTCTTCTTCTCCCTGTAGTCTCTTGTCTTCCCCCTCAGCCTCTCTTCTTGTCCCTGTAGTCTCTTGTCTTCCCCCTCAGCCTCTCTTCTTCTCCCCTTATGTCTCTCTTGTCTTCCCCCTCAGTCTTTCTTCTTGTCCCTGTAGTCTCTTGTCTTCCCCCTCAGTCTTTCTTTTTGTCCCTGTAGTCTCTTGTCTTCCCCCTCAGTCTCTCTTATTATCCCTGTAGTCTCTTGTCTTCCCCCTCAGCCTCTCTTCTTCTCCCCTTATGTCTCTCTTGTCTTCCCCCTCAGTCTTTCTTCTTGTCCCTGTAGTCTCTTGTCTTCCCCCTCAGCCTCTCTTTTTGTCCCTGTAGTCTCTTGTCTTCCCCCTCAGCCTCTCTTCTTGTCCCTGTAGTCTCTTGTCTTCCCCCTCAGTCTTTCTTCTTGTCCCTGTAGTCTCTTGTCTTCCCCCTCAGCCTCTCTTCTTGTCCCTGTAGTCTCTTGTCTTCCCCCTCAGCCTCTCTTTTTGTCCCTGTAGTCACTTGTCTTCCCCCTCAGCCTCTCTTCTTGTCCCTGTAGTTTCTTGTCTTCCCCCTCAGTCTCTCTTCTTCTCCCTGTAATCTCTTGTCTTCCCCCTCAGTCTCTCTTCTTCTCCCTGTAATCTCTTGTCTTCCCCCTCAGTCTCTCTTCTTCTCCCTGCAATCTCTTGTCTTCCCCCTCAGCCTCTCTTCTTCTCCCTGTAGTCTCTTGTCTTTCCCCTCAGTCTCTCTTCTTCTCCCTGCAATCTCTTGTCTTCCCCCTCAGCCTCTCTTCTCCCCTCAGTCTCTCTTCTTCTCCCTGTAATCTCTTGTCTTCCCCCTCAGCCTCTCTTCTTCTCCCTGCAATCTCTTGTCTTCCCCCTCAGTCTCTCTTCTCCCCTTATGTCTCTCTTGTCATCCCCCTCAGTCTCTCTTCTTCTCCCTGTAATCTCTTGTCTTCCCCCTCAGCCTCTCTTCTTCTCCCTGTAGTCTCTTGTCTTCCCCCTCAGTCTCTCTTCTTCTCCCTGCAATCTCTTGTCTTCCCCCTCAGCCTCTCTTCTCCCCTCATGTCTCTCCTGTACCCTCTTCAGGCTTCCTTCTACTTCCCTGTCTCCTCACTTCTCCAGCCCGCCAGCCTCCCCCAGCCTCCTCCGTCCGTCCGTGTGTCCCAGGTGTGCGGGAGGCAGGGAAGGACTGAGCACAGGAGACAGGAGGAGGGAGGGGGAGAGCAGGAAGCAGTTAGAGGGGAGAGGCTCTTATTTTGACAGCGGGCAGGCAGAGCGGCTGTAGGATCCAGTGTCTTCCCACATCCGAGATCAGAAACCCCAGGGAGCGGGGTTATCAGTCCTGCGACGCCGGGAGGGGGATCAACCTTCCCGGGGTCCCCCTCCGTTCTCTCCCGACACATGCCCGGACAGTAAGCGAGGAAGTGCCGGGCAGCCTGGTTACATGTCCGCCGTGCCCTGCAGCTTGGAGGAGGGGGCAGGATGAGAGGGGGCACCACGCTCGCCTCAGCTGCGGCTCTCTCTCCCCCTCAGCCCCCTAGCTGCGGATGCTGAGAGGGAGAGAGGGGAAGCTCGGAATCCCCTACAGGAGGCCGGAGACACAGAGAAGATGGGAGGCCGCAGGGGAGAGCACTGAGGAGAGGTAAGCAGCAAGGACAAGCCATGCAGCCAGGTGTAGTGACTGGCAGCAGGCACCGTGCCCATCTGTTTTTGCATGTAACAGCTGTACCCTGCACACCACCCATCTGTCTGCCTACAAAGTATCCAGTTCTCCTAAAATGTACCCAGTGGTTATAGTGAGCGAGCATAGAGGAAGCATTACCATGTGATGGCACCAACAATGTGTGATGACCATAACCCGCTCACCAAATCATCATGTGTGATGACCATAACCCGCTCACCAAAACATCATGTGTGATGACCATGACCCGCTCACCAAATCATCATGTGTGATGACCATGACGCGCTCACCAAATCATCATGTGTGATGACCATGACCCGCTCACCAAATCATGTGTGAAGACCATGACCCGCTCACCAAATCATGTGTGATGACCATGACCCGCTCACCAAATCATTGTGTGAAGACCATGACCCACTCACCAAATCATGTGTGACGATCATGACCCGCTCACCAAATCATTGTGTGAAGACCATGACCTGCTCACCAAATCATGTGTGACGACCATGACCCGCTCACCAAATCATGTGTGACGACCATGACCCGCTCACCAAATCATGTGTGACGACCATGACCCGCTCACCAAATCATGTGTGACAACCATGACCCGCTCACCAAATCATGTGTGATGACCATGACCCACTCACCAAATCATCACGTTTGATGACCATGACCCGCTCACCAAATCATTGGGTGATGACCATGACCCACTTACCAAATCATTGTGTGATGACCATAACCCGCTCACCAAATCATCATGTGTGATGACCATAACCCCTTCACAGAATCATCATGTGTGACGACCATAACCCGCTCACCAAATCATCATGTATGATGACCACAACCCACTCACCAAATCATCATGTATGATGACCATGACCTGCCCACCAAATCATCATGTGTGATGACCATGACCTGCCCACCAAATCCTCATTCCATACAATCGCCAGATACACCATACTGTTAAATTATAACCATGAATATGTATTCTATAGGACGGTTACATTATGTGTTAAGTTGACGAATAGCACCTTGGTTGAGAATTGTCATCTGGGGCCTCCTGACAGACTTAGAGGGTTATTAAAGCTACTAACAGGGCATCCAATTGTGGAGATATGTCATGTTGTGGCATTTTTGCCAGATGTGTATTATTGGCGCATGGAAACGTAAGCATTCTTATTCAGACCTGCCTTTTCTGCGTTTCATTCTTGCTGCTGTAATCATATGGTTAGAACTTCACCACTATCACCCATGTGTGAACAAGGCCTGAGGGCTACGCTGACAGCTGGTGGTTGTAAGACTGCTACCTGGTATTGTGACAGCACTGAATCATCATTGGGACTGCTGAGAGTACCCACAATGCATCAGTCAGTGATGGTATGTGTACACGACAAGGAACTATTATTGTAGTGAGTGATTATCATACTTGCAGGCCTGGATGTCGGCCTAGTCCGTAGTCATCACATCATCGCCAAAACATTTTATTTATTTTTTATTATATAGAAAATTAGTGGGATACAAATGTGAAATATAAAGTCAGGAAAGGCTAAGAACGTATACCTTTATATGTGTATATACTTATGCAAACCGATCAACGGTAACATTTAATCCACCTGCCAAATATCGTATAGTTTTCCTTGTGCACCCACAACAGCTCTGACCCATAGGGGCCTAGACCCCACAAGATTTCTCAAGGATGTCCTGTGGTATCTGGCAGCAGCATGTTAGCAGCAGATCCTGCGTCGTGAAGTCAGCACAACCCACAGATGCTTGACTGGTTGAGATCTGGAGAATTTGGAGACCAAGTCCTCCCGTTATGTTCCTGAAATAATTTCAGAACAATCTTTGCGATGTGGCCGGGGCATTAGCCTGATGAAGGAGGCCGCTACCAATAGGGAATACTGACGCCATTAGGGGGAGGGGAATTTGCCAGTACAGTGTTTTACGTAGGTGGTACATGTAGCAATAACATTCATCTGCATGCTAGGACCCAAGGTTTCCCAGCAGAACATTCCCCAGAGCTTTACATTGCCTTCATAGGCTTGTGCTCTTCCCATAGTGCACCCTGGTGTCATCTCTATCTTTTGCAAGCAGCAAATGTGATGCACCTTATATAAAAGTAAACCTGATTCGTCAGACTAGGCCACCACCTTCTTTTATTTCTCCTTGGTCCAGTTCTAAAGCTCACATGTCCATTCTTCTTGATTTTGGTGGTAACCAGCAGTCGGCAATGGCATTCAGATCAGTCCGTGGCTACGCAGCTCCAAACACAGCATGCAGCAATGCCCTATGTGTTCTGATAGCAAGCAATACAAAAAGTGGTGCTCCATTGTTCAGCAGTAATTATAGTTGAGGCCCTCCAAAAAGCAACAAGGGTACTCACTAAGTCAAGTTGTACAACACAACTCTCAATAGACATGTAGTAACGGTGGTGATACATCCAGGTATTCACGGCTGCAGCTCGACCCAACTTCTTTGCACAGTTGGGAAATATAATACACAATCCTCCTCCCCCTCACTTTAGGTTTAATGATGCTGCCAACTCTAGGCAATAAGATCTCAATGGGAAGCATACGTGTTTCTACGTTGGTCTGCCTTCTTCGGGTGTTTAGAAATGTAAAAAAAAAAAGTTATGGGGCTAAGAATAAGTGTTTTAATTGTGGAAAAGCAAAAATACTATACAGTATACTGTATATTTGGTATTGCTCTATTTGTAATAAACTAATGAATAATGTTTTGTATACAGCACAATCAATGGCATAAATTTAAAATGCAGAAAATTGCATTTTTTTTTCCTATTACTTAGCAAAAACGAGTAAAAAAAATGTATATCGCTATTATAGCTTTTCCTGCAAAAAAACAAAGACTCATGTGAAAAATAGGGAACATGGAAAAAATGGGGGAAAAAAGTCACGACCCTTGAAAGGTGACGAGAGAAAACTAAGAAAATTTCTTGTTAATTAAAGCCCAGAATACAGAATGGGGGAAGAGTTTAATCATACAATTTATCAGACTTGCTTTAAAATAATTTCTCTCCCTAAACCCATCCTACAGCCATAAGTTACAGAGCTAAAGTATGAAAGCCCCCATATGGCCTCCCAAACGATGCTGTGTTTGGCAATGTTTAGAAGGCCCATAAAGAATAAGTGGAGTGGTGGCTGCACATACGTGACCTGCTCCATTAATTTGGGGTTACACTTTGGGTACGGTCCCACATAGTGTAAACGCAGTGTATTTGTGTGATCCCAATGGGTAGGAAAATACGCAGCAGCAGATACGCAGCAAAATACACTGCGTATACACTATTTGGGACTTTGCCCTTTCACTTTATTCTGGGGATCGAGAGAGGTCAGGCCCCCCACTGATTCACAAGATATCCTCCCTCCCGTTGATAGGGGAAAATTTGCTGAAATTAGAATACCCCTTTAAAGGGGTACTCCGGTGGAAAACATTTTTATTTTATTTATTTTTTTTAAATCAACTGGTGCCAGAAAGTTAAACAGATTTGTAAATTACTGCTATTTAAAAGTCCAGTTCCTTTGGCAGCAACACATACCCAAACCAAAACACTGCTTCTGCCATGGATGATGTGGTATGTTTTGGATCATGAGCCTTCTTTCCTTCAAACTGTTCTCTACCTATTGTTCTGATACTCATTAATTTAAGCTCCATTTGTTCAAAACTGGGGGGCTTTTATAAATATTATGTAGGAAAGTTTTTCCATTCCGTTCTTCAGTGGTACTTAGGGGTTTGCGTCTTCAGATAAATCCACTGTATTTATTTAAAGGGGTTATCCAGGAAAAAACCTTTTTTTAATATATCAACTGGCTCCAGAGAGTTAAACAGATTTGTAAATTACTTCTATTAAAAAATCTTAATCCTTTCAGTACTTATGATCTGCTGAAGTTGAGTTGTTCTTTTCTGTCTAAGTGCTCTCTGATGACACGTGTCTCGGGAACTGTCTAGAAGCAAATCCCCATAGCAAACTTCTTCTACTCTGTGCAGTTCCCGAGACAAGCAGAGATGTCAGCAGAGAGCACTGTTGCCAGACAGAAAAGAACAACTCAACTTCAGCAGCTGATAATTATTTTAATAGAAGTAATTTACAAATCTGTTTTAACTTTCTGGAGCCAGTTGATATATAAAAGAAGGTTTTTCCTGGAATGCCCTTTTAAGCACACGATGTATATTTTTTTTCTTGGCTAGATCATGTTAAGTTTTTTTTTTTTACCAAATAAAGCATTCTTTATTAGTTTTTCCAGGCATTTGCTGAAGCCACCCATGCTTTTCTCCTTTTCAGGAATGCACGGAAATGTTGTTTTTACCATTCCTAAATGTTCCTATACACCTTCAGTAGCTGTCAGTGGGTTCGAACAGCTTTTACTCTAATTTGGATGATGTCTCAAAGTTTTTGCTAGCTCTCTGATAGATTTGCTTTGTTTTGTTTTTTCCAGGCTTATTATGCCCTGGAGCTTTAAAGGGGTATTCCACTGGAAAAAAAAAAAATTCTAAACCAACTGGTGCCAGAAAGTTAAACAGCTTTGTAAATTACTTCTATTTAACAATCTTAATCCTTCCAGTACATATCAGCTGTTATATGCTCCACAGGAAGTTCTTTTCTTTTTCAATTTCCTTTCTGTCTGACCACAGTGCTCTCTTGCTGACACCTCTGTCCATTTTAGGAACTATCAAGAGTAGAAGCAAATCCCCATAGCAAACTTCTCCTGCTCTGGACAGAGGTGTCAGCAGAGAGCACTGGGGTCAGAACAGAAAGGAAACTCAAAAGGAAAAGAACTACTTCTGTAGTGTACAGCAGCTGATAAATACTGGAAGGATTGGGATTTTTTAATAGAAGTAATATACAAATCTGTTAAACTTTCTGGCACTAGTTGATGTAAAAGAAAATGTTTTCCAGTGGAGTATCCCTTTAATCTCTGCTGTAACTCGTAGGCAGACCACTACCTCACAGCTTGAAAAGCACTGATCTAGACCATAGGTACAGTTATAATTATTGCTATTTTTCAAATTGGTCAAAAACAGATTAGCAAATGTAGAAGCCAAAGTGTCCATAGCTGTACTGGTATATTGATGGAACAATTTTCTGCCATCCTCATGCCGTATTATAAGGGTAGTTTAAATCTCTCCTCCCACAGAATATTCTCTGCTATTTTGAGTAACTCCTCGGCCAATTATAATGGTACCCTTTCAAGTAGGGAATGTAAAAAGCAATTCAGATATATATATTTTTATTTTACATATATAGACACTTACATCAATCTATACGACATTGTACAGAGTAAAATATTTTATTTTCCGTATATGTAAAATTGGCAATCCTGGTGTGGTGAGCTTGGGGGATGTAGAGGGAACAGGGGTGATGCAGAGTAGTGTTGCAGGGTTTAGCATTAAAGGGGTACTACAGTGGAAAACTTTTTTTTTTTTTTACATCAACTGGTGCCAGAAAGTTAAACAGATTTGTAAATCTTAATCCTTCCAGTACTTTTTAGGGGCTGTATACTAAAGAGAAATCCAAAAAAGAAATGCATTTCCTGTGATGTCCTGACTACATTTCTCTCTGCTTACCTCTGGTGTCCATTTTAGGAACTGTCCAGAGAAGCATATGTTTGCTATGGGAATTTTCTCCAGTTCCTAAATTGGACAGCAGAGGTCAGCAGAGAGCACTGTAGTCAGGACATCACAGGAAATGTATTTCTTTTTTGGATTTCTCTTTAGTATACAGTCCCTAAAAAGTACTGGAAGGATTAAGATTTTTTAATAGAAGTGATTTACAAATCTGTTTAACTTTCTGGCACCAGTTGATTTAAAAAAAAATAAAGTTTTCCACGGGAGTACCCCTTTAACCTTTGATTGTCGTGATGCCAGGGTGCGGGCTTCCTCTAGATATATATGTCCTACCGCCACCCGTCCCAAGAACGATAGGGACGAATAAAGGATTGTCCACAGCCAAAATAATAAACTGGAAATAACTTTACTGCAGATTTTATGCAGATGATGATAATAAACAGTCTTTTGCAGGAGGACTGGGACTTAGGCTCCTCACAGGTTGGCTGGGACTTTGAGGTAAAATAAGCTTTGATTTTTGTGGTACGCTGTTCCACTGAATTTAGGGGTATGTTAAGGTTCAATAGTCACGTAGGATTGGTGAGATTTGAGTCTGATTAACTCCCGGTTTAGAATGCGCTGAAGTGGAAGGCTTCAGGCCTAGCTTGTCTTGTAGCTGTGATCACAGATCTGCTTTCTTTCATATCCAGGATACAAGAGAGAGATTATTGGATACAGTGCCCTTATATACAGAAGGGGCAGGATCAATGTGTATTGGTCCCCAAACCTGTCAATCCTAAACCAAGGCATTATGGTTAAATCACAGGACCTATCACATGACCTAAAGGTCCTTAAACCTTAGCATAACACAATTATTAATGATCACATGACCTAAGGTCCTGTACATGTATTTACACTATAGCAAAATATATTAAATATATACATTTCTTAATACAACTATGAGGCGACTAGGGGTTAACCCACCAGGAAAGCCCTACCAGCATGGAGGAACTCTGACTGTGAGGACTTACGACAAAGGTACGGGACCGAGTCCAGTACCGGGACACCACACTGGGACAACTCCAAATTAAATGTAAGAAATCGGCTTCATCCAAACCACATTTAGGGCACTTAGCATTATCGCAGTAGTTAATTTTAACCAAAACCTCCGGTGTATAATACATCTAAAATATTATTTTATATTGAATCACCTGGTGCATTTTATTATATGAGGATTTCATTACATTTCCTATTATACACACCCATTCCTCTTCACTAATATCCCCTATCATCTTCCCCCACCTATTTCTTGTTTTGTCTAAATATACATGAGGTGCCAATATCAATAGTGCTCTATACAAAATCCCTGTCTTGGGTCTAGTCTGTGAATTAATTTTTCTAAATTCAATCAGTGTTTGATTACTTACAGTAAACACATTTTTTTCCCCCTAGTAGCTCTATAAGCCGACGCCAATTGTAAGTACCAAAATTTCTGTGCTTCATTCAATCCAAAACTGTCCTTTAATACTTCAAAAGACTTCAACTCCCCTCCCTGACAAACAATTCAGATATTTAGTTTTAAGCCGGTGGTAGTAAGAAATCCACAGCCTGTCATATAAAGGTGTCCAGGATGATTATCAGAGTTCCTGGGTAAAAAATACCATTATGGTTAAAGGGGTACTCCGGCGCTTAGACATCTTATCCCCTATACAAAGAATAGGGGATAAGATGCCTGATCGCGGGGGTCCTGCCGCTGGGGACCCCTGTGATCTTGCACGCCGCACCCCGTTAGAATCAGTCCCCGGAGCGTGTTCGCTCCGGGTCTGATTACTGTTGATCACGGGGACGGAGCATTGTGATGTCATGGCTCCCCCCGTGTGACATCACACTCCGCCCCCTCAATGCAAGCCCATGGGAGGGGGCGTGACAGCTGTCACAATGCTCCGTCCCCGTGATCGACAGTAATCAGTCCCGGAGCGAACACGCTCCGGGGACTGATTCTAACGGGGTGCGGCGTGCAAGATCACGGGAGTCCCCAGCGGCGGGACCCCCTCGATCAGGCATCTTAACCCCCTATCCTTTGGATAGGGGATAAGATGTCTAAGCGCCAGAGTACCCCTTTAATAGGATATTATCGTTCGCATTTTTTTTTTTTTTTAAAGATGTATCCCCAGTTTATCTCCTCCCATTAATAAAAATATTGCAATCTGTAATTAAATTCAAATTCATATTATCTCAAGTTTTTTCTGGCATTTTTTGCATAACAGCCACTGCAGTTTTTGAGCCAAAATCGGAGGTAGATCCAGTAGGAAGGAGAAGTAGAAGTCCTTCCTTTATATTTCCCATCTTGAATACACTTCTGGCTTTGGCTCAAAAATTGCAGTGGCAGTTTTTCTAAAAAGCAAGAAAAAAACCTGTGTAGAAACCTAGCCTTAGGGTCCTCGATTATGGGCCATTGTATGCACTAAACAAATATCAGTCTTGTAGATCAGTGCTTCTTTGAGGAGTATTTTACATGCCATTGCTGGATGATTTGTGAGGCCCCTTAGTCTTATTAGGTTAAAAAATAAAAGTATGAGATCACTCATTTATTTTTTTTGATTGAAAATAACTTTATTAGAAACCAATCATCATAAGCATACATATGGTGTACTGTAACACAGCACAGGCTATAGAAGCAGCATACAATAAATAAATACAATTAGCGTATATAGAGCGACAATGCAACATACACCATGGGCCTCCCTATGCTATACATGATCCCACACACTACAGTAAAATTACTGCACACATTAAAAAAACTAAGTCAAACAAAAAGCATTACAGACAGTGATAGCGGATTGGTGTTAGGTAGGGAGGGGAAATCACTGTCCCAAAGCTTTAAGAGACAGGACACAGGAGGGGAGAGGGGGGAAGTAATGGGGTGTTAATCCTCTTCTTCTTTGACGTCCAGACTGTCCCTGATGTAATAGTTTCTTAGCAGGCTGCCGACCAGCCTCCGGCAGTCCTGGACGGACATCCTCTATGATTTTATAATCCGGTGTTTCCTGGCAAACCAAAAAGCGTACTTATAACAGTTCATAAGGCACCAGACCTCCTGAGCAGACCCAGCCATGTGATCCCCAGGAAATAGTCTTTAAAGCACAAAATGATGCGATAGGCTATCCTGGGAACAGAGTTCATATTTTGTGGCCTTTAACCGGGCCCGAGCAACAGGGCACTGCTAAAGGAGGTGCAAAGTTGTTTCCTCAGCAAATGGGCACCTCAGGCAGTACCTGGTTTTGCAAAGTCCATGGGCATGCATAGAGATTACCGTATTTTTCGCTCCATAAGACGCACTTTTTCTCCCTCAAAAGTGGGAAGGAAATGTCTGTGCGTCTTATGGAGCGAATCTGTGTGCAAGTGCAGGGGCGGATAGCGGCATGTGACATGTAGGAGAAGGTAATATCGCGCCTGGCAGGATGGAGCGGGCCGGCGATAGGGGGGGTAATTGCCTAGGGCCCCCATGCCCTAGGGGGCCCCCTGCCGGCTGCTCAGTAGGGGGGGGGGGCGCAACTGTTTTAAACCATGACCAGCGGCTGTCCCGGACACTTCTACTTTTTCTATGTTTCATATTTCCTTACCTGGCCGTGCTCGGCAGGCTCAGGTAATGCGGCGGCTCTTGTGGGTTGTGTGGATAATATGACGAGTGACGTCTCCTGCCGGGTCCTCTACGTGGCTTCACTCCTCATTTTTTGTGTTCTGTGTCCATGGCTGCAGGAAATGATGAGTGAAGTCCCTGACGCCGCGCAGAGGAGCCGCAGGAGATGTCACTCGTCATATTATCCACACAGCCCACAAGATCTGCCGCATTACCTGAGCCTGCCGAGCACGGCCAGGTAAGTAAATATGAAAAATAGAAAAAGGAGGGGGGGGTAGCATTGAGCGGGGGAACTATACTGCCAACCTAATGTGGGGAAACATACTGCCAACCTAATGGGGGGGAACTGCAACCTAATGTGGGGGGAACATACTGCCAACCTAATGTGGGGAAGCTATACTGCCAACCTAATATGGGGAAAATGTGCTCCTGACCTATAATGCCCCCCTGACATGTGTCCCCGACCTATAATGCACCCCTGACATGTGCTCCTGACCTATAATACCCCCCTGACATGTGCTCCTGTCCTATAATGCCTATAATACTTTTTTTCTTGTTCTCCTCTAAAACCTAGGTGCGTCTTATGGTCAGGTGCGTCTTATGGAGCGAAAAATACTCAGTGAACAAGCAAACGCTTATCACTGGGCCTATTACAGAGGGTAAGACTATTTGGCTGATAATAGTCCAGTATAACGGGGCATTTAAATGAGTTTTTACCAGTTAATGAATTACAGTACCAGGCATGATCAGATGAGGCTTTAACACCTCTGAAACTTTTTCTTAAATGGGTACTCTACTGAAAAACATCTTATCCCCTATCCAAAGGAGTCCTGATCACAGGGGCTTGGAGCTTCTTTGTTCGTCATGCCAAGCCCCCTCCATTCATGTCTATTGGAGGGGGGGTGACAGCTTGTACGTAGCCATCACGCCTCCTCCCATAGACATGAAGCGTGGCGGCTATAGTCGCCAGTCATCCAGCATGGGACAGAGTTCGCTCCATGCATGGATGACACGGGACCCTCGCGATTAGACATCTAAGATGTTTTCCAGCGGAGTACCCCTTTAACCATCATCCACAACATTTTTTTACTTTCAAAGCCACCAACCAGGTCCAGGTAAATCTGTTGACTCTGCTATAGTAAAATGTTAGGCAAACTAAATACTAAAGGGCACAGTGATATTTTTTTTTTTTATAGATTTTTAATCATTATTCTTTGATTTCTAAGAAAATAAATTGTGTAATTATAACTGTCAAAAACAATCACTGTAAAAAGGCTCAGCTTCTGCTATAGGTGTTCAACATTCACTTCACTGAGGCTTTCCCAAAGTTCTGTAAGCTATTATGCCTGTGTCTATGCACCAGTGGCTGTGAATGCAAGGCATGAATGAGATCAGGTGCAGATCTTCCCATCTACAGGTAAAACTCGAAAAATGTGAATACCGTGCAAAAGTCCATTGTATTTCATTAACCCCTTGGGGACAGACGGTTTTCCAGTTTTTGCACTTTCGTTTTTTCCTCCTTACCTTTTAAAAATCATAACCCTTTGTAACTTTTTGGGGCTTCCATTTCTACGCAGTACATTTTTCGGTAAAAATGGTACCTTATCTTTATTCTGTAGGCCCATACGATTAAAATGATACCCTACTTATATAGGTTTGATTTTGTCGTACTTCTGGAAAAAATCATAACTACTTGCAGGAAAATTTATACGTTTAAATTGTCATTTTCTGACCCCTATAACTTTTTTATTTTTCGTATGGGGTGGTATGAGAGCTCATTTTTTACGCTGTGATCTGAAGTTTTTGGCGGTACCATTTATGTATTGATCGGACTTTTTGATCACTTTTTGTTCATTTTTTCATGATATAAAAAGTGACCAAAAATACGCTATTTCGGACTTAGGAATTTTTTTGCGCTTGCGCCATTGACCGTGCGGTTTAACCCCTTAACGACGCAGGACGTATATTTACGTCCTGCGCCGGCTCCCGCGATATGAAGCGGGATCGCGCCGCGATCCCGCATCATATCGCGTCGGTCCCGGCGCTAATCAACGGCCGGGACCCGCGGCTAATACCACACATCGCCGATCGCGGCGATGTGCGGTATTAACCCTTTAGAAGCGGCGGTCAAAGCTGACCGCCGCTTCTAAAGTGAAACTGAAAGTGACCCGGCTGCTCAGTCGGGCTGTTCGGGACCGCCGCGGTGAAATCGCGGCGTCCCGAACAGCTGATCGGACACCGGGAGGGCCCTTACCTGCCTCCTCGGTGTCCGATCGACGAATGACTGCTCCGTGCCTGAAATCCAGGCAGGAGCAGTCAAGCGTCGATAATGCTGATCACAGGCGTGTTAATACACGCCTGTGATCAGGATGAGAGATCAGTGTGTGCAGTGTTATAGGTCCCTATGGGACCTATAACACTGCAAAAAAAAAGTAAAAAAAAAGTGTTAATAAAGGTCATTTAACCCCTTCCCTAATAAAAGTTTGAATCACCCCCCTTTTCCCATAAGAAAAATAAAACCGTGTAAAAAAAAAATAAAAATAAACATATGTGGTATCGCCGCGTGCGTAAATGTCCGAACTATAAAAATATATCATTAATTAAGCCGTACGGTCAATGGCGTACGCGCAAAAGAATTCCAAAGTCCAAAAAAGCGTATTTTGGTAACTTTTTATAACATTAAAAAATGAATAAAAAGTGATCAAAAAGTCAGATCAAAACAAAAATCATACCAATAAAAACTTCAGATCACGGCGCAAAAAATGAGTCCTCATACCGCCCCGTACGTGGAAAAATAAAAAAGTTATAGGGGTCAGAAGAGGACATTTTTAAATGTATAAATTTTCCTGCATGTAGTTATGATTTTTTCCAGAAGTGCGACAAAATCAAACCTATATAAGTAGGGTATCATTTTAACCGTATGGACCTACAGAATAATGATAAGGTGTCATTTTTACCGAAATATGCACTGCGTAGAAACGGAAGCCCCCAAAAGTTACAAAATGGCGGGTTTTTTTCGATTTTGTCACACAATGATTTTTTTTTTCCGTTTCGCCGTGCATTTTTGGGTAAAATGACTAATGTCACTGCAAAGTAGAATTGGCGACGCAAAAAATAAGCCATAATATGGATTTTTTGGTGGAAAATTGAAAGGTGAGGAGGAAAAAGCAAAAGTGCAAAAACGGAAAAACCCTGAGTCCTTAAGGGGTTAATTAACAATATATTTTTATAATTCGGACTTTTCTGCCCACGGCGATACCACATATGTTTATTTTTATTTACATAGTTTTTTTTTATATTGGGATAAGGGGGGTGATTCAAACTTTTATTAGGGAAGGGGTTAAATTATCTTTATTCACTTTTTTTTTTGCAATGTTATAGATCCCATAGGGGGCTATAACACTGCACACACTGATCTTTTACATTGATCAATGGTTTCTCATAGAAAACCATTGCTCAATGATTCTGCCGCTTGACTGCTCCTGCCTGGATCTCAGGCACTGAGCAGTCATGCAGCGATCGGACAGCATGGAGGAAGGTAGGGACCCTCCTGCTGTCTTTACAGCGGTTCAGGATGCCGCAATTTAATTGCAGCGATCCCGAACAGCCCCCTGAGCTAACTGGCAGTGCTTTACTTTCACTTTAGACGCGGCGTTCAACGTTGAACGCCGCGTCTAAAGGGTTAATAGCACGCAGCACCGCTGCGCGCTATTAGCCACTGGTCCCGGCCGTTGTTAGAGGCCAGGCCCGACCCGCTATGATGCGGGGCCACAACGTGGCCCCGCGTTATAGAAAGGGAGTGGGCTGAGGGCGTATAGGTACGCCCTCCATCCCCAAAGAGTTAATGCATCTTAAAAGGAAAGGAAGCATGAAATGCTCCAAAATATCCTGGTAGACAAATGCATTAACCCCGGACTTAATGAAGCACGGTGGACCAACACCAGCAGATGATATGACTCCCCAAATCATAGTAATTGGGGGGGGGGGGTTGGGGTTTTCATGAGCTGTAAGCCATAATCATCACAATTATGACAAATTACGGCTTGAACTATCTTGCTTTGCATGTAATGAGTCTCTCTCATATATTAGTTCCACCTTTTAAGTTGCATTACTGAAATAAGTGAACTTTGCACGATATTCTAATTTTTCGAGATTCACCTGTACATCTCTGGGCCTATTGCAGTATAGATTCTGAGGTGTAGATGGGAAGGTTTACCTTTAATCTAACCTCATTCAGCAGCTCATGCAAACCATATTATGCACACACACAGAAGTCTCTTGATCACTGCAGAGAGGGCTTGTGGGTCTTGGGATGGGGGGAAATAATAGGTTAATAACTACAGTGGACTCTTTGAGTATATTTTATATTTTCAGTGCTCCTGACCAGAAGTACAATTTTTTTAGTGCAGTTACGGGGGTGATGGGGAACACATTTCACTGTTTGAACTACTCTAAAGGGTTGTCCAATCAGAAAACCCCTTTAAGGTTGATATTCTAGAGAAAATTGCAAATATTGAATTATGTAGGGTTATATATATATATATATATATATATATATATATATATATATATATAAACTCTAACAATTAAGTTATGGTGCTACTTATTAAATGAAAGAAACCATCTAACTGATGTATATAAGCAGCTATATCAGACTGTAGGGTTTTGTCTGAGAAAATATACACAAAAAAGACTGGCCTGTGTGTATCCAGTAAACGTGATTATTTTTGCCCATGGCTGCTAGACATTACTTTGTATATCAGCACAGAAAGGAAATCTATTTTCAAACCTGGTTTCAAGTAGTATATTATCCCGAACAATTCAGTGCTCTGTTGGCCCAGTCAGTGAAGTCCAGTGCATAAAGCCAGATGGATTATAAAGCCAGATTCACATGGACAAAGAGCTCATCCACTAGATCAGCCATTGGAAAGTTAAACCACTGGAGTACAGTGACAGAGAAACAAACCTCTGGATAACAGTGACTGGGGAGAGAAACCCATTAATAACAGTGAATAGAGAGATACACCACTAGATTACAGCCATTGGGGAGCTATACTACTGGATAACAGTGACTAGGGAGCTAAACTACAGGATAAGGATGACTAGAGAGCTAAACTACTGGATAACAGTGACAAGGGAGCTAAAATAATGGATAACGATGACTGAAAAGCTAAATAATTGGAAAACAGTGACTGGGAAGCTGAACTACTGGATAACAGTGACTGGGGAGCTGAACAATTGGAAACAGACTGGGAAGCTGAACCACTGGATTACAGGAACCTGGAAAATAATCCTCTCTAATCATCTAAACAACAGTGACCAAATGAGTAAACCACTAGAAAACTGTTGAAATGGTCAATAAAACTGTGACTGAAAATGTAATCCAGTGGACACAAGGGACAAGGAGGTTAAACCAATTGATAACAGTGAATAAGGGGAGCCAACCCTATGGACAGCAAGGACCAGAGAGATAAAACATGGGACAACAGGTTGCTGGGGCAATATGCCACTGCACAACAAGGACTGGAAAACAAATCTACTGGCAAACGGGCTAAGGAGCTACAGTAAACCAGCGAATAACAGTGGCTTGGGAGTTAAACTTCTGGACAATATGTACTAATGAGGTAAACCACGTGACAAGAGAAACTAGAGAGGTGAAACATGGAGTAACAAGTGACTGGGACTCTAAACCATTGGACAGCAGTGACTAGAAAGCTAAACCACTGGATAACATGGGAAAAAGTAGCTAAACCATTGGAGACTAGTGACTGGGGAGCTACATCAATGGACGTAAGTGACTGGATAGATTCAAAAACGTTTTATATGTTGTACATGTTGGCAAAACATTAACTGTTCTAATATACTTCATAAGAAAATGTTATTTCCTTTTTATAGAAACCATGGCTTATAAAATCATGGTTTTGTCCTGATGAAGAATAGGCATGGACAAAGTCTAGTTAAGAGAGGGTGGGCTAGCACTTCTCTGTGCTCTCTCCTGTCTGATAGCACTCCTCTCAGACAGGAGAGAGCACAGAGGAGTACTATCAGACAGGAGAGAGCACAGAGAAGTACTATCAGACAGGAGAGAGCACAGAGGAGTACTATCGGACAAGAGAGAGCACAGAGGAGTACTATCAGACAGGAGAAAACACAGAGGAGTACTATCAGACAGGAGAGGGCACAGAGGAGTACTATCAGACAGTAGAGAGCACATAGGAGTACTATCAGACAGGAGAGAGCACAGAGGAGTGCTAGCCCACCCTCACTTACTAGACTTTGTCCATACCTGTGCTTCAGCTTGGACAAAGCCATGAATTTATAAGCCATGATTTCTATAAAAAGGAAATAACATTTTCTTATGAATTATATAAGAAAAGTTAATGTTTTGCCAGGATGTTCAACATAAGAAAAGTGTTTGTATCTGACAGTGCCCATTTAAGAACATTTGATGTAAATGTACTTCCTGGTGCCCTGTTACTTAATGCACCAGGGCTTACATTTATGTTCTGAGCAGCATTTCGACTATGATGTGAGTACAGAAACTAAGCTCGCTTCATAGACTGTAAGTGACAGCTGCTATCAGCAGACATGCACTTATAGTCAATGACAGAGAATGGTCAACTCGCATCATTAACCCCTTAAGTGCTGTGACCTATAGCGATCACAGCCCTTAAAGGGGTACTCCGGTGAAAAACTTTTATTTATTTTTTTAAATCAACTGGTGACAGAATGTTAAACAGATTTGTAAATTACTTCTATTAAAAAATCTTAATCCTTCCTGTACTTATTAGCTGCAGAATACTACAGCGGAATTTCTTTTCTTTTTGAAACACAGAGCTGTCTGCTGACATCATGAGCACAGTGCTCTCTGCTGACATCTCTGTCCATTTTAGGAACTGTCCAGAACAGCATATGTTTGCTATGGTGATTTCCTTTTACTCTGGACAGTTCCTAAAATGGACAGAGATGTCAGCAGAGAGCACTGTGCTCATGATGTCAGCAGACAACTCTGTGTTTCAAACGGAAAATAATTTCCACTGTAGTATTCAGCAGCTAATAAGTACAGGAAGGATTACATTTTTTTTTATAGAAGTAATTTACAAATCTGTTTAACTTTCTGGCACCAGTTGATTTAAAAAAAAAAAAAAAAAAAGCTTTTCACCGGAGCACCACAATGACTTTTCTTTCCGATTTCCACCCCCACAACATGTACGCATGGGTCCTATTTGAAAGCCTGATGGAGGTCTGCTCACCCGCTGGGACTGATCTGCTGATAGAGCCTGTTGAGGCATCCTCTGTTAGTAGATCGCCGAAAACACGGGGTATGCTATGCTATAGCATTAAGCAATCTAGCATTAAAGGGGTACTCTGCCCCTAGACATCTTATCCCGTATCCAAAGGATAGGGGATAAGATGTCTGATCGCAGGGGTCCCGCTGCTGGGGACCCCTGCAATCTCTCCTGCAGCACCCACTTGTCATCAGCTTCACAGAGCGAAGATATCTCTGTGTCTGATGACTCACGATACAGGGGCCGGAGTATCGTGATGTCACGGCTCCGCCCCCTTGTCACATCACGCCCCCTCCCATAGACTTGCATTGAGGGGGCGTGGTGTGACGTTACAATACTCTGGGCCCTGTATCGTGAGTCATCAGACATGGAGCGATCTTCACGCCGTGCAGCTGATGACAAGTGGGTGCTGCAGGAGAGATTGCGGGGGCCCCAGTGGTGACCCCAGCGATCAGACATCTTATCCCCTATCCTTTGGATAGGGAATAAGATGTCTAGGGGCAGAGTACCCCTTTAAGCAATCTAATGAGCTACTGTCTATGTGTTTACCCAAACTAAATCTAATTTAACAAGAAAAGTATAAAAACCACTGTTGGGGTCATCACTATCCTCTTGCAGTAGGGCCAGCTAGATGGCAAAAACAGTCCAAGTAGTTGAAAAAAAAGTAGTTGAAAGTAAAAACTTTGAGGAAAAGAAGGATTCCGTTCAGGCTTTATTGGCAAAGATCGTGGTTCTTAAAAACAAGGTCAAGCAACAGACATTGGGGAAAACTAAGCTACAGACTGGCAGAGGACGAAAACGGTGACCAAGATGACTGTCAACTCATTTGAATGTCACTCTACTACCATAGGATGATATCAAGAGATCTACAAAGAGAACGGCAAACAGCAGCTGGGGCAAGGTGCGCAGTAAGGCTGATTTGAAACAGGCTTCTAGAGTTAGGGCTAAAGTTGTGCAAAGCTGGAAAAAAAGCCCATCAATAAGAAACAAAGAGGAGGAAGGCTGAATATTGCAAAAGACCATAATGATTAGAAATGTAGATAAATGGAGTAAAATCATCTTCCCTGACAATTCAAATTTTTTTTTTTTTTGCCCAGCACCAAGTCAGCTAATGGTTAGACATAGACCTGGAGAGCCCTACAATGCATTGTGTCGAACACCCACCGTGAAATTTGGTGAAACATCGGTGAGACTTCTGTAAAGCTGGAATCGGGCACATTTATATTTTTGAAGGATGCATGAACCGAGCCAAGTACAAGGTTATGCTGGAAAAACACGTTCTTTGTGTTCTGATAATGTTCTCCAACTCTAAAAAAAAAAAAAAAAAAACTATTCTACCAAATACTGTCTACTAAACTCTTTATAAGTTACAAAATTTGTATTTTGTTGTTAAATAATTCATGTAAATGTGTTTTTTTTTTTTTAATGCATTGACATTATGTATTGACAGCCTCTGGTCTTCTACTGTATAATTGTTTGCACAGTGGGAATGGAGCATGTCGACCCCCGCACAAAGCGGCGGCCAACAATCCCCCTTTATGTATTTCTATATGAGAACCTGGTGTCCCGTGAAGGAGATTGTGGGGGATCCCAGCGGTCAGACAACCCAACTACCCATCCCCCACACGATCTAAAACTTATTTCCTATCCTTTGGATAGGGGATAAGTTTTGCTGCATGATAGTTCATCTTTAAGTGAAGGCTCTGGCTAGGCTAAAGAACATTCACAGGGTTGTCCCTTAGCCACTCCTGTGTTGTCTCAGTTGTGTGCATAGGTTCATTGTCTGAATAAACCTTTAGTCCAGTCTTAAGTCCAGAGCACTCTGGATTGGGTTTTCACTAAGAATATCGCTCTACTTTGCTCCATTCAACTTTCCCTCAACCCTGACCAGTCTCCCTGTCCCAACCGCTAGAAAACACCTCCACAGCATGATGCTGCTGCCACCATGCTTCACTCCAGGGATGGTATTCGGTAGGTGATAAGCAGTGTCTGATTCCCTCCAGACATGACAAAAAGCCAAAAAACTTTCTTGGTTTCAACAGACCAGAGAATCTTGTTTCTCAAAGTCTGAGAGTCCTTAAGGTGCTTTGTTGCGAACTCCAAATGGGCTTATGTGTTTTTAATTCAGGAAAGGCTTCTTTCTGGCCACTCTGCCATAAAGCCCAGATTGTTGAGTGCAGTGCTGGTTGACCTTCTGGAAGCTTCTCCCTTTGAGTTCTTGGTCACCTCTCAAACCAAGGCCCTTTTCCCTTGACTATATAGTTTGGTGGTGCGGACAGCTCTAGAGAGAGTCCTGGTTGTTCTGGGCTTCTTCCATTTAATAATTATGGAGGCCACTGTGCTCTTAGGAACTTTCATTGTAGCAGAAATTTTATGTACCCTTCTCCAGATCTTTGCCTGATCTCTTCACGAAGTTTCTTATTTCTTTAGGAACTTCTTTCCACCTAATGGCTTGATTTTTTTATTCTTCTATTCAATGCAATGTTAGCCATGAGACTTCATATAGACAGTGGTGTGCCTTTCCAAATTGTATTTACCATAGATGATTCCAATAAAGATGTAAAATCATCTCAGAGAGGATTAGGAAAAATTGGAAGTGTCAAAAAGGGTCAGAATTTTTTAGCTTAAAATTTTCAATCAATTTTTTACATTTTCATAATTGGATATTAAGTACAGAATGATGGAAGAAAAAGGTGTTTTTATGTTTTTTATTTTAGCACAACGCCACAACATAACAAAATGTGAAAAAATAAAAAGGGTCTGAATACTTTACAAATGCATTGTATTTATTTTGTAGTACAGCAGGTAGGTAGATTAGGTATCTATCTAGGTAATTCTATAGCCAGGTATGTAGGTAGGTAGTTAGGTAGCCATGTATGTAGATAGTTAGGTAGCTGCCTAGGTAGTTGGATAGCCAGGTATGTAGATAAGTAGTAAGATAGCCAGGGATGTAGGTAGTTAGGTAGCTGTCTAGGTAGTTAGGTTCCCAGATAGGTAGGTAGTCAAGTAGTTAGGTAGGCAGGTATGTAGGTAGCTAGATAGTTGGCTAGTCAGGTATAGAGGTAGGTAGCTAGCTAGTTTGGTAGACACCCCCCCCCCCCCCCCCCCTTTGTGCCAGGTTGAAAAAAAAAAAGTAAAAAACAGATACTCACCTCCTGTCCTGCACAACAGCCAACAGAACACAACGGCCATGTTCTTCTTCTTCCTCCACAGTGCAGGCGCCAATGAGTGATGGTCAGTATAAACCGCAACTTTCTTCTGTATGCTATTGTGCGCATGTGAAATCATCGCTCGCTTGCCTAAGGATCCGGGCAAGCATCCTGGATCCCCATTAGCAAGCGAGCCTGAGACAGACCTAGAGCTATGGGGGCTAGAACCCCTATAGACTCCCCCCCCCCCCCCACCAGTGTATGTTAACATCATTAGGGCACTTCCATGTGGCAGCGTGGTGCAGAGGCAGACCGGGACAGGGATGCATTTTTTTTTGTTTGTTGTCCTGTCCTTCCCAGCTACCTGGGCCTTTTTTTTAAGTGTTGAAAACCCCTTTTAACCTCTTAAGGATGCAGGGTGTACCCTGTGCCTGCTTGCGTTCTATGAAGCACGCTCAGGAGCTATCAGCAGTCAGGACCTGTGGCTAATGCCGCACATCAAAGTTAATTGCGGTGTCTAAAAGTCCCCCCCAAAAATATGTGATAGCTTAGGGTAGCTGATCGGGACACCTGCAATGAAATCGTAAGGTACCAATCATCTGTTAGGATGAAGGGAAGTTTCTGCTGTCCGATTGGTGCTCCTATGCTCCTGCAAGCCATGTCAGGCTGAAGCAATGGAGCGCCAGTAACACTGATCAGTGCTGTGCTATGGCATAGCATTGTTCAGTGTATACAATCGAAGGATTGCATGTATAAGTCCGCCTATGGGGAGTAAAAAATTGTGGGGAAAAAGAATAACTGTGAATTAACTCCTTTTCTAATAAAAGTTTGAATCACCCCCTTTTCCTATTTTTTTTTTATAAAATAATGTAAACAAACAAATATATATGGTATCACTGTGTGCATAAACATAAAAACATTCCCATCACAACAATAATTGTATCAAACTACAGATCATGGCACAAAAAATGAGCTCTCACACATCTTTGTACAGTATACGGAAAAATTAAAAAAAGTTGTAGGGGACAGAAGAGCTTACTATTTTTCATACAAAAAGTAGTAAAACAAAATAAAACCTATATAAATTGTGTATTATTGTAATCACATGGACCTAAATAATAAAGATAATGGCCCAAATTTATCAAACTATGTGAGAAAAAAAATAGATCGATTTTCCCACAGCAACCAATCACAGCTCAACTAACGAGCTCTGGTAAAGTGAAACCTGAGCTGTGATTGGTTGCAGTGGGAAAATCCCTCTATTTTTTTCTCTCACACAGTTTGATCAATCTGGGCCAATGTGTTATTTTTAAAAGTGCACTGTGTAAAAACTGAAGCCCCCAAAAGTTACAAAATGTTTTTTTATTTATTTTTTATTTTTTATTTTGCCCCACAAATAGTGTTTTTTGTTTCACCATAGATTTTATGGTAAAATGATTGATGTCATAACAACGAACATTTGGTGGTGAAAAAAACAAGCCTCCTATGGGACTGCAGGTAGAAAATGTAAAGCAATATGATTATTAGAAGATGAGGAGTAAACAATTAAAGGGCAAAAATGAAAAAAATAATAAAAAAAACCTTAGTCCTTAAGGGGGTTAAAAAAAAATGTTGTGTACTCTATCCAGTATCATCTCAGTTCAGATTATAGCTCAGACTTGTACACTTCAAATGTGATTCAATGATATATAAATAAAATCAGTAAAAAAAAAATTGTAAACAAATTTGTAAGCTAGACTAGACATTCTATTTTCTTTTGATAGATGCATTATTTTTGATGCTTCTGAGTATAATGCATATTTTATAGTTACAGAGTGTAACTTGAGCAGTGCAGTGTCATGACTACTTTAGCTTACAAGCAGAATCCACTGCACCGCGTACAATCATGTGACAAGGACAGTGCGCTGCAGATAATAACACATAACTCTGTCCCGGGGCACCTCTATCTTTGTGTTTATCAGTCATCTACAGTAACCCTTCTCAAGCTACTTTGCTTTGCAGATCCCTCAGGATGACACACATGTCTTAGGGCTCATTCAAACTGTGCAATCTCCAACGAGAGCATCTGAAGCGTGCACCGGCAAAACAAGCTGGCGCTAAGACTGCTTGAAAATACACTGTCTCAATAGACAGCAATGCATTTCAGAGCAGATTCTGCCAAAAGAATGAGTATGTTAATTTTTTCCACATATGTAGAGTGATAAAAAACCATGAACAGAAAGATATAATATTCTTTCTGTAAGGACTGGGTAAGCTGATTTTGTAATCATTTTGGTTCCTAAAATTTCCTACTCACCAACACATCCTCCTATAGGGGGTAATCTAGCTGAGTAACGTGCATTTAACTAAGGCTGGCCATACAAAGGATAAGGGATATGATGTCTGATTTTGATCCCCGCTATCTCCGGGACAGCACCCCAGCATTCTGAACATTATGTTCAGAACATTGGTTTCAGGCAGTTGTGGTCATGATGTCCTGCCATGCCCCCTCCATTCATGTCTATGTGAGCCATCATGTCCCCTCCCATAGACATGAATAGAGGTGGCATGACGTCAGGGCCGCCTGAAGCTGGCACTCTGAACATAATGTTCAGAATGCCAGGGTCCTGGCCCCAGATTGCCGGACCCCGCGATCAGATATCTTATCCCCTATATTTTAGATATAGGAGTACCCCTTTAACCCCTTAACGACAAAGGACGTATATTTACGTCCTTGGCCGGCTCCCGCGATACAACGATGGGTCACACGGTGACCCCATGTCATATCGGGTCGGTCCTGGCATGTATCTGAAGCCGGGACCCGGAGCTAATAGCGCGTGTCAGCGATCGCGGTGCCGCGCGCTATTAACCCTTTATACGCGGCGTTCAAATTTCAAAACGAAAGTAAACGCTTCCCGGCTGCTCAATGGGCCTGATCGGGACCACCGCAGTGAAAATGCGGTGTCCCGATCAGCTAGGACGCGAGTGGGGGTCCTCTTACCTTCCTCCGGCGTGTCCCTTCGGCGATTGATTGCTCCAAGCCTGAGATGCAGGCTTGAGCAATCGACCGCCGATAACACTGATCAATGCAATGCTATGGCTTTGCAGTGAACAGTGTAAAAGATCAGTGTGTGCAGTGTTATAGCCCCCTATGGGAGCTATAACACTGCAAAAAAAAATGTCGCTACGCATGCCGCTCCTATTGGATGACGGGACGGCGTGCGCGACGACGTGATGACTGAAGGAGAGCGCTGGCCATGCAGGGGATCCCGGCACGGAGCAGACACCGAGGAGGCAGGTAAGGTCCCTCCCGGTGTCCTGTAAGCTGTTCGGGACGCCGTGATTTCACAGGGTTAGTGTCACTTTTGCTTCAGACGCGGCGGTCAGCTTTGATCGCCGCGTCTGAAGGGTTAATACAGGGCATCACCGCGATCGGTGATGGCCGCAGGAACCTCCGCGATAGGTGTGTATTCGCTGTATAAGACGCACCAACTTTTTCCCCCCCAGTTTTGGGGAAGAAAAAGTGCGTCTTATACGGCGAAAAATACGGTAAGTAGGGTATCATTTTATTCGTATGGACCTACAAAATAAAGATAAGGTGTAATTTTTACTGAAAAATGCACCGCGTAGAAACGGAAGGCCCCAAAACGTACAAAATGGTGTTTTTTCTTCAATTTCGTCGCACAATGATTTTTTCTTCCGTTTCGCCATAGATTTTTGGGTAAAATGACTGAGGTCATTACAAAGTAGAATTGGTGGTGCAAAAAATAAGCCATAATATGGATTTTTAGGTGCAAAATTGAAAGGGTTATGATTTTTTTAAAAGGTGAGGAGGAAAAAACGAAAGTGCAAAAACGGAAAAACCTGTGGTCCTTAAGTCAGTAGGCCCCATACACACTAGAAGGTCTTAGCCTTTAATCTAATGTATATGGCCAGTTTGAGATATGCCAGCTCTGATGTATTACCTGCTGGATCCTTTACAACACTGGACTATACCCAAAAGATAAATCACCCTGTCATAAGAAAAAAAGTTTTGACTTTCAAATGATTACTTATTTTAGTCTCCTAGTGGAATAAAAAATCTATAAAAAAAAATCTGTAAAAAAAAAAAGTTTTGAAGAACATGAAAAATGTTCCCTAATCAAAAGGTTGGAACAGAGGATCCAAGGGCTTAAGGGGACATTTTTGGAGAAAAACCTTTATAGGTAATTGTGTGTAGACTGCTGCCAACATTTTCACAGAGCCCCCGGTTGGAGGTCGCCTTGTTGTATTACCTGCTCAGTAGTAAGAGACTTTAGTAAGAGACTACTAGAATTTGATTTACTGTAAAATGAAATGCATTGGGAATGTTGGGTCTACACAAGAAGAATAACTTTCCAACATTCTTATAGACTGATGATTTTTCTTTATTTTATTATATATATATATATATATATATATATATATATATATATATATATACATTTTTTTTTTTTAAACAGGACAGGGATAAGGTTGTGGAGAAGTACAAAGCAGAGGTGAAGTAGAAAGCAACTTTTCCCATCTCTAGATGTGTATAGCTCGTAGAGACATACCCTTGAAGGGAAAGATGGTTCTACCAGGTATTGTATGTGTACATATGTACACTTTTTTGTTCTCATTATTTTTTGTGTCTTAATTAAAGGTATTTTGCACATCTAAAGTAATATGCATGTTGTGTTGATCAAATGGTAAATGTCTATTTGAAATCCAGTATGTAACAGTAGCCACGAGGGGGGGGGATGCAAAAATCTGTATATGCTTGGTGTCAGCTGTTAACTACAGCTGACACCCACTGTCAACAGCTTGGATCAGACATAACTTTAGTGCTGGGTAAATAACATGAAACGTTTATGGTTTATGGCTAGCTTTAGGATCCTGGCTAGCACCATGAGTATACAGCAGATAGCAGAGGTTATGTACTTTGGAACATTTTTGGGTATTTTCAGCAAGTGTTCAACTTCCCTGCAGAATCACCACACAGGGGAAATAAAAAATGACAGTGTCAATTGAAATCAGTGACCTGTCATTCAGACATTTATTGTATACCTTGTTTTATAAGGCGTAAATACCTTTTAACAAGATTTTTGAGAGACCTTTGCCCTTATTATAATGTGTGACTTATTCACACAGTAAGGCTTCACTGCGGCCTGTTCTCTCTAATTACCAAGCTCCGCCCTTCTTTGTACCCCATTACTGTTCGCAGCCTGAGGCTCATCATTCTATTCATGGCTGTCTATAGAGCAGCTTGTGATGTATTTCTGGTGAGAAAAAACCTCCTTTCGCACACTTGAAAATTTGGTAATGCCGGAGTACACTACTTTTCTTTATCTCTACTGTTAAAAGGAGCACAGGCAGTATGGCTGCCCTCATACTAAAATATTAAATAAAAATGTTACAATCAATACAACAGACTAGAAAACAAGAACATTTTAGCATCTCTCTCTAATCACTAAAACTCACTTTAATTGTCCATTGTTTTGAGAATCTGTAAAATGAACTAGTGACACTATGTGGCTGCACTGTATAAAATCAGTGACCTCTGCATCTAAAGAATATTATAGAAAAATGCTGAACTTAGGCATAAATTCAAAAGTTAGCACAATAGCCAATGATCATTTGTGATTATTTGAGGCTGAGTTGAAATATTCTAATTTTTTATGTATCAACCAATGCAATTGTCTTTCTGAACTGCAGCGTGACTGTTGTCCCATGAGCTCAGTGAATTGATGGCCACAGCAATGTTCCTCCTAGGCCAGCAATTCGCTGGAGGTAAATAGATGTTTATTTTTTTATATCCCACACATTGGGCGCAGTTAGAAACCTAAAACCTCCTTCTGGATCACCCCTTTTAAGCCGTTTAACTCAGTTAACAGTGTGTTTTGGATACCTGTGGAAAGATATGTGACAGCTTTTATAATGTACAACCGGAACAGTTTGCAGGATTTTCTGTTTAGCTTGCTTGTCGCTCCTCGATCTCCCTGCTGTTGACTATTGAATGCGTCTAACAGCATTGCCAAATCACAGAACATGCAGACTAATGGAAGCTAACAGGACAGAACAGCCGGACTGCAGATTTCTGGGCACAGCTTTAACTTAGCTTTTATACATTTTGTTATCTAATCTACATCCATTTTTAGATTGTTGGCATACTACATATGACCAGATTTATATGCTAGAATAGAAAATAGGATATCATATAATGATGGAGGGGGAGCCAGTGCGGGAGAAATGTAAGATCACATACTATTCAACCACTGACCTTGTTTTAGCTTGTGCACAATTTTTATTTTTTAAAATCATTTATATACATATCCACCATTTATAGTCAAGAAGAATTTTTTTGTAAAATTGAGCAATTTATGCCATCCTTACACATATCTTGACATAACACTGTGTGGTACTGTGAATAGATTGCATGAGCCCTTCTTATGGAGGCCTTCTACAGAATATCCAGCGTCAAACCATGGACCCCCCTTCTTTAAATAGTTTATCCCAAAAATAATATAAAACTTATCTCCTATCCACAGAGCTGCCTCTCTATTTACTCATTGGGAAAATGCTGAAGATAACAACATACATCTGGCTAACTAAGGAAACAATGGATCCCCATCTGCATAGGGATTCCAGCAGTTGGATCCCTACTGATTAGTTATCATCTATCTGAAAATAGGTTATAAGTTATAATCTTTATGTTTCTATTGTGTCATCCCCTCATGGGTCCCAAAGGCTTCTCTTAGAGCAGAGTTAATGCTCATGTCTTCCTAACCTCAACTCTTTGGCCCACACTTATTAAGCCTGGCTTTTCATAGCAAACATTTATTTGAATAAATGATATCAAGTTTATTAAACGGTAAATAACTTTTATAACTTTAATAAATGTTGGGCTGTTCTAAAGACAGACAATTAAATCAATGTGCCACTTTCCCTGCCTTCTTGTGGATCCTCAACTGGACGGTGGTCCCTGTTCTCAGCAAATTCAGGGCTGTAACAAGGTGTGAAAATAATAAACAACACAGTTCAGATGTCAGGGAAGCAGATCAGGGTTCAAAGAGTTAATAGGTAAAGTACAAGAAACAAGACACATGGCATAAACCCACCAACAGATTGAGAGTTGTCAAACAAGCCAGGCCAAGCCTAGAAGCAAATGTATCAAATCAATAAGCAGAGTATAGTAACATCCCAGAAGTGGATAGGGGATAAGATGTTATGTACAGGAGTTCCCATTTTAATTATAAACAGATCCTATTCATTGCATATGACTTCTGTTATATTGATGGCCCATTGCATGTCCCTGGCTCCCTTTCTGTTATAGCTGCAAGAGTTAGCAATGATTGATATCTGAACAGAGAGGTATCCAGAGAAAAGACAATATTTGTGTTGTTCTTCTACCTGTTCCTCCCTCTCATGCATAGACTTTGTGAACACTTGGAACATGTTAATGATGTCTTATGTCTAGGACATAGATTATCTACTAAGAACATTACCAGTACAATCTCTTAAATTAATTTAAAAAAAACACAGTTTTTCAGCTAGCAGAACCAAGTTGTAGAAGCCTAATGCGTATTGGTTACAACTGATTGACAATATTGGCTGCATAGCCAAACAGTTAAAGGGGTACTCCACCCCTAGACATCTTATACCCTATCCAGAGGATAAGGGGTAAGATGTCTGATCGATGAGGTTCTGTCACTGGGACCCCCGGTGATCTCCCGGCCAGCACCCTGGCATTCTGAACACCGTATTTGGGCTTCTGTGTTCGGGATGTCATGCCACGTCCCCTCCATTCATGTCTATGGGAGGGAGCGTGACTGCTGTGTTCTTCTGCTCTACAGCTGGGGTGCCGGTGTGAGGTGGTTTTTTGCGCCCCTGTAGATCCATGCGTCCGCTCCTCCCCCAGCTCTCCGAACATTTCCGAAGCTAGAACTAGGGGAGGGCAGAGCAAGGGGAGAGAGAAGGTCCACGCCCCCTCCCTCATCTCCCCTCCCTGAGCTCGGCTGGACGCAGATCTCTACGGCACGCCCCCTCCCTGAGGACATAGATCGCCACGGCAGGTCCCTCCCTCATCTACCCGAGCTGAGGACGTAAATCTCCACGGCAGGTCCCCTCCCTCATCTCTCCGAGCTGAGGACATAGAGCAGTGCTCCCAATGAGCTCTATGTGTAAAGGGGGACATACTGCACGGGCTAAAGGGGGACATTTAGCCCGTGCAGTATGTCCCCCTTTAGCTCCTGCAGTATGTCCCCCTTTACACATAGAGCTCATTGGGAGCACTGCTCTATGTCCTCAGCTCAGGGAGATGAGGGAGAGGACCTGCCGTGGAGATTTACGTCCTCAGGGAGGGGAGATGAGGGAGGGGACCTGCTGTGGCGATCTATGTCCTCAGGGAGGGGGCGTGCCGTAGAGATCTGCGTCCAGCCGAGCTCAGAGAGGGGAGATGAGGGAGGGGGCGTGGACCTTCTCTCTCCCCTTGCTCTGCCCTCCCCCAGTTCTAGCTTCGGAAATGTTCGGAGAGCTGGGGGAGGAGCAGACGCATGGATCTACGGGGGCGCAAAAAACCACCTCACACCGGCTCGGAGATCGCGGGGGGTCCCAGAGGTCTGATCCCCTGCAATCAGACATCTTATTATCCTCTATCCATTGGAAAAGGGATACAATGTCTTGGGGTGGAGTACCCCTTTAAGTTAAAGGAATTCTTGTTAGCTGTATGGACTACTAAGAGCTACAGACCAATTGCCATTTTATTTCTCAGCTAAATTTCAAGGTGGCAGAGCCATGCTGCTCATCAGCCTGGCCTTCCTTCTCACTCCCCACACCTTCCAGCCATCGGCACACAGAGTCCTGTACGTCAATCAAGGAGGGGCTGGGAGGTGAGAGTGAGCAAGGAGGCTTGCCAGGCAGTGGCAGTTTAGCAGCTTTGCCCTGCCTCCTTGACATTTAGCTGAGAAATATAAAGAGAATTTTATAAGCTTGGCAACCATCATCCTCATCAGGAAAGGTACAGTTTGTGTGTATACCCTAACAGCTATCCAATGGTGTCTGAAGTTCTTTTCAGCAAATACAGCTGACACATTCACAATGTTTTTCAGCTGCATTTGTAGCTACAGCCCAAAAGAACACCATTTTTTTTTCAATACATTTTTTTTTTAATTAACAAAACAATAAAATAAATATTATCCTCTCTTTCTCTTCCTGAGTCCCCAGATAGGCTCTTATTCCCCTGCAAGTCCTGTCACGGTTGCATCCCCTGCGACTGCAATCATTACATTTGTGAGTACGGTTACTGCTGGAGATCTCTGGCAGGCACTGAGCCAAGACATGTTGAATACCTTGGCTTTACAGGAGGTTGCGATCTCAGGGAGATCAGCAATTGTGAAATACAAATGTTGTAGCTGGACATATTTGAAAGAAAGTTGTGCAGAGGTGGTGCAGAATTCCCCCAGACATGATTTATAGGAGTCAATTCTTGACGATTTGTAAAAAGGTGGGTGATGACATTTCTAATATAGGTAATGAAAAATAATAAAACCTTGAAGGTGTATGTCTTTAAATAAATCTGGCACATCTGTAGCTGCCCCATGCAGTTCTGACTGAAGTCTACAGATTCCAGCTAAAACAGTTTGCAGGTGTGTTCGTAAAGCTGTCAGGCGCAGGAGGCCTACTTTTCAATATGTACTTTCGGCTAAGTCTTGCCTAAATGGTGAGCCTGGCGTGAAGCTGAAAAAAGTCACATGTTTGCAGAAATTGGAGCTTGCTTTTAGAACTTCATTTAGACTATTGTGAGTAAGGGGTTGGGAGGAAAAAGGAATGTTATTGTTTCTAGTTTCTATGCTGGAAAATATACAGTAAAAAATATCTTATTAAAAAAAAGTTGTAGAATTTGTCTTTTTTGCATACACTATTTGTAGAATATTATATTTTTTTTGTATATAAAGCACATCAATATAGATGTCTACTTTCTTTGTCCAGGTTGTTGATGTCCCTCTTAACATCAGTGTAATTCTCTGCCAATCAAATGCACCCTGAAAGCAAACTGACCAATCATGGGAAGGCATCAAGCAATGGTGGACAATCACAGCCTGCAAATGTGAGCCAAGGATCTAAAGGGACAGGGCTGCTTGGCCCCAAACCCAATCACATGTCACCAAGTGGTGTGGGTCTAAAAACCACACAGAACCAGGGTCCAAACCAAGGGAACAGGCAAAGAGAGTCTGCTGGAGAGATAGCAGACCAGAAAGAGCCAGGAACCCCCTCTTTGGACCCAGAACCAAAAGGTAAGTTTCCAAAACAATCCTGTTATTTGTCATATTTATCATAATCAATTTCCCCATATTTTAAATAAAATAATGTAATAAGAAATATCTTTTTATGCATGTAGTTATAATTTTTTTTAGTGAAATAAAATAAAACCTACATAAATTGGATATCTTTGTGACCGTATGGACCTACAAAACAAAGATAACGTGCAATTTTTACCAACAATTGCACTTTGTGGAAATTGAATGTTTTTTTAAATTTCACCCCACAAATATATTTTTTGGGGTTTTGCAGTAGATTTTGTTATTAAATGATTCATGTCATTACAAAGTACAATTGGTGATGCAAAAAACAAGCCATTATATGGGTCTCTAGGTACAAAATTGAAAGTTTTATGAAGGGGAGGAGGAAAAATGAAAGTGCAAAAACAAAAATTGGCCTGGTCCTTAAAGGGGTACTCCCGGCCCTAATACATTGTGGGGGTCCCGCCGCTGGGGATCCCCGCAATCTGTCATTCCGCACCCACCTTTGTGAGCTCTCCACAGCACTGAAGGCTCCGAGTGGGAAGACCACATGGCCGGAGTATTGTGATAACACGGGGCGGAGTCGTGACATGTCATGCCTCACCCCCTCAATGCAAGTGAGCTATGGGAAGGGGCGTGGGCTTGGATAATAAACCATTGACTAAGCCATGCCCTCAGTGCTGCATATAGAAGCTGCATTGATGGACTTATAATACCTATCTTCTACCACTCTCCCACCCCCTGAGTATCATCTCAGAATGTAGCGGTGAGTCAAGCATGTGCGGCACGACTTCACTTATTGTCTATGGAGCTGCCAATGATAATTGAACTGACCCATGCAATCAAACACTTATCCTCTATCCTGTGAAAGGAAATAAGTATTGTTAATTGGAATATTCCTTTAACCCCTTAAGGACCGGGGTTTTTTCCGTTTTTGCATTTTCGTTTTTTGCTCCTTGCCTTTAAAAAATCATAACTCTTTCAATTTTGCACCTAAAAATCCATATGATGGCTTATTTTTTGCACCACCAATTCTACTTTGTAATGACGTCCGTCATTGTGCCCAAAAATCTACGGTGAAACGGGAAAAAAAATCATTGTGAGACAAAATTGAAAAAAAAAATGCCATTTTGTAACTTTTGGGGGCTTCCGTTTCTACGTAGTACATTTTTCGGTAAAAATGACCCCTTATCTTTATTCTGTAGGTCCATACGATTAAAATGATACCCTACTTATACAGGTTTGAATTTGTCGCACTTCTGGAAAAAATCATAACTTCATGCAGAAAAATTTATACGTTTAAAATTGTCATCTTCTGACCCCTATAACTTTTTTATTTTTCCGTGTATGGGGCGGTATGAGGGCTCATTTTTTGCGCCGTGATCTGAAGTTTTTAACGGTACCATTTTTGCATTGATAGGACTTATTGATCGCTTTTTATTCATTTTTTCATGATATAAAAAGTGACCAAAAATGCACTATTTTGGACTTTGGAATTTTTTTGCGCGCACGCCATTGACCGTGCGGTTTAATTAACGATATATTTTTATAATTCGGACATATCCGCACGCGGCGATACCATTTATGTTTATTTTTATTTTTATTTACACTGTGTTTTTTCTTTTATGGGAAAAGGGGGGTGATTCAAACTTTTAATAGGGAAGGGGTTAAAGGATGTTTATTCACTTTTTTTTTGCACTTTTTTTTTTGCAGTGTTATAGGTCCCATAGGGACCTATAACACTGCACACACTGATCTTTTACATTGATCACTGGTTTCTCATAAGAAACCAGTGATCGATGATTCTGCCGCATGACTGCTCATGCCTGGATCTCAGGCACTGAGCAGTCATTCGGCGATCGGACAGCGAGGAGGCAGGTAGGGGCCCTCCCGCTGTCCTGTCAGCTGTTCGGGATGCCGCGATTTCACCGCGGCTATCCCGAACAGCCCACTGAGCTAGCCGGCATGCTTTCGGTTTCACTTTAGACGCGGCGTTCAACTTTGAACGCCGCGTCTAAAGGGTTAATAGCGCGCGGCACAGCGATCAATGCCGCGCGCTATTAGCCACGGGTCCCGGCCGTTGTTAGAGGCCGGGCCCGACCCGCTATGACGCGGGGCCACGCCGTGGCCCCGCGTTATAGATCGGGAGTGGACACATGACGTTCCAGTACGTCATGTGTCCTTAAGGGGTTAAGAAGCCCATGCTGTTTGTCATTTTGCAGATAGATCCATTCAGAGTTTTTTTCTTCTTTGGTTTTTTTCCTGTTTTAAAGACACTGATCCATCCACTTCAAACTTCTATCCTGTGTCACACATTTCACTGTTGGACACTAGCTGTCTATGGATTATTCGATTAATAATTTTTGCCCCAGGTTCTGTTGACAACTTCTATCCTTAGTAAAGCCATTCATAAATTAGAGGGGCAAATGTTTAAAAGTAATATCAGGAAGTATTACTTTACTGAGAGAGTAGTGGATGCATGGAAATAGCCTTCCTTCAGAAGTGGTCGCTGCAAATACAGTGAAGGAGTTTAAAAATGCATGGGATAAGTATAAGGCTATCCTTCATATAAGATAGGGCCAGGGACTATTGATAGGATTCAGATTATTGGGCAGACTAGATGGGAAAAATGGTTCTTATCTGCCGACACATTCCATGTTTCTATTCTGGCTATCACTGATATCTCTATCACTGCTCAAAAAAAATAAAGGAAATACTAAGATAACACATCCTAGATCTGAATGAATGAACTAATCGTTTGAAATACTTTCATATTTACATAGTTGAATGTGCTGACAACAAAATCGCACAAAAATAATCAATGGAAATCAAATTTATTAACCCATGGAGGTCTGGATATGGAGTCACTCTCAAAATCAAAGGCTGATCCAACTTTGATGTAATGTCCTTAAAACAAGTCAAAATTAGGCTCAGTAGTGTGTGCGGCCTCCACGTGCCCGTATTTCCTCCCTACAACGCCTGGGCATGCTCCTGATGAGGTGGCGGATGGTCTCCCAGACCTGGACTAAAGCATCCGCCAACTCCTGGACAGTCTGTGGTGGATAGAGCGAGACATGATGTCCCAGATGTGCTCAATCTGATTCAGGTCTGGGGAACGGGCGGGCCAGTCCATAGCATCAATGCTTTCCTCTTGCAGGAACTGCTGACACACTTCAGCCACATGAGGTCTAGCATTGTCTTGCATTAGGAGGAACCCAGGGCCAACCGCACCAGCATTTGGTCTCACAAGGGGTCTGAGGATCTCCTCTCGGTACCTAATGGCAGTCAGGCTATCTCGGGCAAGCACATGGAAGGCTGTGCGGCCCTGCAAAGAAATGCCACCCCACACCATCAATGGCAAACTGGTCATGCTGAAGGATGTTGCAGGCAGCAAAACGTTCTCTACAACGTCTCCAGACTCTGTCACATGTAGCACAGGGCTCCAGTAGTGAATTTACCAATCTTGGTGTTCTCTGGGCACGGTGAGCTGCTTGGCATATTCCTGCACGGTGTTGGGCTGTAAGCACAACCCCACCTGTGGACGTCATACCACCCTCATGGAGTCTGTTTCTGACCATTTGAGTGGACACATGCACATTTGTGGCCTGCTGGAGGTCATTTTGCAGGGCTCTGGCAGTGCTTCTCCTGCTTCTCCTTGCACAAAGGCAGAGGTAGCAGTCCTGCTGCTGGGTTGTTGCCCTCCTACGGCCTCCTCCACATTTCCTGATGTTCTGGCCTGTCTACTGGTAGCGTCTCCATGCTCTGGACACTACACTGACAGACACAGCAAACCTTATTGCCACAGTTCGCATTGATGTATGAGCTGCACTACCTGAGCCACTTGTGTGGGTTGTAGACTCCGTCTCATGCTACCACTAGAGTGAAAGCACCGCCAGCATTCAAAAGTGAACAAAACATCAGCTAGGAAGCATAGGAACTGAGAAGTGGTCTGTGGTCACCACCTGCAGAACCACTGTTTTATTGGATGTGTCTTGCTAATCTATATATATAAAACTCAACGTGTGTGTGTATGTATGTATGTATGTATGTATGTATGTGTGTATGTTCCACAAAAACTTTCAAACGGCTAAAGATATTAACATGAAACTTGGCACACATGTTACTTATATGTCAACAACAAACATAGGATAGGTAATTTAACCCTTACTCACCCCCATTTGCCAGGGGCGGGGCTTATGTTTAAAGTCCCATGCAAGTCAATGGGAAATATATGTTACTGCATAACTTCCAAACGGCTGGAGATATTTCGATAATACTTGGTCACATGTTACTGATATGTCCACTTAAAATATAGGATAGTTAATTTAACTCTTAACTACCCCCATTTGTGATGGTCAGGGTTTTTTTTTGTTTGTTTTTTTTAAAGTCCCATGCAAATCAATGGGAAATGTATGTTCCCATCTAATTTCCGTTAGGCTGGAGCTATTTCATTACCTGGTACACATATTACGAGTCAGGATATGAGGACGAGATATGAGGTCGGGATAGGATGTCGGGATAGGAGGTCGGAATAGGAGGACAAGATAGGAGGTCTGGATAGGAGGTTGGGATAGGAGGTCGAGATATGAGGACGGGATAGGAGGTCTGTATAGGAGGTTGAGATAGGAGGATGGGATAGGAGGTCGAGATATGAGGTCGAGATATGAGGACGGGAAAGGAGGTCGGGATAGGAGGACGAGATAGGAGGACGGGATAGGAAGCTGGGATAGGAGGTCGAGATAGGAGGACGAGATAGGAGGATGGGATAGGAGGTCGAGATATGAGGACGGGAAAGGAGGTCAGGATATGAGGTCAGGATAGGAGGACGGGATAGGAGGTTGAGATAGGAGGTCGGGATAGGAGGTCGGGATAGGAGGTCAGGATAGGAGGTCGGGATAGGAGGTCGAGATAGGAGGTCGAGGACGGGATAGGAGGACGGTATAGGAGGTCGGGATGTGGGGTCGGGATATGACAACAATATATGAGGACTGCATATGAAGTCAAAAGCTTCCTCCTTTGTTTATTTTCCTCCCCAAAAAGGATTAAGAAGGAAAAACCGGGCAACGCCGGGTACTCAGCTAGTCTATATATATATATATATATATATATATATATATATATAAAACTCAACGTGTGTATGTAGTATGTGTGTGTGTATGTTCCAGCATCACGTCCAAACGGCTAAAGATATTAACATGAAACTTGGCACACGTTACTTATATGTCAACAACAAACATAGGATAGGTGATTTAACCTTTACTCACCCCCATTTGCCAGGGGCGGGGTTTATGTTTAAAGTCCCATGCAAGTCAATGGGAAATATATGTTACTGCATAACTTCCAAACGACTGGAGATATTTCGATAATACTTGGTCACATGTTACTTATATGTCCACTTAAAATATAGGACAGTTAATTTAACCCTTAACTACCCCCATTTGTGAGGGTCAGGGTTTTTGTTTAAAGTCCCATGCAAATCAATGGAAAATGTATGTTCCCACATAACTTCCGTATGGCTGGAGATATTTCAATACCTGGTACACATATTATGGGTTGGGATATGAGGACGGGATATGAGGTCAGGATAGGAGGTCGGGATATGAGGATGGGATAGGAGGTCGGGATAGGAGAACGGGATAGGAGGTCGAGATAGGAGGATGGCATAGGAAATCGACATGAGGACGGGATAGGAGGACGGGAAAGGAGGTCGAGATAGGAGGTCGGGATAGGAGGACTGTATAGGAGGTAGGGACAGGAGGTCGGGATAGGAGGTTCGGGATATGGGGTTGGGATATGACAACAATATATGAAGACTGGATCAAAAGCTTCCTCCTTTGTTTATTTTCCTCCCCAACAAGGATTAGGAAGGAAAAACCGGGCAACGCCGGGTACTCAGCTAGTCTATATATATAAAACTCAATGTGTGTGTGTGTGTGTGTGTGTGTGTGTATGTTCTAGCATCACTTCCAAACGGCTAAAGTTATTAACATGAAACTTGGCACACATGTTACTTATATGTCAACAACAAACATAGGATAGGTCATTTAACCCTTACCCACCCCCATTTGTGAGAGGCAGGGCTTTAATTTAAAGTCCCATACAAGTCTATGGGAAATATATGTTACTGCATAACTTCTAAACAGCTGGAGATATTTCGATACTTGGTCACATGTTACTTATATGTCAAAAATATATAATAGTTAAATTGACCCCTAACCTGCCCCCATATATGAAGGAGGTCCCATGCAAGTATATAGGACTTCTGGTGCCTTACTTCGCAAGCTCCGCTCTGCTTCTCCTGGTGAATGCATCAGTCCAGCTGGTAAGCCACACCTTCCATGTATGCCATGTCCCATCTCACAAAGACACATCCACCTTTTATGCCACACCCTTTTATTTTCAGTTTACAATATCTTTACCACAACGCAGCCCCACCTGAGGACGGGATATGAGGATTAGAAATGAGGATTAGCTATGGGGACGGGAAATGAGGTCGGGATATAGGGACGGGATATGAGGACGGGATGAGGAACAAGATATGGGGTCGGGATATGGTGACAGGATATAGGGACGGGATATGGGGTCGGGATATGACGTCTGGTAATGAGGTCGGGATATAGTGACGGGATATGAGGTCGTGATATGGGGACGGGATATGGGGGTCGAGGTATAAGAACAAAATATGAGGGCAGGATATGAGGTCAAAATATGAGGAGGGGATTTGGGATCAGGATATGGGGTCAGGGTTTAGGGATGGGATATGAGGACAAAAGCTTCCATCTTTGTTGCTTTTCCTCCCCCACAATGATAATGTAGGAAAATCCGGGCAGCGCCGGGTACTCAGCTAGTTGCCTATAATTTCCACCTGTTGTCTGTACTATTTGCACAACAGCATGTGAAATTGATTGTCAATCAGTGTTTCTTCCTGAGTGGACAGTGTGATTTCACAGACGTGTGATTGACTTGGAGTTACATTGTGTTGTTTAAGTGTTCCCTTTATTTTTTTTTTGAGCAGTGTATTATCCCCTAAGTATACCGGTATGTAGTCCCTTATGAGTCCTTCAAACAATTTTCCCACAATAAAGGACAAGTCTCATGCCCGACAGTACAGAAAAACGTATACGTTTTAGATCGCCGGGGGTCTGAGTGCTGTGGCCCCCCGTGATCATCTGTACGGAGCCCCGGCTCTCCCACAGAGTGGCGCATCACGACCCCTGCACCCTCCATATATCTCTATGGGAGAGCCGAAGATGAAGTTGAACGGCTCTCCCACAGAGAGATATCGAGGGGGGCGTGGCGGCCCCCGCTTTGGGCGGGGGGCGTGACGCGCCACTCTGTGGGAGAGCCAGCGATCCGTACAGACGATCGCGGGGGCCACAGCGCCTGGACCCCCTGCAATCTAAAACTTATCACCTATCCTGAGGATAAGGGATACGTTTTTCTGTACTGTCAGGCATGGGACTTCTTCTTTAAGCTTACCGGTCTATAATTACCTGGGGAACACCTAGAGCCCTTTTTGAAGATTGGTACCACATTCGCCTTGTGCCAGTCCCTCGGCACAATACCAGAAAACAGAGAATCTCTAAATATCATGAACAAAGGTACAGAAATTTTTGAACTTAGTTCTCTAAGAACTCTTGCGTGTAATCCATCTGGTCCTGGAGATTTGCTTACATTTACTTTACTTAATTTACCTTGGACCAGCACTGACCTGGCCTGCGTCAGCTCCTCCCTCTTCCTTAGTATATACAGAACTAAAGTACCCATTCAGTAGCTCTGCCTTCTCTTGATCGCCAGTGACAACCTCCCCATTATCATTGTTCAGGGGTTTGACATGCTCTGTCATTGTTTTTTTTTTTTTTTTTGCATCTATATATTTAAAAAAATATTTGGGATTTGTTTTGCTTTCTTTGGCCACTTGTCTTTCATTGTGAATATTTGCTGCTTTTATTACATTTTTACAGATTTTATTAAGCTCTTTGTAATATTTAAATGCTATAGCTGACCCCTCAGATTTTTTTTAATACATTTTTTTTTGTTTTTTTTATTGCTCTTCTAACATCAGTTGTCAGCCATTTAGTATTAAGTTTTAATCGTTTATACTTGTTCTCCATAGGAATAAATTTAACTGTATAGTTATTCAGTGTTGATTTGAAAATTTCATCTGTATCAGTATTTGACAGCAATTCTTCCATTCTATGTCCTGAAGTGCAGCTCTTAGCCCAGGGAAATTTGCCCTAGTTTCTGCCCTCCCAACCTGTCTTTTTTTCCTACACTTTAAGCCAAAAGTAACTATACTGTATTGTGTTTGCTATTACCAAGGTTTTCACGCACAGTTACATTCCCAACTATAGCTATAGCAACTATAGAAGACAATTGGTCACACCAGATCTTTGTTAGGGGTTTCACAGTAAATGGGTTGAATAATATGCACTCAACATTTTTCAGGTTTGTATTTGTAAATAGTTTTAAAATCCATATAATATTTCCTTATTTCCGTACTTCCAAATGATGGACTGTGTTTATCCATTACATAATATCCCAATGTCCCAATGAAATACATTTGAATATGTGTTTATACCATGACAAAATGTAGAACCATGATTTTTTTTAAATAAATATAATAAATCTTTATTCTAAATTGTTACCAATTACAATTAACTTTGTTCAACCCCCTTTCACTGAAGAAATACTTTTAATTTGATATTAATTAGAGTCCTGCCCCTTCTGGATGCAGAATACTTTCCCCCATCCACCTAAAATAAGTAGAGGAGTTATATACCCTTCCTCATTAATAATTTTGATTGTTCTAGCTTCTATTTACACAATATATACTGTACAATACTTAATTCATTTATATGTATAAGTTACCTCTAATCTGCTTTATATCTAAATGAAATAATTAAAGGCTATGTACTTGGCACTAGAGAACAAATTTCAGCATTACATAATTAATGGTAAAACAATAAATAAAATGTACAATAAAATGGGTATTAGGAGATGGCAAAATTAACTTTAGCACCTAAGGCAAGGCAGTTGCTGCCAAGGCGAATCAGATGATGGGATGCAACAAAATGCACATAATGTAGAATATAGCTACTTATATAAAACTAGTTTGTCAGACCACATATATATTATTGTATACGATTTTCTGCTGCTGTATGAAAGAAAGGTACAGTTGAACTGGAGCAGGTGCAGCCCTAAGGGAATGGGTGTATTGCAGTACCAAGAAAGTTTATTAAACTTGGGATTTATCTACATTACTTTTCTACTTTCTCAGACCTGCCTCCGATGTCTTTTAAATCCTCTTTGGTACAGTAGCATCCTCTTTTATGTCAATTATTCTGCAGAAGTTAATATAGTGTGCATATTTTGTAATTTTACCACCTTTACAAACTCCTAAAAAAGTTAATTCACCCTTTGTCTTTGTTAGCTGAAGTGCTTCTATTTATTCAGATGCAAAAAAAAAGAAAAAGAAAAAAGCAACCACACAAGGGCGCCTAGTGTATTACCCCAATGGTAAAAAATAAATGAAAATGTATTATGCTCACCTGGAGCGCAAGACCAATGGGTAGATAATGGTCGTGAAGTCCAGAGGAATTGCTGAGCCGTAGGGATATGCAGACAGATGAAGATCCATCCGGAGGAAATAGCAGCAAAGTGAAAAAGGAAAATCCCTCTAAAGGCGCTAGACTCTGGCAAGGATATCCCGATGCAATAAGGTATTAGTAAAGCATGTAGTTTATTCACCAATGACTAATTTCGGGTTGCAGCACCCTTCTTCAGATTGATAACCTGATGGTGATTAATCTGAAGAAGGGTGCTGCAACCCGAAACGCGTCATTGGTGAATAAACTACATGTTTTACTAATACCTTACTGCATTGTGATATCCTTGCTGAGGTCTAGCGTCTATAGAGGGATTTTCCTTTTTCTATTTATTCAGGGATGTGGAATTCCTATTGCCCAACCCCCGGCACATGCAGTTCCGGGCACCGGGCAGGTGAATTTTTCAGGCCCTTAGCCCTGCTCCGTGCAAGCAGGGCCGGACTTGAAAGCCCCCGACAAGCACGGTGGCGCTCAGGAGTGTATGGAGCAGGCTCCGGACTCGCGCCCGCTCCATACTCTGCAGCCCCCAGCTGTTTTCATTAGCTGGGGGCCACCGCTAATAGCCAGCATGCGGTGATCCCTGTGGCTGGCTATTAACCCTTTAGATCACCGCTGTCAAAAGCGGCGTCTAAAGGGAAATGTGAATGCTCCCTGGTGGGCTAGTGGGGTGGATGGCGGGCGGGACAATCCACTATAGAGGTAGCCGGAAGGGCTTACCTCTGTTCCCTGGTGTCCGTGGCTCTGTCATTGATAGAGCCTGGCTGGACTAGACTCTATCAATGGATCACAGAGCACACAGATTAATGGAGTTCAATAGAACTCTCTTGATCTGCATGAGGAATCTAATGATTCATCCTAAAAGTCCCCTAAGGGACTAATAAAGTGTAAAAAAAAAAAAAAGTTTTAATAAAAGTTTAACCCCTTGGGGATGGAGGGTTTTCCAGTTTTTGCACTTTCGTTTTTTCCTCCTTACCTTTTAAAAATCATAACCCTTTCAATTTAGCAGCTAATAATCCATGTGATGGCTTATTTTTTGCACCACCAATTCTACTTTGTAACGACATCAGTCATTTTATGGCTAAACGGAAAAAAAATCATTGTGCAACAAAATTGAAGAAAAAATGCCATTTTGTAACTTTTGGGGGCTTTCGATTCTACGCAGTACATGTTTCGGTAAAAATGACACCTCCTCTTTATTCTGTAGGTCCATACGATTAAAATGATACCCTACTTATATAGGTTTGATTTTGTCGTACTTATGATTTTTTCCAGAACTACATGCAGGAAAATTTATACGTTTAAAATTGTCATCTTCTGACCCCTATAACTTTTTTATTTTTCTGCGTATGAGGTGGTATGAGGGCTAATTTTTTGCGCCGTGATATGAAGTTTTTATCAGTACCCTATTTGTATTGATCGGACTTTTTGATCGCTTTTTATTCATTTGTTTGATATAAAAAGTGAGCAAAAATGCCCAATGTTGGACTTTGGAATCTTTTTGCGTGTACGCCATTGACGTGCGGTTTAATTAACAATATATTTCTATAATTCGGACATTTCTGCACACGGCGATACCAAATATGTTTATTTTTATTTACACAGTTTTTTTTATTGGGTAAAGGGGGGTGATTCAAACTTTTATTAGGGAAGGGGTTAAATGATCTTTATTAACTTTTTTTTTTAAACACTGGACACACTGATCTTTTACATTGATCCATGGTTTCTCATAGGGAACCATTGATCAATGATTCTGCCGCTTGACTGCTCATGCCTGAATCTCAGGCACTGAGCAGTCATTCGGCAATCGGACAGCGAGGAGGCAGGTAGGACCCACTTTAGACGCGGCAGTCAACTTTGAATGCCACGTCTAAAGGGTTGATCAATGCCGCTATTAACCAGGGGTCCCGGCCTCTAATGGCGTGGCCCCGCGTTATAGACAGGGAGCGGGCTGAGGGCATTTAGGTACGCCCTCCGTCCCCAAGGAGTTAAAAGACACACATTAACCCCTTCAATTTTAAAAGTTCAAATCGCCCCCTTTTCCTATATAAAAACATGTAAACATAATAAAAATAAACATATTTGGTATCGCTGCGTGCGTAATTGTACGAACTATTAAAATATAACATTATGTATCCCGTACGGTAAATAACTTAAATGTAAAAAAATATATATATATAGTAAACCACAGAATTGCAATTTTATATATCCCAGGAAAAAAAAACGATTTAAAAAGTCGGATCAATACCAAAATGTTACCGATACAAAAAAATTATTAATAAATTATTGTGCAAAAAAATTAGCCCACATACAGCCTCGTATGCGAAATTATAAAAATTAAAAATAAAAGCTACAGGGGTGAGAAAATGACAATTAAAAAAAATTATAAAAGTTCAGATTTTTGTTTTTTTAATTAGTTAAACATGATGGAAACTATACAAATCTGGTATTGCTGTAATCAGGCGACCTAAAGCATCAAAATAACATGTTAGCTCAACCACAAGGTAAATGACGTAGAAAACTTAGCAAAATTATCTTTTACTATTTCAATTTCACTTCATCAATTTTTTTTTTTTTTATTATTGTTTCAGAGCATATGTTATGGAAAAATTTAAAGGTATCATTTTAGTAATTATTTATGGCTATTATAGGGTGAGGAGGAAAAACGAGCGAGTGTAAAAGCGAAAATTGGCCAGAACAAGTTGATCATCATGAGGGACAAGTAGATTTTGCTCCGTTTTAGTCCCATGGACAAGTAGTTTTTTTAAATTAAATTTTCACACCCCTGTTATTACAGTTAAATCTTTTACATTTGTATTGCGGACTGTAGCCTTTACCTGTATTAACCTGGGAAAACTTCTTCATTGCATTATATATATATATATATATATATATATATTTTTTTTTTTCACATTTAAGCATACAAATAAAAAAAAATTGCCAAAGGGCAATGCATGCTCAATGCAACATTGTGCATATCGTATTTGACCCGTAAAGTAATTTTTATTCCTACCACTTTAGAAGTACTTGTACAAAATTAGGCATGCAGCATCCCAAGTTATTTCTTTCAGTTGTGTAATTGGATTTTAGCATTAATAAATCAGCTTTTAAGTAATATATAAAGCTGATACTGTGTGAATCCATTTATTGCACATATTCATTCTGAGCTGTGCTTTTCACTCCAGATAGAGGAACTGTTTCTAGTCCTGGTTTCATTCCAATTTAATCAACAGTAAGTAGTTTTAGCATGCCTGGGACACAGATAAATCCATCCTAGGGCAAGGAAGCTGATTTGGTTCAAAACAGAAAACCCCAAAAATGCATATTAAAAATAAACAACAAATATTTTCAAGATAAAATAACAAAATCAGCTTTGTTTCTATGTCTACTTTTGCTTTTATGATCCAATGCGCTATAAAGTCATTTGTAATATTGATGTTTTAGTTTTAACTGTTTACCTAGTATGTGTTTAACTTTTTAGGAGAGTTACTCCCACGAAGTAAGAGACGTTGCGTTTTGGAACGTAAACAGCCATACAGTGGAGACGAGTGGTGTTCAGGACCAGACAGTGAAGAGGATGAGAAGAATCTTGTAGTTTCTCACAGTAAGTCAGTTTTATTTCCATTGATACTTTTTCATGGTTTAGAGCTGAACCAACCAAGGCCTGCTCCTGGCACAGACTGGTACAAGGTCACAAGTTTTTACCACTGTGTGTCACACTTGCCAAGTGGTCCTTCCCATGTGCCTAACTTGTTACAAGCAGGACGCAAGCAAGCAGCACGCAATTGAAATCTACTCCTGCTCTGAGCTGCCTTAGATTTCTCATCATCTACCAATCAATACAATTGATCATATAAACTGAAACATGAACCAGCTATCTGTAATATATAGACACATGGAATATACAGAACCTGGAGTTATTTATCCTTGCAAGCTCACAAAGTTGTTATACTGGCCATTTACCAACAATGAAATACTAGTTTTCTAGGTTTTTAGGAAATTAAAGACTAGATATAAAATATCAACTATTGTAAATAGCCTGTATAGATTTAGAATAAATAGAATATACATGATACCAATTACAATATTATTTTCTGTCTCCTCCTTGTTAGACTGTAGTGTTAGTGATTCTGCAATATCCGCTCCTACAGTGCCAGGATCAGGATCAGCTTCCCTTCCAGGACTCAATGACTCCAGTTCTTCCAGCACAACCCATGGGGCTAGCCAAAGCTTACATGGAGAGGGAGGAGGGCCAGGAGGTCCATCCAAGGCTCCCTCCCAATACGTTTATGTCTTCACAACATATTTGGCAAACACGTGAGTGTTTTTTTGCTAGTCATTATGACAAATGAAAATAATCATATAATATAAAATCTAGAAAACTTAAGTAGCTTAACAAAACGAAAAAATTGAAAAAAGCATTAAAAAAAACCTTAGTAGTGTTGGATCCCAATGAGATTATCTATAGAGTGAAGTCCTAAACTACAGTCTATTAGTACCCAGTGCTGTATTTTGTTTTATCATTCTAAATATTTGATTAATATATAATTAAAAAACATATTTTTTTTTATCATGACTGGTGTGGTACATGGAGTTTGTAATAGTCTTTGCTGCCTTATTATTTTTTAAATTTTTTACAACAACATTTTGGCTTCAGATAGTTTTTGGATATTGCTTTTATAAAAGAGGAAGACATTAGTTTCAAAATGTCAGATAACTTAAAGAAGTAAATGCAGAATATTTACTGGCGCCGAATCTCTGTTTAATACTATTTAAGAGAATGCATTCTCCTTTTTCCTCACAGGGCAGCCGAAGCTGTTTTACAAGGCCGTGCAGATTCCATTCTGCTTTACCACCAGCAAAATGTTCCTCGAGCCAAGCTGGATGAGGTAAACTTACCTTCATTTGCAGTATGCCATTCTCATGCGCATACAAGTATTTCATTTATACCACTGGGAACCTGGGTCTTATCGAAAAGATAATAATTAAAACATAGTATAAACCAATAACTAACTGTATACAAGGTTTGTTTATAAAATAATGCAAGCCTTATTTGGATTTTTTCACTTCTTGGAGGGTCAAGGGCTCCTTCTGTTTGCAGAGGCTTCTTGAAAAGTGAACTGGTCTAGACATTCAGAAAAAGCCAGCATGAGGGAGTCTGTATACCCAGTACATCTTATTTATATGATCATCTTAAAGAAGCCATACAATATAAAGATATAGGGTTATTGATGGTCAGAGACAGGAAAGGCATAATTTATTTCTGTATTTATTTATTTTTTTTACCTTTTTATTTTTAGGACCTGTTACATGTTTTTTTTTTTTTTCAGTCATATTGATATCCTTTTGCAGGATCCTACTTTACTACCTTGGCATAACAAAGTATTGGATATATGTAGTAGTAGTATTATATAGTGTAGTTTATGTCTTATATATTCTGGGAAGATTTAAAGGGGTACTCTGCCCCTAGACATCTTATCCCCTATCTAAAGATATCCGGCCTCAAGGACCCCCCGTGATCTCCGTGCAGCACCCTGCATTCTCAACAATATGTATGTATATATATAATTTGTTACTTAGGTTTTTAACATATATTGCCTATATTTTACCAATGTTTTAACAAATTTGTATATTTTCATTTATTTAGGATGTACTCCAGAAACCACCCAGCACTCCAGAGACAGCAGGAGAGAATTCTGTGCCCACGCTACCACCTTTAACTTCACCTGCACCAGCCGATCATCAAACAAGCACACCGATCCAGGCTCCTCCCAGTGTCTTACAAACTGAAGCAGCAGTGGAGGAGACAAGACAAGAATTGACCCCAAACACAGTGGGAAATAACAATAGCCGCCCTGCCAGTAGCCACTCCAATCCGCCACCTGCATCTTCTGCCCCTTTACCTGTCGATGACCCTGGACTTCTGGAAACTACGCAAGAGACCACAGTGACACTGAACACAGAGGGTCTTTCAAGAGAGCAGCTGGAACATCGGGAACGTTCACTTCAGACTTTGCGGGACATAGAAAGGCTGTTACTTAGAAGTGGTGCTGATAGTGAGTCATTTTCAAGGCAAAACACAAGTCCAGTAGAAGGATCTGTACCTTCTCATCCTCCTCCTCATGTTCCCTCAAATCCACCAACCCCAATAAAAAAGTACGAAGAACCCCTGCAGTCAATGATCACACAGACTCAAAGTTTGGGAGGTCCAGGAATGGAGCAAGAAATGGGAGGTCCTCCATCAGGACCAGACATGGGTCATCAGATGAGTCTTATGATGCAGAGGTTAGGACAAGACAGTCTTACACCAGAGCAGGTTGCATGGAGAAAACTTCAGGAGGAATATTATGCTGAGAAAAGGAGGAAGGAAGAGCACATGACTATACATGGGAGGTCAGCACCTGATTTGATACTCCGGGGACCTCCTCCACCATATCACAACAAGCCTGGTGAACAGTGGGTTGGTAATCGGTTACCTGGACCCCTGGAGGGACAGGAAGTCATGCAAATGAGAGGTGGAGGGATAACATTCCAGGGTCCAAGATTTCCAGGTAGATATGGACTCATGCAAAATATTCCAATGGACACCATGGGAACTATGCAGAGACCAGGTAGATGGCCTGAAGATATGACACCAATGGGTGGTGGGCAAGGCAGCTTTCCACAAAGTGGAATGGCATACCCAGGAGGAGGTCAAGGAGAGGTGGAGAGTTTTTTAAATCCTTCTACCCGTGATGAGTTTTTGAGACAACAGCTTTTAGAGAAACGTTCACCTGTTATGCAGAGACAGTTGTCAGTACCCAGTGGACAAGGCACAGATATGGAACGAATGATCATTCAACAGCGTCCAGGTGACCCTTCTATGTTTCAAGGAGATGGTTTAGGTAGTGACTCTACCATAGGCATGGATTTTGGAGGGTCCCGACACATGGTAAGCCCCACCATGGGTCGTCCAGGACTAGGCAGGGAACTGGAATCAGCAGGAGGAAGTGGAAACCTCAATATGAACATGAGTGTAAACATGAATATGAACCTTAACCTTCAGATGACGCCCCACCAACAGATGCTACTGTCCCAGAAAATGAGGAATGATCTAATAGGTTCCCAAGCAGGTGTAGGATCAGAAGAGATGGTTCGGTCAGCACGAGTGCAAAATGGCAGTGGAATGACAGGCGGTGGCCAGAAGATGGTAGTTCAAGGTCAGTTTTCTCAAGGGCAGATAGGCTTTTCCGAAAGAAAGGGTCTATATAACAGCATGCAACAGAAATTAAGTATGTAAATGTTTGAACCAGATCACAATTCTGTGGGGAGCACAACAGAACTCAATGCCGACAACTGGCATTGGTCTAGTTCACATGACTACAAACAGAAGTATAATTGGCAGTTACCTATTGTTACCCATCCTAATTCTCCTATACTTGAACAAGTCAGTTCACCCCTTGTCTCTTTCCTCCAGTCATAGCTGTGCTCCATCCCTCCACCCCCATTTACTTATAAATCTACTCAATTACTTAAGTGGACACTCACCCTGTAGTTATATACAGTGGGGATCAAAAGTTTGGGCACCCCAGGTAAAAATTTGTATTAATGTGCCTAAAGAAGCCAAGGAAAGATGGAAAAATCTCCAAAAGACATCAAATTACAGATTAGACATTCTTATAATATGTTAACAAAAGTTAGATTTTATTTCCATCATTTACATTTTCAAAATAACAGAAAACAAAAAAATGGCGTCTGCAAAAGTTTGGGCACCCCACAGAGTTAATTTATTGTACTACCCCCTTTGGCAAGTATCACAGCTTGTAAACGCTTTTTGTAGCCAGCCAAGAGTCTTTCAATTCTTGTTTGAGGTATCTTTGCCCATTCTTCCTTACAAAAGTCTTCCAGTTCTTTGAGATTTCTGGGCTGTCTGTCACGCACTGCTCTTTTAAGGTCTATCCATAGATTTTCAATTATGTTGAGGTCAGGAGATTGTGAAGGCCATGGAAAAACCTTCAGTTTACGCCTCTCGATGTAATCCCCCGTGGATTTTGAGGTGTGTTTATCCATTTGTAGAAGCCATCCTCTCTTTTACTTTTTCACAGATGGCATCAAGTTAGCATCCAAAATTTGCTGAAATTTTATTGAATCCATTTTTCCTTCTACTCATGAGATGTTCCCTGTGCCACTGGCTGCAATACAACCCCAAAGCATGATTGATCCACCCCCATGCTTAACAGTTGGACAGAGGTTCTTTTCATTAAATTCTGTTCCCCTTCTTCTCCAAACGTACCTTTGCTCATTCCGGCCAAAAAGTTAAATTTTAACCTCATCGGTCCACAGAACTTGTTTCCAAAATGCATCAGGCTTGTCTATATGTTCATTTGCAAAGTTCAAACGCTGATTTTTGTGGTGAGGACGTAGAAGAGGTTTTCTTCTGATGACTCTTCCATGAAGACCATATTTGTACAAGTATCTCTTTATAGTGGAATAGTGTACCACAACTCCAGTGTCTGCCAGATCTTTCTGGAGGGATTGTGCAGTCAAACGTGGGTTTTGCATTGTTTTTCTCACAATCCTGCGAGCTGTTCTGTCTGATATTTTTCTTGATCTTCCAGATCTTGCTTTAACTTCCACTGTTCCTGATGACTGCCATTTCTTAATTACATTCCGAACAGAGGATATTGACATCTGAAAACATTTTGCTATCTTCTTATAGCCTTCTCCAGCTTTGTGAGGGTCAACTATTTTCAGTTTCTAGACAACTGCTTAGAAGAACCCATGGTGCTGATTGTTGGGGCAAGGTCAGATGAGTCTGGGCATTTAAAACCTTTGAGATTGACATCACCTGGTCTTCCCAGATCATGATTGAGAACAATCCATGACACTGGCAGGTCTAAGCTTTGCAAAGAGGGCAGTGCATTCTGTAAATTCTGCAGGGTGCCCAAACTTTTTTTGTTTTCTGTTATTTTGAAAGTATAAATGATGGAAATAAAATGTAACTTTTGTTGACATATTATAAGAATGTCTAATCTGTAATTTGATGCCTTTTGGAGATTTTTTCATCTTTTCTTGGCTTCTTTATGCACATTAATACAAATTTTTACCTGGGGTCCCCAAACTTTTGATCCCCACTGTATGTTGATAATTTTAAAAGCAAGTGAATGGGAAAGTGTCTGATAATTACAGAAGGAACACTATATTAAAAGTTTTATTTGGTGACAGGTACCCTTTAAATGGAATAGCAAGGGGTAGGCATGAATCCTGCTGCTGCACCCCAGAGGCTAGTTGAGCAGTATATGAATGATATATTCTGCTATTTTTTTTTTATTTACTTTACTTGTCTGTGTTTTGTTGTTTGCTTGATCTCTTTGTATGGCATGTCACTTTTTTGTAGGACTTTTTTTTTTTTACATGCATACATTTCTATAAATGAATTATATTTTTTATGTTAGGCATTAATCTGGTCATACAGATTAAATATGTGTCTGCCAAACCTGTTGATTTCAGCAGAAGCAGGGTAATGGCAGTACATATCTAAAAAGATAAATACTGTTTCTCTAAAGAAAACCTATAGCACACTCATCCACTGATATCTATTTCCATTATTAAAATTAAGTTCATGACCATCTGACTTGTTTCTAAGTTGTCAAACTATAAGCTGAAATATCTCAGGGACAGAAGAGCATATCGAGAAACTGTAAAAAGGTGATTAGAGCACCCTAAGCTATTTAATGTTAGTAAAATCATTTTTGAGGGTAGCAACAGGTCATCTTTAAGACTTTATCATACATCATATAGTCCTTAATTTTATTATGTTTTCTTTTAGATGGTGTACCAACCCAGAATCCTTTATCCTTGATGATGTCACAGATGTCTAAGTACGCCATGCCTAGTTCCACCCCATTGTATCACAATGCAATTAAAACAATTGCTACATCTGACGATGATCTACTACCAGATCGGGTTCTCCTTCCACCTGGTAGTCAGCAAGGTAAGAATTTTGCCTGCCAATTGCACTGGGACAATTTTCACACTTCTGATACACACTTACACATTTCATATACAAATAAAGTAATGAAATAAATGTTGATACTAAACATTTATATTGTAAAATGCCATCTAGTAGTTTACATCCCTGACCATCTTCTTCTTGCATCCAACATTAATGTTACAAAAATAAGGACTGTTCATGTTCGTAACTAAATGTATAACCCAACAAATGAGACCAGAACTTTGATGCCTGGACAGTATTCACACTTTTGACACACATAACACCTCTACATACCCAAGTATTTTCTAAAGGAAAAATACCTGGCATAGCATAAAAATGCCATTTGCCCCTGGGTACACCTAACCCTAAGGGTACGCAGCATCTCTCCATGGGGTACGCGCACAAAAATTCATAATGGCGTCCGCTGTAATACCTATTCTTATGGGGCCTGACAAAATACCATCCCCACGGTGTTAATACCTCTGGCCGGTATTATGCTAGACATCGCATGAATAGGCATTACAACGGGAGACATGTCCGGAAAGATTGTGGGGCAGGCGGAGAAGGTTTGGGGGAAGAGAGGGGGCGGACCTCCCCAGCACATTTCCCACCCTGTGCAAACCCTCGTGTCTACGTAGATCCAGGAATGTGTTTGACCTCACAGGCAGAAACAAACAATTGCAGAGTCAGCTCTGTGATCACTATAAGCTTGCTGCCTCCCTGCTCCATTCTGTAACATTACCATGAAATAAAATATATCAATTCTTGGCCAAAAGGTATCTCCCTTCCCTGCAATCTGCAGTCCACTGCCTGTTGTTAGGTTAAAAATGTCTCTAGTAACAGACACAGCAAGATGGAACACAGGAAGTGGATGCGGGACTTAGCTACTGCTATATGCAGGAGAGGGGATGAGAAAAAGAGAGCAGTTATAAGCTGTGTACCTACAAATAGATCTTGTGTTATGCTGTGATTGGACTGTGATGGCAACTAAGGCAGGGAGTCCCTCTCTGTGTACTACTAGGAAACCGCTATGCTCTGGTCCCATCTCCAGAAATAGAGGAAATTACAAATAGCTGTGAACCATGAAAGGGGCTCAATCACAGCCGTGAGAGTAATAAAATCCCCTTGTCACTTCCCTTAAAGGTTAATCTAACCAAACCATGCATGCAAAATATTTTAAAAAGTACAGGCAGAAATTAGGGAATTTATAGGGTAAAGACCATGTAGCATAATTGAAGATTTTCCTACCCTTGATGACGGAAAATATAGATTTTATGAAAGACAGGAGGCAAGCATTATAAGGCAAATTCTTTCTTTACTGCAAATCATAGCAGCCATAAAACGTGAGTAACAGTGTAAAGAAAAAAGTTAGATGGCACACGCAGGTGCTCAGATGTCACATAAACACCTGCTAGTATAACAGGTAACCAATAGGTGAATACAGTAGGTTATATAAGGACCTGCAGTACAATACCGGTCCTCTTTCTTTGTAAATAGTAATAATAAACAAAAGTCCAACATAACAAGTCGATAAACAGTCGATCACATGTCATCAGATGAAGATGAAGGTCCCCGTGGAAAAAAGTCCGATTCCGGATGTCGTTTCATCGGAAGAAGAGATGATAAGCTTGACAAATCAGTAGTAGGCAGAACCAGGAAGATATGAAGGAGACCATGCAAGTGCCGAAATCAAAATCTTTAGTACGCTGAAAAGAAAGCAAAAAACATTATAGGGATGGGAAATAGGGAGGGATAATGCTCGCCTCCTGTCTTTCATAAAATCTATATTTTCCGTCATCAAGGGTAGGAAAATCTTCAATTTTATATCAGACAGGAGGCTCCCATTATAAGGCAAGTTCAAAGCTGTAATAAATAGCATAAATTATCATCATTAAAATATACCATAAGAATATTACAATAAAGACATTGAGACATGAGGTTCAGGTCTATAATAAAACGTTTTAAAAGTAGATTCTGAAGACCAGTCTGCTGCCATGAGCAGATCTGATAAAGAACCTCCTGATTGAATTAAAGGAGAAGTCCAATGCTCACAATAAAAAATAAACTAATCCCTAAATGTAGCCCCAGCTCATACCTTTTGATAGAGCCCCCAATCGTGCGATTTGGTCCAGCCGTTCGCTTGCAACGCCGCTCTGAATTTCCCGGTACTTCCGGGTTCTGTTCACATGTTTTTCAGCCTGAATGACTACATCTCCCACAATGCCCTGGTAGTATCTCCGGTCCTATTCTCCCTCCCTCTGCTCTTCCCTAGTGATAGGCGTTTGCTGAGCTGAGCCTATGGCAGCTCAGCTCAGCGCATAAATGAATAAATTACTTAGGGAGGAGAAGCCGACTCCGGGCTGGGAGGCCGGCACAGCCCGCAGTGACTCATGGGAGCTATGAGTCACCGGGCTAAGATGGCGCCGAATCATGAAGAAAACGCGGTCCAGCGTCATCAAAGGACCCAGCTTCCGGCCGGATGGAAACGCAAGGAGAAGTCCGGGAAGAAGAAGATATGGATAACCTAAGTATATTACAATGTAATATAACTTTGCTTCATGCTCCATTTCCCCCATAAAAGGTTTGCGTCGGAGTACTCCTTTAATTTAGTAGAGACAGCGCCCCTAGTTGAATGAGCTCCAAACACTGAGGTATCAATGTGGGCGAAGGACATAACTTGTCTGATCCAACGGGCTAGAGTAGCCGAAGATACAGGTAAGTGTGGTTTACAGAAGGAAATGAGAAGATGAGGTAAAGAAGGAGGTCTAAGAGATTGAGTCCTTGATTCATATGATTTAAGACAACGAACTACACAGAGTTTTTCCTGATGTGGAAAGCATGGATAAAAGATTTCATGAAGATTAGTCTTAGTTTGTCTATGTATGGTAAAGACTACCCCGGAGGGAATGAAGCGTCTACAAGAGATGTCCAAAGCTTTGACATCAGATACCCGTTTAATAGAAATGAGACCGAGGAGTGTAGTGAGTTTAAAAGATAAAATTTTAAAGAGAGATCTTCATTATCCTCCCAAGAAATAAAGAGGTTAAGAACTAGATTCACATCCCATGTAGATTGATATTTGGGACGAGGGGGACGTTTAAGATGAATTCCTCTTAGGAGTTTACAGACCAACGGGTGTTGGCCGACAGGAATGGAATTGATAGAGTCATGATAAAAAGAAATGGCAGAACGATATAGGTTGATGGTACGGTAGGCTTTACCTGAATCAAAAAGAGATGAAAGGTAATTTAATATTTGTGGGATAGGTGCCGTAACGGGATCCAGATCCCGTTGTGTGCACCAATGAGTCCAAAATCTCCAGGCTGATCGGTAAGCCGATCTGGTACCTGGAGCCCAGGCTTCTGAGAGGATAGCTCTAGTTGATGACGAAATTTCTGAATCGAATGCGTTTGGCTCGAAATCAACCATGCCACTAGGGACAACTGGGATGAGAGGATGTGGATTGTTCGATGGATCTAAGAGGAGGCTCGGAAAGGATGGGATGAGTCTCGGGAAGTCCACTAGCATACTGAGAAGTTGGGGAAACCAAGCCTGTGTTGGCCACCAAGGAGTTATTAGGACAATGTTCGATTTCTGGAGGAGAACTTGGGTAAGTATCCTGGTGATCAGAGCGAATGGGGGAAAAGCATATAGTGTTTGGGGTGGCCAGGGTTGAAGGAGAGCATCTACTCCTAACGCTTCCGGATCCGGACGCCAACTGAAGAACTGAGGAAGTTGACGGTTTAGGCGAGATGCAAAGAGGTCTAAATGAATGGGGCCCCATAAAAGATTGATCTGTTGAAAGATTCCGGGATCCAATCTCCAGTCGCTGGAGTCCACTAAATACCGTGAATTCCAATCTGCTACGAAATTGGAAAGACCAGGAAGGTATTCTGCTTTCAAAACAATCTCCCTGTCTAAACAAAAATGCCATAGATCTTTTGTTAGATTGGCTAGACTTTCCGATGTCGTGCCTCCCAGGCGATTGATATATTGGACAGCAGAGATGTTGTTCAAGCGAAGGAGGATACAACAATGAGATAGGTCTTTCGCAAAACTCTTCAATGCGAAAAATCCTGCTAAAAGTTCTAAATAATTGATATGAAGGCAGGATTCCGAAGGAGACCATTTGGGCTCCCCCACCTATCAGACTTGCGTCTGATTCCAAGATAACGTCTGGTCTGGAACTGAAGATAGTTTTCCCGTTCCAAGCTTGTACGTGACCAAGCCACCAGAGAAGTTCCTCTTTGGCTTCTGGGGATAGGGCTATTTCGTCTGAATAGCCTAGACCTTCTCGTAAGTGTTGAATTTTTAGCCGTTGGAGAGCACGGTAATGCAAAGGCGCTGGAAAGATCACTTGAATTGAGGCCGAAAGGAGGCCTACTATACGAGCAATTGATCGAAGGGAAATTAGATTCTTGTTGAGAACGGATCTGATCTCCTTCCGTATTGTTTTGAATTTTTTCGGAGGAAGACTCAAAAGAGTGGAATTGGTATTGATCAAGAAACCTAAAAATTCTAATTCCTGAGTGGGAGTCAGAACTGATTTCTCGAAGTTGATGAGAAAACCTAGATTCGATAAGAGAGAGATTGTCCAATTCATGTGACGAAATGCAATGGATCGGGAAGAAGCCATAATGAGGATGTCGTCTAAATAAATTATTAGACGGACTCCTCGAGATCGTAAGAGGGCTACTATGGGTTTCATTAGTTTCGTAAAACACCAAGGGGCTGATGAAAGCCCGAATGGGAGACAAGTGAATTGCCATTTCACAGTTTCCCAGATAAACTGAAGGAAGTGTTGAGAAGTAGGATGGATAGGGACGGTTAGGTAAGCGTCTTTCAGATCGATCTTTATTAACCAGTCTCCTTGAATGAGTAGATCTCTTAAAAGATGGATTCCTTCCATCTTGAAGTGCCTGTAATGGACGAAATTGTTCAAGAGGTGGAGATTTATAACTGGTCTGTGACCTCCATCCTTTTTCTTTACTAGAAAAAGATTGCTGATGAAACCTGGAGAGTCCCAGGGGACCTGAATTATGGCGTGTTTGGCAGACAGATCTACGATCTCTGATTGTATTAGATATCGATCTTCTTTTGAGAAGTGTATGGGATGAGGGAGGTGAAGTTGTATTGGTGGAGACATAAATTCTATTTGGTAACCATTCACTGTTGACAAGATCCATAGATCTGATGATATTATTTCCCAATTTTGGGAAAAATGTAGGAGTCGACCGCCTACTGGAGGAGGGGAAGAAGATAGGTAGCTTACCTGAAGGTCTAGATCTTGGAGCCCCTCTGTGGCCACGAGCCCTCCAGGAGCGTCCTCGGAATGGGAAGAATGGAGGCGGTTGGGTAGTTGGTGGGAAGAATGTAGGTCTTTCCTGAGGTTGCTGGGCAGGGCCTCTATAGTGTCCTCTTGTAAGAGGGGCCCGGCTGGGAAAACGGCCCCTGCTTTTCCCAGCCCTTCCAAAAACCTTATTGGAGAACACCTTTTTAAGGGAAGACTGGGCCTTATCTAAACTAGAAAAGAGTCCCACATATTTTGAAATTTCTTTTATAAAGTTTTCTCCGAAGAGAAAACCTTCTGTGGATTTTGAAGATTTTTTATTGGCTAAGTAAGTCTATTGAGGGTCAAGTTTCAATAGAATTGAACGACGCCTCTCTGCAAAAGGCCTCGTTCACATTTCCAAAGAGACACATGGTCCTGTGTGCCCAACCTCTAATGGTTGGTACATCAATGTGATTGCCTGAATCATAAGCCTGCTCTATAATGTCCAGAATTCTAGAGAAGGGACCCAAGATATCTAGGAATTTATCCTGACATGCCTTAAAACTTCTGTCAAGACCTTTTTTTTTTTTTTATATATCTGGTTAGAATGGGGTCCAATTCGGGTGTCTGAGCAGCATTAGATGATACACAGGGTCTCGGGCATTCTGCTCTCAATTTATTCCTGGCTTTTTTATCCAGACTTTTCCTAAGCCAAAAGGCAATGAATTTCTCAACCTGAGGGTTTAGAGTCCATTCACCCGAGCGGGGATGTTTTATTTGTGAAGGGTCAAAGAAGGGCAGTCCGAAACTGTCCCTTACAGTCTCACTGTTAGTGAGAGGATTGTCATCTGTAAAATCACTTCCCTCATCATCATCCGGATAATAAGAGGGGTCATTAGAGTCTGAGGACTCATCATTATCATCTGATTCTTCCTCAGAATGTCCTCAGAATGTTCTACAAAGGAATCAGGTTTAGAACGTTTTGAGGGTCGTTCTCCCCGTTTATCATAGACTTTCTCTGGGGAAGAGGGTTTGTGATGCACCACAGAGGCATCTGTATGGTAGCTGCACGAGGGGTGTGAGCCGGTATTTGAAGGGTCAGAGACCGTTTGTTGTGTGGTATCATCATTGATATGGTGTCTCTTAGTTGTCTTTTTACGTGGTCTATTTTCAGGTTGAACCTGTTGAGACCCAAATTGTGTGATAGATTGTGCCACTGACATGGCAAGTGTCTCCTGCATTGAGGACATAGCTGCGGACACGGCCGATTTGACAGATCGGGCCACGGATTGGTCCACAAGGTCTTGGATGTCATTGGAAAGAGTAGAGGGGTTTTTAGCCTGTTCGGTAGACATAGTTATGTAAATAGATGTATATAATAAATATATTATTTATTAATATATTTTTAATATATTATTTAATATTATTTATTTAAAGTAGATATTTAATATTATATATTTATTAAATGTATTTAATATACTTGATAATAAATAAATTAATATTTAATAAATTAGTCAGAATTTATGGACTAAATAAATTATGCTATGTAATAAGCTATGCTCAGCAATAAATGATGTCCCTAATATTAATTATTATAGGCAGGACAATATATATTATTAATAGGGTAGGACTGAAATATAATAAGCTGTCCTAAAAAGGACAACAGAGGGGAGAAAGCTACAAGGAGAGCCGAAATTTGTGACAGGAATTATGTGACTGACAGGACCAGGCTGTGATAGCGATCCTCCCTCTGAGCGCCAATCAGGCCGAGATCTCGCGAGAGGTGCGGAAAAGATGTTGCGTCACACACAGCAATGGCGCCGGGCGCTCGCGGACACAAAGGAGAGCCGGATCGCGCGAGGAAGAGAAAAAACAGATAAGTAAAATAAGGGATAAGGTAATAACTGTAAGAAAAGAGCATAAGAAAAGAGTATGTTATGTGAATGTAGCGATATAAAACCGGAGGAGACCGGGACTGAGTAGCGAAGGATAGGAAAAAATATACGTGCACGAGATGAAAATGTATTAATAAATATAAAGGGACATTTAAGGAATAATGAATAACTAAATGAATAAACAATAAGCCTGTATAAGCAAGATTAATGAGAACAACACAGTCATTAATATACTCATCTGAACCGTAGCGGAGCAGCAAAGAAAGAGGTCTGGTATTGTACTGCAGATCCTTATATAACCTACTGTATTCACCTATTGGTTACCTGTTATACTAGCAGGTGTGTATGTGACACCTGAACACCTGCGTGTGCCATCTAACTTTTTTCTTTACACTGTTACTCACGTTTTATGGCTGCTATGATTTGCAGTAAAGAAAGAATTTGCCTTATAATGGGAGCTTCCTGTCTGATATAAAATTCAACAATTTCAATTCAACAGTCTATGCAGTTTCACGTGACATTGTTGTTTTTGCATGTAAATACTTTCATAGCATAGCTGTACATCATATGAGGGCACTGGCACCCCAAGCAAATGCTTTTCCTATACTTCAGTATCTCATATAGCACTAGTACAGACTAATATTGTGTAATCTGTAGTTACTATCATAGCTGGATGTTTGTCCCATTTTGTACCACTAGATAGAGCCCTGTCAGCATATATACCCTATTTAAATCTTATGGTTTTTATCGTAAATCGGACACAATGGAGTATTCTTTTACATTGTTTCATAACTAATTTGCCTTCCTTTTATTTACATAGCATAGCCTGTTTTTTTGCATTGGTGACTTACTCTACATGGTCTTTATTATTTGAAACTAAATTAAGGGAACCTTAAGCTCTCTGCTGCTGCTCCCCATCTCCTCTCCGACCTGACAGCTAGAAGAGGCTCTGTACAGGAAGAAGACTAGAGGTGCACACATACATGTACAGTACATTAAGGTTATTCTGTGCATCCTCAAGTCTTTAATTAATTGCTTAGTCAGGTGGTCGGGACCCTATTGTCACGATTCGGCTCACAGGTAGTGGATCCTCTGTGTCAACGAGGGATTGGCGTGGACCGTGCTAGTGGACCGGTTCTAAGAGGCTACTGGTGTTCACCAGAGCCCGCCGCAAAGCGGGATGGTCTTGCTGCGGCAGTAGCAACCAGGTCGTATCCACTAGCAACGGCTCAACCTCGCTGACTGCTGAGAAGGCGTGGGACAGAAGGACTAGGCAGAGGCAAGGTCAGACGTAGCAGAAGGTCGGGGCAGGCGGCAAGGTTCGTAGTCAAGATGGATAGCAGAAGTTCAGGTAACACAGGCTTTGGACACACTAAACGCTTTCACTGGCACAAGGCAACAAGATCCGGCAAGGGAGTGCAGGGGCAGTGAGCAGATATAGTCTGGGAGCAGGTGGGAGCCAATTAAGCTAATTGGGCCAGGCACCAATCATTGGTGCACTGGCCCTTTAAGTCTCAGAGAGCTGGCGCGCGCGCGCCCTAGAGAGCGGAGCCGCGCGCGCCAGCACATGACAGCAGGGGACCGGGACGGGTAAGTGACCTGGGATGCGATTCGCGAGCGGGCGCGTCCCGCTGTGCGAATCGCATCCCCGACGGCCATGACAGTGCAGCGCTCCCGGTCAGCGGGACTGACCGGGGCGCTGCGGGGAGAGAGACGCCGTGAGCGCTCCGGGGAGGAGCGGGGACCCGGAGCGCTAGGCGTAACACCTATAATTGAAATTTATGCCAGGCCCCTAATGACAGTACCAGCTGTACTGCCCTGATGGCAGCCCTGCCTCTACCTACTACCCAGAGTGTAACCCATAACTCTCGCTTTTGCAAAAATTTCTATAACATGCTTACTGTGTTCGAATTCACCCCAAAAGTCTTACCTAAGCATCTGACATGTTCAAAACTCATACATGTCACTCTGACCTATTTATACAATATTACTGCAAAATCACTAGAACTGAAAAGATCAGAAATCTTTGCAATCTAGATGCAAGTATATTTGAGTCACAAGGTCATCAAGTAGTCTGATTTGGCACAGAGGTAGAACTCCCACTTTTAAATGTGAGAACATATACTTTGATTTGTAAGGGCCCCTTTGGATGGCCTGACCAGTTCCCCTAAAGAGAAATGATGGTCTCTTATTAGAAAGTGAGATACAGGCATGTATAGATAGCTGAGGGGGGACTGAGATTATACCTTTTTATAGAATGGTGATTGAGTTCTCATTACTGCATTATACTGTGTTTGCTGTACTTCCTATGAAAGTGGAGCATGCATTGTTAATGGCCCTTGTGATGTGTGATGCAAGATCTGGTTTCCTGTTAAATAAGCGCAGCTCAGAGCCGAATACGTGCCCCAGCTATTAAAGGGGTACTCCGCTGCTCAGTTTTTGGAACAAACTGTTCCGAACGCTGGAGCCGACGCCAGGAGCTTTTGACATCGTAGCCCCGCCCCCTCATGGCATCATGCCCCACCCCCTCAATGCAAGTCTATGGGAGGGGGCGTGATAGCAGTCTCGCCCCCTTCCATAGACTTTCATTGAGGGGGTGGGACTATGACATCACAAGCTCCCGGCGTCGGCTCCAGCGTTCGCAACAGTTTGTTCATTTATCAGCTGCACATCCGCTGTTACACATGGAGATGTATAGTGACAAAGTAAGATTTTTTTTAACCTAGTTAACAATGCAATCAATTGATGAATGATTATTTGCTATTTTATTGGCTGCTTGCTGGGCCTGGGCCTGTACACAGATCGATACTGGTCTTATGTAATAGGCCCTTATGAAGGGGAGATAAAATAAAGAACAACCCCTGTCTTTCCTTCTGGGGTCATTACAAGGCTTTACAGGGGAAACTATTACAGTAATAGGCTGTGATCATTCTTCCTGCTGTTACTTGAAGCTTAACTTAAAACCCTCCCCTACACAAACTAGGAAGAAAAGTTGTTCATCCCGCTGTCCCAGTTAAAAAAAAAAAAAAAAAAGTGCTGTGCTCGAAATATTGTACCAGGAGCTTTGATGCTTTGAAGTTTTAATATGATTCCAGGACTATGTTCTTAAGTTTGTGAATAATATTTGGATGGATGTAAATGCTTACACAATAAAAAATCTAATTCACTGTAAAAACCAATAGATTACGCTGAGCACAGAACAAAAATCTGCATGAGATATCCAAGGGTACGTGCCCATGGATTTATCTTGTGGATATGAAATCTTTTGAAAGCTTTTGAAAGCGTAGAATATACAATCAAATTGTTACAGTATTTTCAATCAATTACATGAACTCTGGTAATTTGTAATCCCTAAATTTAACGTATAACTATTAATAAGGTCTTCACTCGCTCACATTGTTCTTTGTGGGACTAGTTGGAAATCCTTGTTTATGGCCAACTATTGATGTATGTTAATGGAATTTCTGATTGAAATGTAATCTGTATTTTTTAGTCATTTATCAGACTTTCTTTCCTAGTCATCACAGAATTCTCAGTATTTCTAAATGGAAAAAAATGATAACTGAAAGACTAGATATTAACTTCAAACTTTTAAAGGGGGTAGTCTGATCTTGAAAACAGGGGCACACTGAATGGAGCAGCACTGTGCAGACTCAACCACTGCTCCATTCATTGTCTATGGGAGTTCTGAAGGTAGCCAAGAGCTTTACTTGCATGGAGAAGAGGTCAAGTCTGTGTATTGTTGCTCCATTCAGAACTCCATTAAGGAATCCTGTTTTCAAGATTGCAGGGAGTTCAACCACTGGGGGGGAGATTAATCAAAACCTGTTCAGAGAAAAGTTGACCAGTTGTCCAAAGCAACCAATCAAATCACTTTAATTTTTAAAAAGGCCTCTGAAAAATGAAAGAAGCGATCTGATTGATTACTATGGACAACTGGTAAACTTTTCCTCTGCACAGGTTTTGATAAATCTTCCCCTGGGGGTTCTGTGAATAAGGAAAATAACCTATAGTAGTAAATCCCCTTTAATAGGGAAAAATGCAAAAGTGGTTAGTTAAATTAAAGAACAAATATTTGGTCTGAACTGATATAAAGCGTCCCATCTATATTTACCACAAATTTTTCTCTATGAATGTAAGATATATAAAGTAAATCTTTATATTGCTATTTTTAGGAGCTATGCTTTTATTATTGAAATGGTTGAGGGGAAAAAAGGGAGAATGTTAGTCTTAAAATTAGTTTTTTTATAAATGGGGTCTTCTGTTAACCTGCATAATCTTTGTTTAGCACATGAATGAAGAGATAAACTTGGTTTATCCTGTCTATTGCTGACAGAGCATGGCTATGGGGAGGTTCAGGGTGGTTTGTAAACCTTTATTTACTGGTGATATATTATTTATTTCAGGCCCGGGGATGAATCCTCCTATTTCTCTGCATTTGAATTTAAGTTCTGCACAAAGCCCAATAGGAAACATTGGTCTCCAAGGACAGCCACCACTCTCTCATGAACCCCCTAATTCAATGCTCAATTCACCTGGTCCTCCCATGCACCCATCAATTGGCCCTATTCAGACACCTTTGATGATTCCTTCTGTGAATCAGGACTCTTGTTGTCCTGGTCCTGGTTCACAAATGATGTCCTCCAACCCATTGGTCTTCCCACCACGTCTGCAGCCGGGTCCTCCACACAATCCACCTTTACCACAAGGAGGTGTAAATAATTCCATGCAGCAACACTATCCAGATGAAACACCTAATCAACCCCGTCTGCCTCCCAGAATAACAGAACACTACGGCCCTGGTCTTCCTGCCATGCTCACAGACCCAGAACTAGGAGAAGTAATCCGACCATCACCCAGTGGTATTCCAGAATTTGACTTGTCCCGTATCATGCCATCGGAAAAGCCAAGTAGTACTCTGCAGTACTTTCCAAAAGGGAGTACACAACCCCCAAAACCACACCCTACTAATATGCACCTTCTTGGCCTGCAGAATATGATGGTTGAGCAACATTCGGGTCGTTCAGGCCCAAGTCTTCCAGGCCCACAAAGAACCCTGGGAATGCCACCTATGCACCCTATGGGTAGGACAGGAATGGCACCCCCTTCTCAGACAGTACAACAGAACTTCATGTTAATGAAGCAGCGGAGTGTGTCAGGAGAGATGTACCCCCAGAGTTCTAGTATGTTGTCTCCACAGGGTGCTCTTGGTGGGCATTTGCATGGACAACAAAGCATGATGGTTGGACACCAAATGAGACAACGGAGTGTATCCTTAGATACATATATCCCAGGACCAGGACACTTACCATTTTAGTGTCAGAGACTCACTAGCACCAACCTAGTTCTTCCTTTCATAATTCCATTTAAAGTTGGCATTCAAGGCTGGAAGTCTATAGCAGCTTCCTTGGCTAAAAACATATTCTTTAAAAGAAAAATGTTAAGAGGTTGTCCACTTTTGATTGTGTCTCCTGAGCTACAGTGTGTGTTAGGGTTGGAAAACTATATCTTTTCAGTGCAACCTCTAATCTTACCGGAAATCAGAAGATCCTTCTAAACTATAGATAGTTAGGTTTGGCTTTACTATATACCAGCATTTTTTTTCATGAAGTCCTAGCAGATTTAGATAAAAATGTCTTCTATGAAAGCAGAATGTGATGTTCTGTCACCTTGGAAGACTGTTACCTGAAGAAAACGCTAACCCATCTAAGGGATGATAAGCATAAAAGTATTTTTCTGTAATGAAATTATTGTGCTATCTGTTTGCCTTTTCAATAGTTCTATCCTTTGTAATTGTCTCAATAAAGTCTTTGGTTGCACATCACTAGAATATGCTATCAAAGTCCAACTGGTGAGGGCTGACCACTGTGTCCAACACTGAATGTTATAAATAAGTGGCAGTGAGGCAAGGAACATTCTGTGACGGTTAACATCTTGTTGGCCCAGGCACTTTCTGGGTGCTTCATGCTCTCCTATTTGAGTCATTGGCTGACCATTTGGCCTTATGATAAAGTGGACTTGAGACAAAGCTTTCCTATCACTGCTGCCATTTTGTTTTAGTGGTCAGACATGGGAAGAGGTCAGCCCCAGCATGATTAGATATTGACAGCATATCCTTGTGTCATATGCCATCTATGTCTAAAATAAGCCATTAATTCAGCATTTTAATTTCATTAATGAATTAACAATTTAATTTGATCCATCATTTAGCATCATCTGATCATCTATTTCTATAAAACTGTTTGGCATATATTGTTTATCAATTTCTCTTGTCTTCTTTCAGTTCTGCCCCTAATACCCTGCTCCTAATACACATTCAAATTATCTACACACTTTGGTGGTCACAACACTCTTTGGTAGTTATTTGTAAGCTTTTTAAAAAATTGGATAAAAAACAATGCAGCATTTAGAAACTGGAATATTTCCATTATTGATTTTCAGTATCTGCTTTTGGAAGGCATATGAATTGACGATATTTGCTTTACTGCTCTAGTTTTATATCTTGTATCATTTCCATGGTTCATTTTTCTATTACGAACCTTTCTCATTCTTACTTTTATCCTTTGACTTATGTATTTAAAGAAAACCTGTCGGTGAATTAGGATTTTTTGGAATCTGTTCACTATCCATCTTTGACTAGAATGTGCAGTTGTACCCACTGAATGGTTTAATGAAACACTAAACTGTGGGCCAGAAGAAATTTGCTATACCCCATTTCCCCCCCCCCCCCCCCCCCACCACCAAAAAAAACTGTCCTTTAGGTATGATTTCTTTTTGCATTACTGATGGCCTAAGGGGAGTTAAATATATGACAAACATTTTTAAAGATCCCTGATCAGTTAGTCACATATTTTGTATGTCTTGCATCATAGCATAATTCATATAACCATTTTCTTGCTTTTAACATCTTCTTAGCCAAAAGCATTTGGACACCATGTCTAAATAGTGAATTTGGCCATTTAAACCAAATCCATAGTGACCAAGTGCATATATTCAATTGAAGCATCTAGACATGCAATCTAATGATAAATATAGGAAATTCAATGTCTCTAAATATAGCATTGTCACAGTATGCTTCTTGTCTAAAGGTTGACATACACTTTAGACAAACGTTGGCCATACCTGCCAACTTTGGCAGAACAGGCTGACTGTGTAAAGTGTATGGTGGTCGCCTAACTCTTCCCCGACAGATTATGTTACAGTTCAGAAGGTTCAGGCAAGCTGCATTTTAGCTGCCTGTCTCTTTTACTTTTGGAGAGATAAGCTGCCAGCAGGACTGTCCAGCAGCTTACCCCTCTTTTTTTCACAGATAACACATGAATGTTCGGCTGTGCTATTAAATGTGTATGGCCACTTCAAAGGTGGGCTTCTTTCTGGCTGAGGTTTCCCTCTAGTGTTAAACTGGACCAGAAAACACTGCATTTTGTGAACCCACATGTTGATAGTTGCCTATAGGTCTGGTGCCTAACCCCATTTCAGCAAACTGAGTGCAGCGGGAACACTGGCTCATCCATCCAACGATCATATATGTAACAACCCCCCTTCTGTTAACAATCAGATCTAATTTTGTCTGAATAGAATAAAAATTGTCTGTTCTCAATTCTATGACTACCGAGTTCTAAACAGCTTCTGGAAGCAATGATAGCATGGTCATCTAGAGTTTATGGATTTGGTTCACATAAGCCTGAAGGAAAAAGCAAATTGTGATCAGAAAAGGGAAATATTAATGTTTTATTATGATAGTGCCCTGTACATTATGTAAAGTCCATTGACAAGATTTGGCCAGTTTAGTGTGGAAGAAATTCACTGGCGCTATAGAGCCCTGATTTAGGCTCATCGTCAATTTAGTATAAATGAACAGCAGTGAACCTGGCAATGTTCAGAGAGGGCTACTTGTAGTAAGAGCCTTTTACACAGGCTGACGGGCCTGATAAGTGCCTGTCTTGATGACATGCGCTTGTTGCCTTTACATGGCTCAATCGATTGCAGGCTGGGCCACACAGACATTCATTGGATAGTTTGTGTGACCCTTAAGCATTATTGTTGTCTGCTGCATATTATCTGATTACACAACATAGTGTGACCGATAATGTGTTTTTTGTTTGTCAGTTGATTGCCGGCCCTTTAACAAGGGCTGATTATTGGGAATTAATCCACATCTGTAAAAGGGCCTTTGGTGTCAGAGTTTATGCTTTTGGCTGAGCAGATGTGAAACTTCTAAACTTTCTGGGGTTATCAACTTAAAGGGGTACTCCGCCCCTAGACATTTTATCCCCTATCCAAAGGATAGGGGATAAGATGTCAGATCGCGGGGGTCCCGCCGCTGAAGACCCCCGGGATCTTGGCTGCAGGACCCACCTGTTGCGGATTCTGGAAACGCTGGACGCTTTGGCTCCTGACCATGGTGACGTGAGATCATGATGTCACAACTCCACCCCCGTGTGACATCACGCCTGCCCCTCAATGCAAGTCTATGTCACGCCCCCTCCCATAGACTTGCATTGAGCGGGCAGGGCGTGACGTCACACAGGGGCGAAGTCGTGACGTCACAATCTCACGTTACCGTGGTCGTGAGGCGTTAGGATGAGAGCCTCCAGCGCTGCCGGAAGCCGCAACAGGTGGGTCCTGCAGCCGAGATCACGGGGGTCCCTAGCGGCGGGACCCCAGCGATCTGACATCTTATCCCCTATCCTTTCGATAGGGGATAAGATGTCTAGGGGCGGAGTACCCCGTTAATGCCTAAACCTTTTGTAAGACAATGTGGAATAATCACTTGTAGATATGATGTACAGGTGGCTAAATATTTAAGGTCGTTCAGTGTCTCTTATCTCCAGCCATTGCCATCCATCAGGTACTTCAATAGCCAAAATGAGTCATTACCAGTAAGAAGTGTTTATGGTGAGAAGAAGCAGTGGAGTTGGTGCAGTGTAATGTCTCTGTACAGTGCTGTCTCTTCCTATGTATACCTTTTTGTGAGTGTGGCTTTTAACTTTTTTTTTTATTATAGCAGTGAAATGTGAACATTTTTGAGAAAAAAAATGTAAATACAAAATATGAAATGTGAAAATTGTGTACTGCATCTTCTATTTTTGTATGTATGGCATTAGGATATGAGCAAGAAGAACAGGCAGTAACAGCTTCCACTCATTGGTAAAAAGTCTGAGCTGCAGTTCCAGATTCTGCCTATGGATAAAAGTGACACTGTGCATGGAAAAAAGCATGCCACTGAATACAATTAGAGCTTTTGCTGTCTGCATTAAATGGAGAAGTTGCCCTATGCTAACATTGAACCTGAAAGGAATGCTGGGAGATTTGAACTATTAGACGCCTGTAAAATTATGAATGCAGCTCTAGGCTATAATACATGCTTTAAAGGAGTACTCAACTGGAAAACATTTTTTTCTAAATCAACTGGTGCCAGAAAGTTAAACAGATTTCTAAATTACTTCTATTTAATTTTAATACTTCCAGTACTTATCAGCTGTTTTATTCTCCAAAGGAAGCTCTTTTCTTTTTGAATTTCTTTGTGTCTGACCACAGTGCTCTCTGCTGACACCTCTGTCCATTTTAGGAACTGTCCAGAGTAGAAGCAAATCCCCATAGCAAACATCTCGTGCTCTGGACAGTTTCTGATATGGACAGAGGTGTCAGCAGAGAGCACTGTGGTCAGACAGAAAGGAAATTCAAAAAGAAAAGGACTTCCTGTGGATCATACAGCAGCTAATAAGTACAGGAAGGATTAAGATTTTCTAATAGAAGTAATTTACAAATCTGTTTAACTTTCTGGCACCACTTGATTTAAAAAAAAATGGGGGTTCAATCTATCATAAAACTATGGAGCCCATTAATTATGTAAAGCAATTTGCCATCCCTGATGGGTCCTATATGGCAACTCTACTTATCATAAAATTATGAGAGTAATTTGGTATCTCCCGATAGGTAGGATCATTTGGATTATAAGTATGCCCCTAACAAAATACCCTGTCAATGTTAGATAAGTACATCCTTATTATAGTAGTATTTTTACTATCCAACTTGTTTCTCTATATATATTCCTTCAACAACTACTAACCTAGTTTACTTATGATTATACCAACCGGGCAAGTAGGGGTTAATTTGACCCTCAGATGAGTTAGATGAGATGCGCTTGCGCAATCTACTCTATGTGCAAGATATTGCGCCTGTGCAACTAATGCGTCCCTTGAATGTGGGCATCGTGCTGCTATGCAGTGCGCAATCCCATCATATGACGTACCTGCTGGGCGCAAGTATACGGACATGAACAGCGCCTGCGCATCATCACATCTATTGCTGCGGGCATCAACATTACAGAACACGTTACCGCGATGACGAGAGCTGGTCACGTGGTCTATCCGGATCATGTGACCGTCCGGCTAAGCGCTGGCGAGCGGATGTGAACAGACAGCTTGAACTGTCAATCCCTGTAGTTATCCTGTGAGCAATTGCACCTGTTCATTAGGAGGGAATGAGTAAAAAACAAACAGACTCTCGATCCTTTCCTTGAAATCCCTCAGGGTGAAGGGGTCTTAATTGTAGGTAGGGAGTACAGGGTTCCCCATGAATACTGGTGCTGATGCTGGAACACCCAGGTTGTTGATGTGGACTGCAGGCAGGACAAGGAGCATTCCGGCCGCTGGGGCAGCAGATGATCCAGCTGCTGGAGATGAAGGGGCACTGTCGCCTGTTTGATCCGGAGAGCTGGGTGACGACATCCTGTAGACTTTTTGAGTGCACTGTCACTTTAAGAAGAATTTAGTGCGCTGTCACTTTAAGATGAATTGAGTGGCTGTCACTTTAAGATACTGTTTGAGGTGCTGCTGCGGCCTAGTCTTGGCTTGTGGGAGCACTCTGGGGGGCACTCCCCCTCTATTTTGCAGGTACCCGGAAATACTGTTGGGTACTAGGGGGTTAACGTGGCTAGTTACCAGCACCGGAGACTCGATACTGATGCCCGCAGGTATTTGCAAAGTCTGCGCTGCAGCGGGTTCCGGGTAGTAGACAGCAGAGCCGGACGCAACCCCCGGAACCTCCAATATCGCTGTGTCCAGGGAACTTCCTATTTCGGTCCGGCCGGTAAAGTCTTCCCCTGTGCAACACAGGGCGGATCTTTGGTTCCTCCTCGCAACACTGAAGAGGCATCACCACTGGGGACTGTTGGGGCGGAGCTGCGACCGCTTGCGCGTGCTGTAAAAACCGGACCAATTTAACCCTTTCAGGTACTGACTCGTTACACTCCACAGCAGCAAACTGCAGTCTTTCCTTCACCTCCCCCTCTATTTCACAAGCGCCACCAGTAAAACGCTTCTCAATGATAAAGTTCCGTACACTTTCTGGCGCAAACTTCTGTCACATCGGCATGCAATTTTTGCAAACAGTTTTGGACACAGTTTAGACTAGGGAGGGAGGACTTGTAGCATTTGGCGCACACCCGTATCCTGTTCCTGGGACGCCAAAAATTGTGGTTTAGAGGGGTGCAATGCAGGGCAAATGTTGTAACCCTGGGTACAGATGTTATTAACCCTTCTTGTTGTGACTACAGGGCGTGGTTTAGCCTTAACCACCCGAAGGTAATACCGCTGGTCCTGTGCTAGGCACTGGGCAATGAAGACACTGACGCAAAGTTACGGACAACGGAAGCTTTACTGAGGGTAGACAGGTGATACAGTCTATGCAGTACAGCCAATATCCCAAGGAGGGGACCAGTGACACAGGGGGACCTCGCAGGCTTGCTGGCACTTGCAGTATGTAGAGACACTTTAGTGCAGGCCACGGTGACTATATAGAAGACTTTACTTGACTGACTTGACAATTGACATGAAGATGACTTTGAGCTTACTTGAGCTGACTTTGTGACTGCAGACTTTAGGCTTGAGGCCTCCAATGCTCTGGACACACTCTGAGATGTCTTGACTGAAATGGACCTTTAGGAACAAGAGAGAGAGATTGCAGCCCCTCCCCTGGTTTTATAGGAGAGCTTACCAAGGATCCCATAGGTCACCTGGGGGGTCACCTGATCACTAGTGCCTCCTGGGTAACAAGCACATGGTATAATATTTAAAGCAACAGTGCACTAGTAATACAAACAGATATACAATAGGGGTTACACTGTAGGGGGAGCCCTGGGAACATGGAGGGACTCTGCCTAACAGAGCAGGAGAAATGTACGGGACACACCATCCCATACTGGGCTACCACAGATGTGTTACAAGCAGGGCCAGGCAGGTTAATTTACAGGTCACTCACAATGCCCCTCATTTACTAAGAGTATAGTGTAGTTTTCTTTCTGTTTCCCCCCCCCCCCCCCCCCAACAGGTATTTTTTCACGGTATTTAAAAATGTTCCCTTCGTTTTGCACTTTTTTTACTTTTTTTTTTTTAGACCTGCTATGACCTGTGGGGTTTTTCAGAGCTCAAATTCGCCACATATTATGTGGGAACATTAGCAAATTTGTTGCGAATTTTCAAAACTGTCAGGGAATGCCCCTTTTTAGTAGTTACACCCCTTTCCCGATGACCTCAGGAAAATTGGAGTGTTTTGAGAAGCCTTGTGTTTTTTTGGGTGCAGACTGTCACGTAGCATTTTCTGACTATCTTCAAGTGTTTCTCCCTATATACCAATTCGTCAGATATATTTCTCCCTGAAAGTGCGCAATACAATTCCTACACAAGACTTTTGAGAAAAGACATGACGAAGACTGGAAGCTAAAGATTTTGTATTCTAAAGTAATAAAACTTAGTTCAGAATATAACAAATAATTCAGACGGACATGTGTTATTGTCAGGTACACAATTAAATATTATAGCGACATCAAAACATAAATATTATTTTATATAATTACACACATAACATAACATATAGTTATGATTACCTGTAAAATAGAAGACAGTGTAGGAGATTTATCAAAACCTGTCCGGAGGAAAAGTTGCTGAGTTGTCCATAGCAACCAATCAGATGGCTTCTTTCATTTTTGAAAAGGCCTTTGAAAAATGCAATCTGATTGATTGCTATGGGCAACTGGACAACTTTTCCTCTGCGCAGGTTTTGATAAATCTTCCTCAAAGTCCTTGGTGAACAATTGATCAGTCTTGGCTCATGACTAAAGGTACTTTTTAAAGTCTGGCGTTATGGGGAGGATTTCATGTAGGTACTTGCCAGGTCTAACTTGAGATGCCCACATGGTGACAGGACAATGGCTACCCATGATGATGCAATGGATCAAGCTTTCCCAGAAGTAAGATCTCACATGATCTTGGTAAGATACAAATGGCTTCTTATTTGATAAAGACAAATTTGAACATGTGAATGAGATGATGTCAATAATATGGTGAATAGATCTTCTGCTCTAATTTCCAGGATGAGATTGTAAAGGTTAGCATATAGATCACGTTTTCTTTCTTTTGCAGAGAACGGGGTGTAATCTATGCATACAGTGGGGATCAAAAGTTTGGGCACCCCAGGTAAAAATTTGTATTAATGTGCATAAAGAAGCCAAGAAAAGATGGAAAAATCTCCAAAAGGCATCAAATTACAGATTAGACATTCTACTAATATGTCAACAAAAGTTCGATTTTATTTCCATCATTTACACATTCAAAATAACAGAAAACAAAAAATGACGTCTGGAAAAGTTTAATCAAGTGGTAAAAAAGAATTATCTCCAAAAGACAGGCGCTTCTCCCAATAAAAAGTTTTCTTTATTCCATCAGAGTAGACATAAATATTGGTACTTAAAAGTACTTTCAATGCGTTTCTAGCTTGGACTGAGCTCTTTATCAAGACATGCATATTGATATGCAGATCTTGATAAAGAGCTCAGTCCGAGCTAGAAACGCGTTGAAAGTACTTTTAAGTACCAATATTTATGTCTACTCTGATGGAATAAAGAAAACTTTTTATTGGGAGAAGCGCCGGTCTTTTGGAGATAATTCTTTTATACCATTTGATTGTACTACTGCCTGCCGACCTCCTTGGATGTTCGGGTGCTCCAGGGCTGCTGACTCACCACTGATATGCTGATGTAGATGTTATGCTCTGAGCATAACCAACTCTGGTGAGCACATATGTGTTGAAAATTTTGCCTGCAATTCCTATGGTAATGCACTAGGATCGTGCTCCTCTTTTCTTTTTGTCTCTTCATTGCAAAAGACATATATATATATATATATATATATATAATATCTCAACAGAAGAATGCAGCAGCACAATGCCAGCACAAAGATATAGATGAAACATGAATATGCAGTTAAAACATGGAGAGCTATACAGCTATGGTGTAATAGATGCAAATGTGAAACTATGAAATAGTGAGGCACTTAGCTCGCAAATTTGTCTCCGCCGGCGGTCAAATAGCTTGAACCGTCCCACCGCGATAAGGTGGCCTCATTGGGACGGACCCTACACTGTGAATATGCCTCTGTGTGAACAGTTCAGTAAGCATGGCAGGGTCTGGAACATCCAAGACACCTTATATACACCTGATAGAGGTGGGTGGGGTGCAAGGCCAACATGGAGGTAGCCACTCCCCCGTATGTGCAATACAGACAAAGAATAAGTCAGCCAGCACTTTAGTTGATACCACACTATTATATGGACCTGGCTTACAGGTGCACGCTACTAGGCTAGATATACAGCAACAGAAGAATGCAGCAGCACACTGCCAGCACAAAGATATAGATGAAACATGAATATGCAGTTAAAACAAGGAGAGCTATACAGCTATGGTGTAATAGATGCAAATGTGAAACTATGAAATAGTGAGGCACTTGGCTCGCAAATTTGTCTCCGCCGGCGGTCAAATAGCTTGGTCCGTCCCACCGCGATAAGGTGCTCTGAGCATAACCAACTCTGGTGAGCACATATGTGTTGAAAGTTTTGCCTGCAATTCCTATGGTAATGCACTAGGATCACGCTCCTCTTTTCTTTTTGTCTCTTCATTGCAAAAGACCATATATATATATATATATATATATATATATAGTCATGGCTGTAAATGTTGGCACCCCTGAAATTTTTCAAGAAAATGAAGTATTTCTCACAGAAAAGGATTGCAGTAACACGTTTTGCTATACACATGTTTATTCCCTTTGCATGTGTTGGAACTAAACCAAAAAAGGGAGGAAAAAAAGCAAATTGGACATAATGTCACACCAAACTCCAAAAATGGGCTGGATACAATTATTGGCACCCTTAACTCCGTATTTATCGGCATATAACACGCACTGGCGTATAACACGCACCCCCATTTTAGCAGGGAAATTTAAGTAAAAAAAATAAAATGTAAAATAAATGACTTGGACTAAATGCCACATCATCCCCCTGACTTTGTTTTCTTCTGCACCTCAGTTTGGTCCCCTCCCCTCCAGTGCCCCATCATTCCTTCCATTTTATCAGTCCCTGTGCCACATTTACCCCTCTCATCGCCACCCCCTATGTCTCATCATCCCCTCATGTCTCATCATTTCCCCCTGTCATAGACCACCACTAGTCATACAGACATTAAGCATTTAGTGCCTCCCCCCACCATCATTTCCACCTGTCTCATCATCCCCCACCCTGTCTCATCATGCCCCCCCATCATCCCCCCACCCTGTCTCATCATGTCCCCCATCATTCCCCCCCTCATCATCCCCCCACCCTGTCTCATCATCCCCCCCCCATCATGTTCCTCCTCCAGTGGTCTTCAACCTGCGGACCTCCAGATGTTGCAAAACTACAGCTCCCAGCATGCCTTGACAGCCTGGCTGCGCTTCGGCTGTCTTGCGGGCTGCGGTCAGTTAAGCAGATGAGTGACGTCCTCTCCCGGCTCTTCTGCGCGGCATCAGGGATGTCACTTTTCGGTGACGACTACAGGAAATTAAAAGTGACGTCACTGATGCCACGCAGAGAAGCCGGGAGAGGACGTCACTCATCTGCTTCACTGACCGCAGCCCGCAAGACCCCCCTGACCTGACCTGCCGAAGCGCATCCAGGTAAGAAAAATAAAAAAACTATAAAAAGCAGGAAAAGGGGGAATGATGAGGGAGGTAAGAAAAATTTAAAGTAAAACTGTCACTTGTTTTCTCCCGCACTATCCACAGGTACTGGTGGATAGTGCGGGAGACGCTGATTAAAAGGTAGGGCAGATCCGGTAGGGCTCATTTTAATCAGCGTCTCCCGCACTATCCACCAGTACCTGTGGATAGTGTGGGAGAAAACAAGTGACAGTTTTCCAGAGTGCGGAGGTGACGCCGCTGGTCACTGATTTAAAGTGGCCGCGGCCGTGCTTCTAATACTTAACAAGCAGCCGCTGCTGCGGCCACTTTAAATCAGTGACCAGAAGATTTATCGTCGTATAACATGCAGGCTGGCTTTTTGCCTTAAATTTAAGTTTTAAAAGTGAGTGTTATACGCCGATAAATACGGTAAAATTTGGTTGCACACCCTTTGGAAAAAAATTACTGAAATCAGTTGCTTCCTATAACCATCAATAACCTTCTTACACCTCTCAGCCGGAATGTTGGACCACTCTTCCTTTGCAAACTGCTCCAGGTCTCTTTTATTGGATGGGCGCCTTTTCCCAACAGCAACTTTAAGATCTCTCCACGGGTGTTCAATGGGATTTAGATCTGGACTCATTGCTGGCCACTTCAGAACTCTCCAGCACTTTGTTGCCATCCATTTCTGAGGACTTTTTGATGTATGATTGGGGTCATTGTTCTGCTGGGAGACCCAAGATCTCGGACGCAAACCCAGCTATCTGACACTGGGCTGTACAGGGTGACCCAAAATCTGTTGGTAATCCTAAGATTTCATGATGCCTTGCACACACTGAAGGCATCCAGCGCCAGAGGCAGCAAAACAACCCCAAAACATAATTGAACCTCTACCATATTTAACTGTAGGTACTGTGTTCTTTTCTTTGTAGGCCTCATTCCGTTTTTGGTAAACAGTAGAATGATGTGCTTTACTAAAAAGCTCTATCTTGGTCTCATCTGTCCACAAGAATTTTTCCCAGAAGAATTTTGGCTTACTCAAGTTCATTTTGGCAAAATGTGGTCTTGCTTTTTTATGTCTCTGTGTGAGCAGTGGGGTCCTCCTGGGTCTCCTGCCATAGCGTTTCATTTAAATGTCGACGGATAGTTCACGCTGACACTAATGCTCCCTGAGCCTGCAGGACAGCTTAAATATCTTAGGAACTTGTTTGGGGCTGCTTATCCACCATCCGGACTATCCTGCGTTGACACCTTTCATCAATTTTTCTCTTCCGTCCATGCCCAGGGAGATTAGCTACAGTGCCATGGGTTGCAAACTTCTTGATAATGTTGTGCACTGTGGACAAAGGCAAATCTAGATCTCTGCAGATGGACTTGTAACCTTGAGATTGTTGATATTTTCCCACAATTTTAGTTCTCAAGTCCTCAGACAGTTCTCTTCTCCTCTTTGTGTTGTCCATGCTTAGTGTGGCACACAGACACACAATGCAAAGACTAAGTGAACTTCTCTTCTGTTTATCTTCTTTCAGGTGTGATTTTTATATTGCCCACACCTGTTACTTGCCCCAGGTGAGTTTAAAGGAGCATCACATGTTTGAAACAATCTTATTTTTCCACAATTTTGAAAGGGTGCCAATAATTTTGTCCAGTCCATTTTTGGAGTTTGGTGTGACATTATGTTGAATTTGCTTTTTTTCCTCCCTTTTTCGGTTTAGTTTCAATACACACAAATGGAATAAACATGTGTATGGCAAAACATGTGTTACTGCAATCCTTTTCTGTGAGAAATATTAAATTTTCTAGAATATATATATTTGTGGTCAGGGCTACATGATGCGATTGTTGTATCCTAACCCTAATACGTACTTTAAACAACTACAGTTAACACCCAAGTGTCATCAACAAATCCTGATCACCAACTACCTAACTAAGCAGCCTGAGGTGTACCATAACTGCTGCATGAGAGTACATCTAAAGAGGGCCTTTCCTAATTGAGGGTAATGTTAATATAATAATTGAATTAAAATAAAAAAGGGGTGGGTGGGCGGGAGTGACGAAAGATGTAGCTTAGCAGCCCAGCCAACAGTGAGGCTTTTATGTACACTCCGCCCCTCCCACAAATACAGGCTAACAAATTAGCCTTCACACTTGTGGTCAAGGCTACATGATGCGATCGTCATATCCTAACCCTAAAACGTACTTTAACCCCTTCATGACCACGGACGTAAATGTACGTCGTGGCTTGGCGGGACTTAGCGCACCAGGACGTACATTTACGTCCTGTGTATGACCACGTGCATCGGAACGGTGCTCGCGTCATACACGGCAGGTTCCGGCTGCTGCTAGCAGTCGGGGACCCGCCCGTAATGGCCGACATCTGCGATCGCGCGGATGTCCGCCATTAACTCCTCAGATGCCGTGAACAATACAGATCACGGCATCTGCGGCATTGCGGTACTTGGATTGGATGATCTGATCGCCCGCAGCGCTGCCGCGGCGATCCGAACATCCAGCATCGCGGCCGGAGGTCCCCTCACCTGGCTCCGGCCGTCTCCCGGGGTCTTCTGCTCTGGTCTGGGATTGAGCAGACCAGAGCAGAAGATCACCGATAATACTGAGCAGTGCTGTGTCCTATGCATAGCACTGCACAGTATTAGCAATCAAAGGATTGCTATAGATAGTCCCCTATGGGGACATAAAAAGTGTTTAAAAAAAAAGTTGAAAAATGTAAAAGTAAAAAAAATGAAAAAAAGTGAAAAATCCCCTCACCCAATAAAAATGAAAATTGTCAGTTTTTCCCATTTTACCCCCAAAAAGCGTAAAATACTTTTTTTTAATAAACATATTTGGTATCGCCGCATGCATAAATGTCCAAACTATCAAAATATAATGTTAATGATCCCATACGGTGAATGGCGTAAACGTAAACATTTTTTAAAAAGTCCAAAAATGCTGCTTTTTTGTCACATTTTATTCAAAAAAAATTAATAAAAAATGATCTAAAAGTTTTATATATGCAAATGTGGTATCTAAAAAAAAGTACAGATGATGGCGCAAAAAATGAGCCCTCATACCACCCTATATACGGAAAAATGAAAAAGTTATAGGTGGTCAAAATAGGGCGAATTTAGATTACTGATTTTGTACAAAAAGTTTATTTTATGGTAAAATGAGAGATTTCATTACAAAGTACAATTGGTCACGCAAAAAACAAGCCCTTATATGGGTCTGTAGATGGAAATATAAAAGAGTTATGGATTTTAGAAGGAGGAAAAAACAAAAACGCAAAAATAAAATTGGCCTGGTCCTTAAGGTGAAAATGGGCTTGGCCATTAAGGGGTTAAATAACTACAATTAACACCTAAGTGTGATCAACAAATCCTGATCACCTACCTAACTAAGCAGCCTGAGGTGTGCCATAACTGCTGCGTGATGGTACACCTAAAGAGGGCCAAAACTTAGAAATGTAAAACATAACCACATATTGACAAAACTACAAGCTCCTTGCTTTGTGAGCTCCTAAATATTTGATACTCCCCGTAAGACCTACCAAACATGAGCTAACATCAACCTTCCCTTTTAAGTCATGGAAAGCAAGCACAGCAAACCATGCAGAATTCAAAAATTACTTCAGCAAAGCGGCCTGAAAAAGAAACCAAAGGGTAGACCCCAAAGTGACCTAACCCACATGAGGCTAGGATTTACCCCTTAACGACAATGGACGTAAATGTACGTCATGGTGACGTGGTACTTAACGCACCATGACGTACATTTACACGCCGACATGATCACGAGCACCGGAGCGGTAGTCACGTCATGCCCGGCAGGTCCCGGCTGCTATCAGCGGATGTCCGCCATTAACCCCTCCGATGCCGTGATCAATACAGATCATGGCATCTGCGGCATTGTGGTACTTTCAATGGATGATCGGATGGCCCGCGGCGTTGAGGTCCCCCCACCTGGCTCCGGCCGTCTCCCGGGGTCTTCTGCTCTGGTCTGAGATCGAGCAGACCAGAGCAGAAGATAGCCGATAATACTGAGCAGTGCTGTGTCCTGTACATAGCACTGCACAGTATTAGCAATCAACTGATTGCAATGAATAGTCCCCTATGGGGACATAAAAAGTGTAAAAAAAAAAATAAAATAAAAAAGTTAAAAAATTTGAAAAATCCCCTCCCCCAATAAAAATGTAAAACGTCAGTTTTTCCCATTTTACCACCAAAAAAAGCATAAAAAAAATTAATACACATATTTGGTATCGCCGCATGCATAAAAGTCTGAACTATCAAAATATATTGTTAATCATCCCGTACGGTGAACGGCATAAACGTAAAAAATAAAAATAAAAGTCCAAAGTGCTGCTTTTTTGTCACATTTTATTCCATTTATTAAAACCTAAGCAAAAGTGATATTGATAAAAACTACAGATCATGGTGCAAAAAATTTGCCCTCATATCGCCCCATATACGGAAAAATTAGAAAGTTATAGGTAGTCAAAATAGGGCAATTTCAAACATACAAATTTTGTTAAAATGGTTTGAGATTTTTTTTAAGCGGTACAGTTATAGAAAAGAATATAATCATGGGTATCATTTTAATCATATTGACCCACAGAATAAAGAAAACATGTCATTTTTACCGGTAAGTGTACAGTGTGAAAACAAAACCTTCCAAAATTTGCTAAATTGCGGTTTTCTTTTCAATTTTCCCACATAAATAATATTTGTTTGGTTGCGCCGTACATTTTAATTAAAATAAGTGATGTAATTACAAAGTACAATTGGTGACGCAAAAAACAAGCCCTCATATGGGTCTGTGGATGGAAATATAAGAGAGTTATGATTTTTAGAAGGCGAGGAGGAAAAAACGAAAATGCAAAAATAAAATTGGTCTGGTCCTTAAGGCCAAAATGGGCCTGGTCCTTAAGGGGTTAAGGACCAAGGACGTGTACGTCCGTGGGAATTTCGGTCCCTGCCGCATGCCTGACGGGGACCGGACTGGGTTGACTGCTGATATCGATCAGCAGGCACCACGTGCAAATGCCCAGGGGGGTCATCAGACCCCCACATGTTGGCGATCGCTGCAAATCGCCGGTGAATTCACACCGGCGATTAGCGCAATCCCGGGTCATACGGGTTTCCGCTGACGCAGAAAATAAGGGGGATCGGGGTTGTCCAAGACACCCCCGATCCCCTTGAAAGGATAGGAGTGAGGTGGCAGGGGTGCCACCCCTCCTATCCCTGTTATTGGTCATCAAGAAGCGAAGACCAATAGCAGATCGGGGGCGGGAGGGTTAGCTTCCTGTTTCCCCGTTATGCCCATCTACAATAGGCTGGGCAGAACGGGGAAACCGAAGGGGACCGGTGCTGGAGGTCCATTTATCCATCGGCGGCGGCAGCAGGTGGCGATCGGCGGCGGTGATCGGCGGCAGAAGAGGACGGCGATGCGGCTCCCTGGATCCTACGGAAGACGGTGAGTTGCCAACAACATCTGGAGGGTTACAGTTTGAGATCAGTATACAGTGGTCTCTAAACTGTAGCCCTCCAGATGTTGCAAAACTACAACTCCCATCATGCCCAGACAGCTGTTTGCTGTGTGGGCATGCTGAGATTTGTAGTTTTGCAACAGCTGGAGGGCTGCAGTTTGGAGATCACTGTGCAGTGGTCTCTAAACTGTGGACCTCTAGATCTTGCAAAACTACAACTCCTAGCATGCCCACACAGCAGTTTGCTGTCTGGGCATGCTGGGATTTGTAGTTTTGCAACATCTGGAGGGCCACAGTTTGGAGATCACTGTGCAGTGGTCTCTAAACTGTAGCCCTCCATATGTTGCAAAACTGCAAATCCCAGTATGCCCAAACATCTGTCTCGGCATGCTTGGAGTTGTAGTTGCGTACCTCCAGCTGTTGCATAACTACATCTCCCAGCATGCCGTTTGGCAATCAGTACATGTTGGGAGTTGTTGTTTTGGAGTTGGAGGCACACTGGTTGAAAAATACTGTTGTTAGGTAACAGAACCTAACTAAAGGTTTTCCAACCAGTGTGCCTCCAGCTGTTGCAAAAGTACAACTCCCAGCATGCACGGTCTGCCAGTACATGCTGGGAGTTGTAGTTTTGAAACAGCTGGAGGTTTGCCCCCCATGTTAATGTACAGGGTCCATTGACACGGGCGGGTTTACAGTAAGTTTCCTGCTTGAAGTTTGAGCTGCGGCAAATTTTTTGCCGCAGCGCAAACTTCTAGCGGGAAACTCTCATTAAACCTCCGCCAATGTGAATGTACCCTGAAAACACTACACTAACACATAATACATAATAAAAGGTAAAACACTACATATACACCCCCTTACACTGCCCCCCCCCCCCAATAAAAATGAAAAATGTATTGTACGGCAGGGTTTCCAAAACGGAGCCTCCAGCTGTTGCAAAACAACAACTCCCAGCATTTCCGGACAACCACTGACTGTCCAGGCATGCTGGGAGTTTAGCAACAGCTGGAGGCACCCTGTTTGGTAATCACTGGTGTAGAATACCCATATGTCCACCCCTATGCAATCCCTAATTTAGTCCTCAAATGCGCATGGCGCTCTCTCACTTCGGAGCCCTGTCGTATTTCAAGGAAACTGTTTAGGGCCACATATGGGGTATCTCCGTATTCGGGAAAAATTGAACTACAAATTTTTGGGGGCTTTTTCTCCTTTTACCCCTTATGAAAAGGAAAAGTTGGGGGCTACACCAGCCTGTTAGTGTAAAATAAATTACACTAACATGCCGGTGTTGCCCCATACTTTTTATTTTCACAAGCGGTAAAAGGAAAAAAAGACCCCCAAAATTTGTAACGCAATTTCTCCTGAGTACGGAAATACCCAATATGTGGTCGTAAAATGCTCTGCGGGTGCACAACAAGGCTCAGGAGTGAGAGCGCACTATGTACATTTGAGTCCTAAATTGGTGATTTTCACAGGGGTGACTGATTTTACAGCGGTTCTGACATAAATGCAAAAAAATAAATACCACATGTGACCCCATTTTGGAAACTACACCCCTCACGGAACATAACAAGGGGTATAGTGAGCCTTAACACCCCACAGGTGTTTGACGAATTTTCATTAAAATTGGATGGGAAAAAAAAGTTACCAAAATGCTGGTATTACCCTAAATTTTTCATTTTCACAGGGGAGAATAGGGAAAATTTGTAACCCCATTTATTCTGACTAAGAACATACCTCAAATGTGGATGTAAAGTGCTCTGCTGGTGCACTACAATGCTCAAAAGAGAAGGAGCGCCATTGGGCTTTTGAAGAGAAAATTTGTCCGGAATTGAAGGCCCCCATAGTGCCAAAACAATGGACCCCCCCCCCCCCCACTTTGACTGAGAAGAGTAAGGGAGGGGGAGGAGGGGGAGTGGTAATCACTTGAGGAGAAGAAAGGGATCCGCCCCCTGCTGTTGGTCGACAACATTAAAGTAATTCATAAATAAAGCTATTCTGAGAGAAATATAGGTCATAGAAACACAAAACAAATCACACCTATGTAAGTTGAGTATCAGTTTAATAGTACTGACCTACAGAATAAATATGTGTTATTTTTACCAAAAACTGCACTGCGTGGAATTGAAAGCCCCAAAAATAACAAAATGGCTTTTTTTCAAATTTTGCCCCACCAATCATTTTTTTTGGGGTTTTGCCATAGATTTTGTTGTGAAATTATTGATTTCATTACAAAGAAAATTGGTGGCGCAAAAAACAAGTCTGTAGGTGGAAATTTGAAAGCATTATGATTTTTAGAAGGGGAGGAGACAAAAAAGGATAGTGCAAACATTTTAAATGGCCTGGTCAAGGGGTTAAAGGGGTACTCCAATGGAAAACATTTTTTTATTTTTTTTATTTTTTTATTAACTGGTGACAGATAGTTAAACAGATTTGTAAATTACTAATATTAAAACATATTAATCCTTCTAGTACTTATAAGCTTCTGTTTGCTCCACAGGAAGTTTGTTTCTTTTAGAATTTCCTTTCTGTCTGACCACAGTGCTCTCTGCTGACACCTATGTCCAGAGTAAGAGCAAATCCCCATAGCAAACCTATCCTGCTCTGGACAGTTCCTAGAGATAAGGAAGTAAGCGCTCCATAGAATAATATTGTTTAGACCCAAAGAGTGAGATTAGTATATAAATTAACTGCTCACCCTGGGTGGTTGTGTAATCACATACACAACAATGGAAATGGTGTCATCTGCTGCCCTCCGGAACATGTACGGCAATGGATATTTGGCTTCAGGAGAACCCGGCTCACGGCGCTGATCGACCAGACAGGTAAGTTGGCTAAAAGAGGATTTATTGACCAGAATGCATTGCATTTCGCTGCGCATACGCAGCTTCCTCAGGCATGGCAGGGAGGATACACAGCAGGTTTATATAGGTAAGATTTAACCAGTTCAATGACAATACTGCACACAGAGAAAGTACAATCACAATCACCTGTGTATATCACTACCCATATTGTGAATAGTCATGAGAGGTCTGTAAAAACGGAGCTCTAATCACATCACAATATGCGGTTTACAAAAAGACATCACATATATACATAAAAAATTATTATTAATGTTATAAAATATCCACATTTATATAAAACTATTAGAAAAGAAAAGGGGAAATAAGAAAGGAAGAAAAGAGAAACAAGAGTAAAAAAAATGGGAAAAAGAAAAAAGTATATATATATGCATATGTAAACAGACTTATCGGAATAAATCGAAATGTTTAGAAGCAATTATCAAAATTTTTTATATATATAAAGAATACCGAAAAATATCGAAATATTTAGAGGTAATTATTGGACATTTTCTATTGATTCATTAAGTCCCCGGGGGGGTCATAGTGGCAAGCTTAAAGATCCAAAATGATTGACAATTAATTAATTTCTGATAGTGGTTCCTAGTTGTATCAGGGATGGTTTCTAAGATAACTAACTGTAAATCATTAACCCCCTTAAGGACTCAGCGTTTTTCCATTTTTGCATTTTCATTTTTTCCTCATCACCTTCTAAAAATCCTAACTTTTTCAATTTTGCACATAAAATTCCATATGATGGCTTATTTTTTGCGCCACCAATTCTACTTTGCAGTGACAGTCATTTTACAAAAAAAAATCTACGGCGAAACGGAAAAAAAATTCATTGTGCAACAAAATTGAAGAAAAAATGTCATTATGTAAATTTTGGGGGCTTCCGTTTCTACCCAGTGCATTTTTCAGTAAAAATGACACCTTCTCTTTATTCTGTAGGTCCATACGGTTAAAATGATACCCTACTTATATAGGTTTAATTTTGTCATACTACATGCAGGAACTACATGCAGGAAAATGTATACGTTTAAAATTGTCATCTTCTGACCCCTATAACTTTTTTATTTTTCCCCGTAAGGGCCGGGTTTTGCATTGATTGGACTTTTTGATCGCTTTTTATTCATTTTTTTATGATATAAAAAGTGACCAAAAAATACGCAATTTTGGACTTTGGAATTTTTTGGTGCATACGCCATTGACCGTGTTGTTTAATTAGCTATATAATTTTATAGTTTGGACATTTCCACATGAGGCGATACCACATATGTTTATTTTTAATTACACAATTTTTTTTTATGGGAAAAGGGGGGTGATTCAAACTTTTATTAGGGAAGGGGTTAAATGACCTTTATTAACTTTTTTTTTCACTTTTTTTTGCAGTGTTATAGCTCCCATAGAGGGCTATAACACTGCACACACTGATCTTTTACCCTGATCCCTGCAAAGCCATAGCTTTGCATGGATCAGCGTAATAGGGGGTTGATTGCTCAAGCTTGTAGCTTAGACTTGGAGCAATCAAACACTGATCGGCCGCGACGGAGCAAGGTAAGGGGGTCTCTGCTCGCGTCCTAGCTGATCGGGACATCGGTGTGATGCGGGGTAACAGCGTTTTAACCCCTTAAGGACCAGGCCATTTTATACCTTAAGGACCGGAGCGTTTTTTGCAATTCTGACCACTGTATTTTAAACATTAATAACTCTGGAATGCTTTTAGTTATCATTCTGATTCCGAGATTGTTTTTTCGTGACATATTCTACTTTAACTTAGTGGTAAAATTTTATGGTAACTTGCATCCTTTCTTGGTGAAAAATCCCCAAATTTGATGAAAAAAATGAAAATTTTGAATTTTTCTAACTTTGAAGCTCTCTGTTTGTAAGGAAAATGGATATTCAAAATAAAACATTTTTGGGTTCACATATACAATATGTCTACTTTATGTTTGCATCATAAAATTTATGAGTTTTTACCTTTGGAAGACACCAGAGGGCTTCAAAGTTCAGCAGCAATTTGGAAATTTTTCACAAAATTTTCAAACTCGCTATTTTTCATGGACCAGTTCAGGTTTGAAGTGGATTTGAAGGGTCTTCATATTAGAAATACCCCATAAATGACCCCATTATAAAAACTACACCCCCCAAAGTATTCAAAATGACATTCAATAAGTGTATTAACCCTTTAGGTGTTTCACAGGAATAGCAGAAAAGTGAAGGAGAAAATTCAAAATCTTCATTTTTTACACTCGCATGTTCTTGTAGACCCAATTTTTGAATTTTTGCAAGGGGTAAAAAGGAGAAAATTTTTACTTGTATTTGAAACCCAATTTCTCTCGAGTAAGCACATACCTCATATGTCTATGTTAATTGTTCGGCGGGCGCAGTAGAGGGCTCAGAAGGGAAGGAGCGTCAAATGGTTTTTGGGGGGCATGTCACCTTTAGGAAGCCCCTATGGTGCCAGGACAGCAAAAAAAAAACACATGGCATACCATTTTGGAAACTAGACCCCTCAGGGAACGTAACAAGGGGTAAAGTGAACCTTAATACCCCACAGGTGATTCACGACTTTTGCATATGTAAAAAAAAAAAAAAAAATGTTTTACCTAAAATGCTTGGTTTCCCAAAAATGTTACATTTTTAAAAAGGATAATAGCAGAAAATACCCCCCAAAATTTGAAGCCCAATTTCTCCCGATTCAGAAAACACCCCATATGGGGGTGAGAAGTGCTCTGCTGGCGCACTACAGGTCTCAGAAGAGAAGGAGTCACATTTGGCTTTTTGAAAGCAAATTTTGCTCTGGGGGCATGCCGCATTTAGGAAGCCCCTATGGTGCCAGAACCGCAAAAAAAAAACACATGGCATACCATTTTGGAAACCAGACCCCTCGTGGAACGTAAAAAGGGGTAAAGTGAACCTTAATACCCTACAGGTGTTTCACGACTTTTGCATATGTTAAAAAAAAATAAAAATTTTACCTAAAATGCTTGGTTTCCCAAAATTTTTACATTTTTAAAAAGGGTAATAGCAGAAAATACCCCCCAAAATTTGAAGCCCAATTTCTCCCGATTCAGAAAACACCCCATATGGGGGTGAGAAGTGCTCTGCTGGCGCACTACAGGTCTCAGAAGAGAAGGAGTCACATTTGGCTTTTTGAAAGCAAATTTTGCTCTGGGGGCATGCCGCATTTAGGAAGCCCCTATGGTGCCAGAACCGCAAAAAAAAAACACATGGCATACCATTTTGGAAACCAGACCCCTCGTGGAACGTAAAAAGGGGTAAAGTGAACCTTAATACCCTACAGGTGTTTCACGACTTTTGCATATGTTAAAAAAAAATAAAAATTTTACCTAAAATGCTTGGTTTCCCAAAATTTTTACATTTTTAAAAAGGGTAATAGCAGAAAATACCCCCCAAAATTTGAAGCCCAATTTCTCCCGATTCAGAAAACACCCCATATGGGGGTGAGAAGTGCTCTGCTGGCGCACTACAGGTCTCAGAAGAGAAGGAGTCACATTTGGCTTTTTGAAAGCAAATTTTGCTCTGGGGGCATGCCGCATTTAGGAAGCCCCTATGGTGCCAGGACAGCAAAAAAAAACACATGGCATACCATTTTGGAAACTAGACCCCTCGGGGAACGTAACAAGGGGTAATGTGAACCTTAATACCCCACAGGTGATTCACAACTTTTGCATATGTAAAAAAAAAAAATAATAATTTTACCTAAAATGTTGGTTTCCCAAAAATTTTTGATTTTTAAAAAGGGTAATAGCAGAAAATACCCCCCATAATTTGTAACACAATTTCTCCCGAGTACGGCGATACCCCATATGTGACCCTGAACTGTTGCCTTGAAATACGACAGGGCTCCAAAGTGAGAGCGCCATGCGCATTTGAGGCCTAAATTAGGGATTGCATAGGGGTGGACATAGGGGTATTCTACGCCAGTGATTCCCAAATAGGGTGCCTCCAGCTGTTGTAAAAGTCCCAGCATGCCTGGACAGTCAGTGGCTATCTGGTAATACTGGGAGTAGTTGTTTTGCAACAGCTGGAGGCTCCGTTTTGGAAACAGTGGCGTACCAGACGTTTTTCATTTTTATTGGGGAGGGGAGGGGGGCTGTGTAGGGGTATGTGTACATGTAGTGTTTTTTACTTTTTATTTTATTTTGTGTTAGTGTAGTGTTTTTAGGGTACAGCCGCACAGGCGGGGGGTTCACAGTAGTTTCTCGCTGGCAGTTTGAGCAGCGGCAGAAAATTTGCCTCAGCTCAAACTTGCAGCCGGATACTTACTGTAATCCTCCACCCATGTGAGTGTACCCTGTACGTTCACATTGGGGGGGGGGGGACATCCAGCTGTTGCAAAACTACAACTCCCAGCATGTACGGTCTATCAGTGCATGCTGGGAGTTGTAGTTTTGCAACAGCTGGAGGCTCCGTTTTGGAAACGGTGGCGTACCAGACGTTTTTCATTTTTATTGTAGGGGTATGTGTATATGTAGTGTTTTTTTACTTTTTATTTTATTGTGTGTTAGTGTAGTGTAGTGTTTTTAGGGTACAGTCGCACGGGCGGGGGGTTCACAGTAGTTTCTCGCTGGCAGCTTGAGCTGCAGCAGAAAATTTGCTGCAGCTCAAACTTGCAGCCGGATACTTACTGTAATCCTCCGCCCATGTGAGTGTACCCTGTACATTCACATTGGGGGGGGGGGGGGGGACATCCAGCTGTTGCAAAACTACAACTCCCAGCATGTACGGTCTATCAGTGCATGCTGGGAGTTGTAGTTTTGCAACAGCTGGAGACACACAGGTTGTGAAACACCGAGTTTGACAACAAACTCAGTGTTTTGCAACCAGTGTGCCTTCAGCTGTTGCAAAAGCTACAACCCCCAGCATGTACGGACAGCGGAAGGGCATGCTGGGTGTTGTAGTTATGCAACAACCGGAGGCATACTACTTTGGCTGGGGATGCTGGGGATTGTAGTTATGCAACAGCTGGAGACACACTGGTTTGCTACTTAACTCAGTGTGCCTTCAGCTGTTGCAAAACTACAACTCTCAGCAGTCACCGACAGCCAAAGGGCATGCTGGGAGTTGTAGTTATGCAACCACCAGATGCACCACTACAACTCCCAGCACGCCCTTAAGCTGTTTGTGCAAGCTGGGAGTTGTAGTTACACAACAGCTGAAGGTACACTTTTCCATAGAAAGAATGTGCCTCCAGCTGTTGCAAAACCATAAGTCCCAGCATGCCCATAAGTGCATGCTGGGAGTTGTGGTGGTCTGCCTCCTCCTGTTGCATAACTACAGCTCCCAGCATGCCCTTTTTGCATGCTGGGAGCTGTTGCTAAGCAACAGCAGGAGGCTGTCACTCACCTCCTGCTGCTGCTTGATCGCCGCACAGGTCAGTCCCGCCGCCGCCGCCGTCGTCGCTCCTGGGGCCCCGATCCCAACATTAACGCCGGGGATCGGGGTCCCCAGCACCAGGGGTGCACGTCCCGCACCCGCTCACGTCCTCCGGAAGAGGGGCGGAGCGGGTGCGGGAGTGACACCCGCAGCAGGCGCCCTGATTCGTCGGCCGGTAATCCGGCCGACGAATCAGGGCGATCGTGAGGTGGCACCAGTGCCACCTCACCCCTGCTGGCTCTGGCTGTTCGGGGCCGTCTCTGACGGCCCCGATCAGCCAGTAATTCCGGGTCACCGGGTCACTGGAGACCCGATTGACCCGGAATCGCCGCAGATCGCTGGACTGAATTGTCCAGCGATCTGCGGCCATCGCCGACATGGGGGGGCATAATGACCCCCCTGGGCGATATGCCGCGATGCCTGCTGAACGATTTCAGTAGGCATCGGGCACCGGCTCCCCTCCGGCTAGCGGCAGGGGGCCGGGAAAGGACAGGACGTACTCCTACGTCCTCGGTCCTTAAGGACTCGGAAATGGGGGCGTAGGAGTACGTCCATTGTCCTTAAGGGGTTAAACACCGGGACCAGGCGCAGGGCGTACAGAGGGCGTACAACCTTAAAGCGTACCTGTCGTAGTGCCAAAAAAGTGATATGTTACTCAGTACCTAATTCTGATCATGTACATGTACTTTTTATGTGTCTAGGACCTATATATCCCTAACAAATAGCATTTACATCTTGCTCACTTACTTTGACTTCTTGCCTTGTAGAGGGGGCTTGTCTGTCTCTCTCCCTCACTGTGGTGACTCATCTGCTCTAAGTCTGGGAGCAGCCTGTCAGTCTGCACAGTAGTTTTTATGCATACATTTCTGTCTGTTTCTAGTAAAGCTGGATGCTAATCAACATAGCTGTCACTATGTGGGTCATTCAGCTTTCACAGACTCCTGAATGTCTGATCAACTGCTTTGTCATTCAGGAGTCAGAGAAAGCTTTGGCTGTTCATGCATGATGGGACTTGTAGTTTTGCATTGCAACAGCTGGAGCTGCAGTGTTTATAAAGCACTGTGTTAGAATAGTTTTGCCTTTAACTACAACTCCCAGCATGCCCACACATCCTTTGTCTCTAGTTTTGCAAGAGCTGGAGGCATACAGCTGGAAAATACACAGCTCAAAACCAGAGTTTTACAAAGATTGTATCCCCAGCTGTTGCAAAACTACAACTCCCATCATGGGAGTTGTAGTTTAGGAACATCTGAAGGCTGTAGTGGTGTAATGGTGATCTCCTATACTGGAAACCAGCACACTTTACAGCCGGTATTCAGTATGCTGCAAAATACAGAGTAGTCTGTCTGCATAAAGATAGATGACCCCTGGTGGTGGATATTTAATTTTTAATTTTTTAGTAAAATTGACATTTTAATAAATGTATATTGAAAAAAAGTAATCTTATCAGTAGTTCTTCTAGATATAAAAAGTTTTTCATAATGACAGTGCCTTTTTAAGAGGTTAATTATTATTATGTATTGTGGTAAAACGGCGAGAAATGCTATGCAGTAGAAAGCTATATTTGATATTTTATAACATTAATAATATTTTTTTGTGTATATATGTGATGTCTTTTTGTAAACCGCATATTGTGATATGATGAGAGCTCCGTTTTTACGGACCTCTCATGACTATTCACAATATAGGTAGTGATACAGGTGATTGTGATAGTACTTTCTCTGTGTGCAGTACTGTCATTGAAATGGTTAAACTATACCTATATAAACCTGCTGTGTATCCTCCCTGCCATGCCTGAGGAAGCTGCGCATGCGCAGCAAAACGTGTTGCATTCTGGTCAATAAATCCTCTTTTAGCCAACTTACCTGTCTGGTCGATCAGCGCTGTGAGCCCGGTTCTCCTGAAGCCAAATATCCATTGCTGGACAGTTCCTGACATGGACAGAGGTGTCAGCAGAGAGCACTGTGGTCAGACAAAAAGGAAATGATAAAATCAGCAGCATGTGGAGCATGCAGCAGCTGATAAGTACTGGAAGGATTAATATTTTTTAACAGAAGTAATTTAAAAATCTATTTAACTTTCTGCCATCAGTTGATTTAAAAAAAAAAATGTTTTCCAGTGGAGTACCCCTTTAAGTTATTCTGAGGGGCACAACATTACACTCTGTTATACACGCTGTGCACTCACTATTTTACATGTAGCAGTGTCATTTCTTCAGTGTTGTCATATAAAAAGATATAATAAAAAATTTACAAAAATGTAAGGGTAGTACTCTGTACATCGTTCTCAGAGTAATTCTTTCCTGGTGCACAGGATTGACTTTGTAGCCTGTTTCCAAGACTCTGGTAATGGAAACAGGAAACACTCAAAGGACAAAATTCCAGCACTCTGGTCAAAACTTTAAAATGTCCCAGCTTTATTTAAGAAGTACTAAAAATGTCTAAGTCTCAGACTGACAACAAAAACATAAAAAAAAAGAAAATAAATAAACTTAGTTTTTTAAGAAACATAAACTAGTATAATCTTCCAGTTAAATAAACATAATGCACAATAAGTCCCACTCCTCAAACACCTGCTTACCTGGTCCTGACTCCTCTCACAATCCAAGACCAATAAAAACATGAAGAAGTACAAGAAGACCCAGCAGGATTAAGATTAGATAGATATCTCCAAAAAGGAAAGCAGCACTCCCAATAAATAGTGCACGGGCGCCAACACGCCCGGATCCCGGTTCAGGATCCGTAAATACACAATCCAGCAAAAAAAGGCAGTAGCACTCCAAGTTCAGTGATAAAGTGGGTCTTTATTTTCCCCAACGTGCAGCGACGTTTCGACGGTCTCACACCATCATTTTAAAGCAACAAGTGTAGCAACAAGTAAGTATTTATGGCCGCGCAGGGCCAATCAAGGGATTAGCATAATTGCATATATTATCATAAAAACATACAAAGTGTACAGTGCAATGATATTATTAGGGAATGTCAGTACTGATAAACACATTTTAGATTTTTATCTGACATTCAAAGTGCTTGTGCATACGTGCATCATATTTCTTACAGATCCCCCTGAATCTAAGATAGAAAAAGAAAAAAATAATATAAGTACCAGACAAGATGTAGCCAAAATATAAATAAAATCAACTCTAAGATGGCTTGACTATGCACAGTAAATAGCGGGGGTAACAGTAAACTCGACATTCAACCCCCTAGGCCTCAAGGTATCCAATGTGTGGATCCAATATAATTCTCTTTTCTTCAATCTACTAGTCCGATCTCCCCCACACTTGGAGATGGGTTTGTGGTCACTACAATTTTTACACTGTTTTCCTTTTTTTTTTTTTTTTTTCTCATATTTTATAAAAAAAATTCAAAAATTTAATTTCACTTTTTTCCCACACTTCTATATTTTTTTTATATTTTTACACTTTTTTGCACATATTTCCTATGTATGACACTTCAGATCCTTTTGTGGATTCCACGACTAGATGCAGTTGGGTAATTTCCCTTCTATTTTTATATTACATTTATTATTCACCACTTGTTTCCTATACATACAATGCACTTTTTATATATACTTTTCACATTTTATTTTTCACTTCCTTTCAGCCACACTCACAATAATTTCCACAGTCAATGTTCTCAGTTAAAGGGGTACTCCGGTGGTTAAGATTTTTGGCTATATTGCATCTTCTCTTAATGTCCATGTTTTTTTGCAATTGTATTATATATTTGTGTAGCATGTGTCTTTTTTTCTTACCTGTTTGTGGGCCAGGAAGTTCTGTAGTTTTGTGTTGGATCTGTAACTGTTGTCCACAGGTTAGGATTAGGCTGTGGACAAGATGTCATGGCTTTTTTTCTCTGTTCTTTCAGAACTGCATAAGCCACGCCCCCTCATCTCCCCCTCCTGGAGGACGCAGGTGTGCATGAGAGAAAGAAGCCAGAGCAGGGGGAGAGAGAGGATAACAAGGTGCACGGGCTGGGGATGTATAGACTGCAGGGGAATAAATCTCGGACTAGGGATGATTTCTATGTGTGAGGGGGGGGGGGGGGGGGGGGGGGGACTCCTGAATGTCACATGCTGAAAGTTGTAGTCCCTGTTATGTGTGTGTATGCTAGTTTTTACAAACCAGTGTGCCTCCATCTGTTGCAAAACTACAACTCCCAGCATGCCTGGACAAACTTTGGGCATGCTGGGAGTTGTAGTTTTGCAACAACTGGAGGCACACTGTTTGGGAAACACTGTCCTAGCCTATTCAGCATACACATCATGTTACACCAGTGTTTCCAAACCAGTGTGCCTCCAGCTGTTGTAAAACTACAACTCTCAGCATTCCCTGACAGTCTTTGGGCATGCTGGGAGTTGTAGTCTTGCAACACCTGGAGGCACACTGATTGGGAAACACTGGCCTAGCCTATTCAGTATATTACAAACAAAGTGCATTGTTTCCCTACCAGGGTGTCTTCAGCTGTATCAAAACTACAACTCCCAGCATGCCCGGACAGCTTTTGGCTGTACAGGCATGCTGGTAGTAGTAGTTGTGCAACACCTGGAGGCACCATGGTTGGAAAACACTGGTGTATGCCCTATAGAGGTGGGGTGAACTACAACCCCAGGAGCCTACAGAGGCAGCATGCTGGTGTTATACCACAGACTGAAGACTTCTGAATGACACATGCTGGGAGTTGTAGTCCGTTATGTGTGTGTATGCCAGTGTATCTCAACCAGGGCTGATTATATTAGTGTACTGTGAATAAGGGGGCTGACCTGGGAAAATAGTAGGGTGGGAAAAGGGCGAAACAAAAAAAAAAAAAAAAAAAAGGAGCCACCCCAAACCAGCAAGGCATGTGGCATGCTGGGATTTGTAGTTTTCAGCACAGCAAGAAACAGGAAATAGAAGCAAAGATAGGAAAACAAAGTGGGGGATAAAAAGACAACAAAGAACGGAAATAGAGTTGCCTAAACAACAAGAATAGAAATGAAACAAAACAAATAGGGTAAGTCAAAAACGGAAAAACATGTTGACCACCGGAGTACCCCTTTAGCTCTACACTTCTATACACATTCATAGTTACACTACACGTTTGGATTTGAACAGAGACACAGTATGTGTGTATTCACACACAGCGTACATACAATAGTTTGCCCTCATCACATATGGCCGTGCCGATGGTTTGACTTGTCTTGCACAAGCGCAGACACAGATACATGGCCGGCAGTGATTACATCCTGAATGTCCTTAACTTGTATGGCCGCGTCGATCGCCTCATGTGTTCTGCACATGCACGAATACGGAGCGAGGGCCGGCAGTGATTACACTCTTCTTACTATGAACATGATAGGCTGTGCATACATCACATGATGATGACGCGCCTTACTAGCGAAACAGGATCGGAACTATGATCTGAATAGGAACACAGACTGGTAGGTTGCTCTGGACAACCCCCGGAATTAGTTTGTTTTTACGCACATGGGCTTTATTAATCACAGCTGCACAGCTAATCACTTGTTAAGCACCTTATGTGAATTTATGCATCTTAATCTTAAGATTATATGTGTAAGGTATATTGTTCATGTATATGATGCACCTTGTATTTTATATTGTGACTTTATTTTTTTATGTATTTATGGTACATGTTTTATTGTATTTTATATTGATTGAGATTAATCACCATGTAATTTGTTCACCTGATAAAAACCAGCACTTGTAACCACATGTTATGCTTGAGAATGGCTGTGTGATACTGCTGACACGTTGTATCGTCCACATGGGTCAATAAACCTATTCTGTTTTGCCCGTTATGGGTGTGCTGAAAGGATAATTTTCTTTTTAGATAGATAGATAGATGGATGGATGGATGGATCGATAGATGGGTAGATGGATAGATAGAACCATAAGCATGTTAGTCCCGCACTCTGTTCAAAAGCTCAGGAGAGAGAAGAATTAAGCACATTACAAACCCAGCAGACAAGACATTAGAAATGCAGCTTCTATCCAGCAGGTGGCATGTTTATACCTTTCACCGCATGTGTCTCCCACCATAAGACTGATGAGCGGGCTGCAGCTTTAGTCATCAGTTCTGACAAGGGAGTAGGACTATTAAGTTATCCCAGACAACCTAGAGGGCCTCATTTACTAAGAGTGTTGGGTTTTTACTAGTGGGAAATGTTGTTTCAGACTTGCAGGATTCCTCATTATTTACTATGGAGATCACAGATTTACAAGTTGGGAACATTTCTGACCAGCTTTTTCTAGGTGGAAATGTCCAGCCATTTATTCACTGGATTTTCTGTGAATTCAATAGTAAATAGGTCGGGTTGTGAAACCACGCCCCTTTTTGGATCGACCACGCCCCCTTTGTGACAGACCACGCCCCCTTTCAGCTTTTCACAGTGCAATGTCGGGTTTGTCAGATTTTCCTGGCACAGACACTCTGCGCCAAAATAACCCGACAAAAACTTGTCAGTTTCAACTTAGTAAATGAGGTCCAGAATGTTTAACACTTATGTGCACTTGAGGTATTTTTTTGATGTGTCTTTCGAAGCTGTCTTCTTGAGTATTTAGTCTGTTATAACATGAAAAACTGTGTTGGCAAATGCTGGAAATTTTAGGCTGATACCAACTGCTCATAAATAATAAACTGCAGGATGAAGTACACAAGAATAATCACAGAGTTTTCTTTTTTTTTTTGTTCATGTTTCTATTTGTATATTCTTTACTTTTGCACATTGGGCAGTTCGGCATCACTCCCGGTTAAAGTGTTTTTGTCATTTAGAAAAAAATTTGACAAACATGTTAAAAGATTTGATCTCTCAGGTACTGAATGTTCAGACCCTGACTGATCTCCAGATATTGGCAGAAGAAAAGCGAATCTGCTTCCACCTGCACTAAACAGGTCCCATAGACATGCTTATTGCAGCCAGGATGTGAAGGATGCTACCATGTACGTCTCCCTATGATATCTAGAGATTGGTAGGGGTCTGACCATTCAGACTCCAAAGGATCAAAACTTTGGTCAAAGTGTCCGCTTGACAAGTTTCAGTGAGGATCCTTTATTTATTTTTATTTTTTTAACAGGATAGATAAATGAAGATTGTGTATTTTTTCATTCCTGTCAAAAAATAGCATCCTGACAGATTAATTTTTGTACAATACATATCTATGGAAAAAGGATGCAGCAGGATCCAATAACCTTCTGTCATGTTAGGCAGGGAAGAGTGCATACTATCAGTCTCACCCACACCACTGTCCCTGACTACTTGACAATCTGCCCTAAATGACGGACTCTCAATTGGGCGATGATCCCTGTACTTAAGTGCAGGGCATAACACAGTCAAAACCGACAAAACAAAGTCAAATGGTCAGGAAACAAAGTAAAAACTAACAATAGGTAAAATGTAAAAGAAGACCAAACAGGACAATATAGACAAATTATATAATGGTATAACTTATGTTAATCGGTGGTGCTGTTCCGGAGATATACAGTGGTCCCTCAACATACGATGGTAATTCGTTCCAAACGACCCATCGTTTGTCGAATCCATCGTATGTTGAGGGATCCGTGCAATGTAAAGTAAAGGCATCTGTACTCACCTGTCCCCGTCGCTCCGGACCAGTTCCTCACCGCTCCCGCTGCTGTTCCAGGGGCTCCCGATGCTGTCCCGCTGCTCCGGTGTCTTCTTCGCGATCCTCCGGTGTCTTGCGCATCTTCTGCAGGGTCCGGGCCTCGCTCTCAGGTGACGTTATTACGCTGCTGCGCCGACGCGGCGTGCGTATTGACGTAATAACGACGCCGGAAAGCAAGGCCCGAACCCTGGAGAAGATGCGGAACACACCGGAGGATCGCGAAGTGGACCCGGAGCAGCGGGAATAGGTAAGTGAACCTGCTGGGGCACATTACACTGCTATCCGACAGCAGCTTAAGCATTTTGCGCAGTTAATGCGATGGCCCCGACATATAAAAGCATCGTATGTCGATGCTGACATCGACATGCGATGGCCTCTGAGAGGCCATCGTATGTCGATTTTATCATATGTCGGGGCCATCGTAGGTCGGGGGGTTACTGTACACTGTACTAGACTGAGTTAATAATATGTAAATGCTATCCTTTGCACAATGGAGGCAGTTGCCGGTGTTCTGAGCTTCCCTGCCTCTGTCCCCTCTGCTTCGATATGCCCGCCCACCTCATAAATATTCATGTCAAACCTTTCAATCTTGTGATCGTGAGGTGGGTGGGCATACGGGAACAGAGAGAATGAAGGCAGTGATGCTGGATATGATGGCTCCCGCCTTCACTGCGCAAAGAATGACATTTACATATTTGCAATGAACCCGAATACAGTGTGTATCTCCTGAACTGCATCACCGTTCATTGTAAATTATATTTAATCTTGTTCACCTGCAATATACGGCTGTGTATTAGGTTTAGTGTGGATGAACCAGTTGTAAGTTTTCCTTTAAACTGCACCAGGATTAAGCACCACAACTTTTGCACATTTTTGGCACATGGTGTCACATCTTCAGCCAAGCCCCTTTTAACCAAAGCCACTATCTTTTTAGCAAGGACATTTTCAGACTTCCATAAAAGTGCTTAAAAATGCCTTAAACTTGTAGTAAATGTGGTGCAAGTCATGTAAGACATTGTTTTGGCACACACTGTGACAGAATTCTCCAAACATCTCTGTACCCTCTAAACCCTACTGTCCCACCCAGACTCCTCTGCCCCCCCCCACCCCCGTGTTCCCCTTTCCAGGCCCCTGTCCCCTTCAGACTCCAAAAGAACATGTGTATTACAGCACTTCCTGATGTTGGGAACAGCACAAGGACCTGCCCGCTCAGCCAATGAGTGGATGCTACTGACTGCAGAATCTAAGGGCTTCAATGACTGGCATTGAAGTAAGCTTGAATGCAGGTCAGTGATGGCAGGTGTCAGTTACATGAAGCAGCCAGCACCTGGCTCAGGACCTCAGCATCATTATTTCCCTACTGATGTATGCTTGCCATGCATGATAAGCTGTCAGGGTCCAGACTAGCGGCTGGTGAGGACACTGGAGGTTGATCCTCTGTGCCAGAGAGGCGATGACGCGGGTCGTACTGGGGAATTGGCTCTAAGCAGTTACTGGTGTTCGCCAGAGCCCGCCGCAAAGCGGGATGGACTTGCTGCTGCGGTAACTACCAGGTCGTGTTCCCCAGTAGCGACTCGACCTCTCTGGCAGCTGAGACTGGCGCGGTACACAAGGACTAGACAGAGGCGAGATCAGACATAGCAGAAGGTCAGGGCAGACAGCGAGATTCGTAGTCAGGGGCAACAGCAGAAGATCTGGGTACACAGGCTAGGGAACACACTATAATGCTTTCTCAGGGCACAAGGCAACAAGATCCAGCAGGGACAGGAAGGGGAAGGGGGTTTATATAGTGTAGGGAGGTGATTGAACAGATTGGACCAGGCACTAATTAGCGGTGCGCTGGCCCTTTAAATCTTAGCAAGCCGGCGCGCGCACGCCCTCCGGGATGAGACAGACACCGGAGGGGGAGTAGAACGGGGCGCGATCCGCGAGCTGGCCTGACCCGCCACGCGGATTGCGTCCCCGCCGGCACGAACACAGCAGCGCTCGCGGTCAGAGACCGAGACCGGAGCGCTGCTGTTAGCTGAACGCTGCGAGCGCTCCGGGGAAGCTGCAGGACCCGGAGCGCTCGGTGTTACAGTACCCCCTCCCCTTAGGTCTCCCCCCTCTTTTTGGAGCCCAGGAACCTATGGATGAGCTCCTTGTCAAAGATATTGTCCTCGGGCTCCCAAGACCTCTCTTCGGGGCCACAATTCTCCCAGTCAACAAGAAACCTCTGACAACCTTGGAGGCGAGGATTTATTTTACCGAGAAGACGTCAGAGGAGCCAGAGACAGGAGCAGGAGCGGTGACCTTGGGGGAAAAGCGATTAAGAATGAGAGGTTTGAGAAGGGAAACATGAAAGGAGTTAGGAATGCGAAGAGAAGGAGGAAGATGGAGCTTGTAGGAGACAAAGTTGATTTGACTTTTGACTCTAAATGGCCCGAGGTAACATGGACCCAGCTTGTAGCTAGGGACAGGAAACCGAATATATTTGGCAGAGAGCCACACTTGGTCACCAGTGGCAAAGACAGGAGGAGTTCTTCTTTTCTTATCAGCATGTTTCTTCATTCGAGAAGAGGCCAGTGAGAGTGACTTTTGAGTCTCTTTCCAAATAGAAGAAAAGTCCCAGGTCAATTCATCTACGGCAGGAACTCCAGATGAAGTGGGAATGGGAGGGGGGGGGGAAGCGGGTGACGGCCGTACAACACAAAGAATGTAGACTTGGCGGATGACTCAGAGTTTTTGAAATTGTACCAGAATTCAGCCCAGAGTAACATGTCGACCCAATCGTCTTGGCGGGAGGAGACAAAATGTCGCAGGTAGTCACCAAGGATCTGGTTCACTCTCTCCACTTGTCCATTGGACTGTGGGTGGTAGGCAGAGGAAAAATTCAATATAATCTTCAATTGGATGCAGAGTGCTCTCCAGAATTTTGAGATGAATTGAACGCCTCTATCAGAGAAGATATGCGTAGGCAGTGCGTGGAGACGAAATATGTGCAAAAAGAATTGCTTCGCCAACTGTGGTGCAGAAGGGAGACCAGGAAGCGGGACAAAATGAGCCATTTTGGAGAATCGATCAACGACCACCCAAATGACAGTGTTGCCATGGGATACAGGAAGGTCAGTGACGAAGTCCGTCGCTATGTATGATCAAGGCTGTTCGGGCACCGGCAGAGGAAGGAGAAGACCCGCAGGCCTCTGGCCAGGAGTCTTGTCACGTGCACAGACAGTACAGGACCGTACGAACTCAGTCACATCTTTTTCAAAGGCAGGCCACCAATAGTGTCTGGCAATCAACTGAATGGATTTCTTGATTCCAGCGTGACCCGCCAAGTGGGAGGAATGACCCCATTTGAGAGTCCGGAGGCGAAGACATGGAGGGACATAAGTTTTTCCTGGAGGAACTGGCACCAGAGAAGCAGGAGCCACAGAGATCAGACACTCAGGAGGGATGATGTGTTGGGGAGAGGCTTCAGCTTCCGTGGCATCGGTGGAACGTGATAGGGCATCCGCCCTGATATTCTTGTCTGCAGGATGAAAATGGATCTGGAAATTGAAGCGGGCAAAAAACAACGACCACCTGGCCTGGTGAGGATTTAAGCGCTGGGCGGACTGTAGGTAGGACAGATTTTTGTGGTCAGTGTAGATGGTGATAGGGTGAAGGGATCCTTCCAGGAGATGTCTCCACTCCTCTAGTGCCAACTTAATGGCCAGCAATTCACGGTCACCAATAGCGTAGTTCCTTTCAGGAGGAGAAAAAGTTTTAGAGAAAAAAACGCAAGTGACGTTTTTTCCTTTAGCGGTTTCTTGAAGAAGAACCACCCCGGCTCCTACCGAAGAGGCGTCTATCTCAAGGAAGAATGGTTTCAGAGGATCGGGCCTAATCAAGAATGGGGCGGAGGCGAAGGCGGCCTTAAGGCGAGTAAAAGCTTCTTCCGCTTGGGGAGACCAGGATCTCGGATTCGCATCTTTCTTTGTCAGTGCCACAATAGGAGCCACCATAGTGGAGAATTGGGGGGTGAACTGATGGTAGTAATTAGCGAATCCGAGGAAGCGCTGGATAGAGCGAAGTCCCGAGGGGCGTGGCCAATCCAAGACCGCGGAGAGCTTTTCGGGGTCCATTGGAAGACCTTGTCCTGAGACCAGGTATCCCAGGAAAGGAAGACAGCTACGTTCAAAGAGGCATTTTTCAATTTCGCCGTAGAGATGGTTAACACAGGGCGCTGGAGTACTTGACAAACATGGAGGCGGTGTTCCTCTAGATTGGAGGAGAAGATTAGTATGTCATCAAGATAGACCACTATGCAGGTATACAGTAAGTCCCGAAAGATTTTGTTGACAAAATCTTGAAAAACTGCAGGGGCATTGCAAAGTTCAAATGGCATGACGAGATATTCGAAGTGGCCATCTCTGGTGTTAAAAGCGGTTTTCCACTCATTACCTTCACAAATTTTAATGAGGTTATAGGCACCCCTGAGGTCAAGCTTTGTAAACACTTTTGCTCCGCGCAGTCTGTCGAAGAGCTCAGAGATGAGAGGCAGAGGGTAACGGTTCTTTACTGCAATTTTATTGAGGCCACGATAGTCTATGCAGGGGCGTAGTGCGTCATCCTTCTTAGCCACGAAGAAGAACCCCACTCCGGCAGGCGAAGAAGACTTCCTAATGAAACCTCTCTCAAGATTTTCCTGGATGTATTAAGACATGGCCTTGGTCTCTGGAGCGGAGAGAGGATAAATTCTGCCACGGGGTGGTGTGGTACCAGGGAGCAAGTCAATAGGACAGTCGTAGGGTCTATGTGGTGGCAAGACCTCCGCTTGTTTTTTTTACTAAAGACGTCAGCAAAGTCCTGGTAGACCTTGGGAAGACCAGGCAGTGGAGTAGCGACGGGGACTTGGCTGATTGGTACAGATTTAAGGCAATGTTTGTGGCAGGAAGTGCCCCAGGACTTAATGTCAACAGTGGTCCAGTCGAGGGTAGGAGTATGTCGCTGGAGCCAGGGCAAGCCAAGCAGAATGTCCGAGGTACAATTTGGTAAAACAAAGAATTCAATTTTTTCTTTGTGAAGTACTCCAACATTCATGAGTAAGGGTTCTGTGCGGTAACGCACGGTGCAGTCCAGATTCTCTCCGTTTACAGGTGAGATGAAGAGGGGTTTGAAGAGATGGGTAACTGGAATATTAAATCTGTTGATGAATGAGGCTTCAATTTAGTTTCCTGCAGAACCAGAGTCCAGGAAGGCCACCGCAGAGGAGGAGGAGTTAGCGAATGGAGAAATCCGCACTGGAATAGTCAGGCGTGGAGAGGAGAAATTCACACCTAGTAACGCCTCTCCCACGTTAACTAGGTGCATGCGTTTCCACTGAAGCGGAGGACGAATAGGACAGTCTATAAGGAAATGTTCAGTACTGGCACAGTACAAGCACAGATTTCCATTTCTGCGGCGAGTCCTCTCTTCTTGGGTCAGGCGAGACCGGTCCACTTGCATAGCCTCCTCGGCGGGAGGCACCAGGGGTAGGTTGCAGAGGACTCTGGAAGAGAGGTCCCAAGCGAGGAAACCGTCGGGTGTGAACAAGATCCTTTTCTTGGCGGAGTTCCAATTATCTCTCCGTGAAACGCATATCTATGCGGGTGGCCAACTGGATGAGTTCAGGCAAGGTAGCAGGAATTTCTCGTGCGTCCAGAACATCTTTGATGTGGCTGGATAAACCTTTCTTGAAGGTCGCACAGAGGGCCTCATTGTTCCAAGCTAGCTCAGAGGCGAGGGTGCAAAACTGGATAGCATATTCGCCGACTGAAGAGCTCCCTTGGACGAGATTCAGAAGTGCCGTCTCGGCAGAGGAAGCCCGGGCTGGCTCCTCAAAGACGCTGCGTACTTCGGAAAAGAAGGACTGGACTGAAGCAGTGGCAGGATCGTTGCGGTCCCACAGCGGTGTGGCCCAGGATGAGGCCTTTCCAGATAACAAACTGACCACGAAAGCCACCTTTTACCATTATGTGGGGAACTGGTCCAACATCAATCCAAGGTGCAGGGAACATTGGGACAGGAATCCCCGGCAGCTTTTAGAGTCCCCATCAAATTTCTCTGGAAGAGACAAGCGGACTCTAGGGGTAGTTGCAGCAACTCAGAGTGGAGGAGAAGCTGGAGCTGGCGGAGAAGATGGTTGACGCTGGGCAGGCAGAAGCTGCTGGAGCATGGCAATCAACTGCGTCAGCTGTTGTCCTTGTTGGGTGATCTGCTGGGACTGCTGGGCAACAACGGTAGTCAGATCAGCAACACTCTGCATCTCAGCGGGATCCATGGCCGGATCTACTTTCAGGGTCCGGACTAGCGGCTGGTGAGGACACTGGAGGGGGATCCTCTGTGCCAGAGAGGTGATGACGCGGGTCGTACTGGGGAATCGGTTCTAAGCAGTTACTGGTGTTCACCAGAGCCCGCCGCAAAGCGGGATGGACTTGCTGCGGCGGTAACTACCAGGTCGTGTTCCCCAGTAGCGACTCGACCTCTCTGGCAGCTGAGACTGGCGCGGTACGCAAAGACTAGACAGAGGTGAGGTCAGACGTAGCAGAAGGTCAGGGCAGGCAGCGAGGTTCGTAGTCAGGGGCAACAGCAGAAGATCTGGGTACACAGGCTAGGGAACACACTATAACGCTTTCTCAGGACACAAGGCAACAAGATCCGACAGGAAGGGGAAGTGGGTTTATATAGTGTAGGGAGGTGATAGAACAGATTGGACCAGGCACCAATTAGCGGTGCGCTGGCCCTTTAAATCTTAGCAAGCCGGCACGCGCACGCCCGCTGGGACAAGACAGACACCGGAGGGGGAGGGGGAGTAGAACGGGGCACGATCCGCGAGCGGGCCTGACCCGCCACGCGGATCGTGTCCCCGCCGGCACGAACACAGCAGCGCTCACGTGGAAATGGGAATCATAGTGACTGACAAAGGGAAGAACATCTTGTCTGCGCTGCGACAGGAAAGGCTGAGCCATGCGCCCTGCATGGCACACATGTTCAATTTGGTTGTCAAGCGGTCCCTGAAGTGTTCCCCCCATTTGCAAGACATCCTAACAATGGGAAGGAAACTTTGCATGCACTTCAGCCACCCGTACATCGCAAAGCACACTCTCCTTGAGCTGCAGTGTCAGAACGGTATCACCCAACATAGTCTAATTTGTGACGTTGCCACACGTTGGAATTCCATCCTCCATATGTTGGACCGACTATACGAACAGAGAAAAGCCATCACCAATTTCTTGATGATCCAAGCGGAAAGGGGTACTCCCCTGTGTAACTTCAATGTAAACCAGTGGCAGTTCATACGTGACACCTGCCATTTGCTCAGGCTTTTTGAGGAAGCTACATCATTAGTAAGTCGCCAGGATTACGGGATGAACTATGTCATTCCACTGCTTCATTTCATACAACACGTGTTGGAAACGAGGGCTGGTCAGGGCCTCATGAGCCCTGTGGGGGCTGAACTGGAGGAGGAGGGAGAGGGGCACAGTGGAGCACAGTTTAGGTTTTGCCAAATGGGCGGTTTTTCTAGTCATCTGACAGGAGAGGAAGAGCAGGAGCAGCCAGAGGAGCTAGAGAGTTATGAGGAAGGCGAGACAGAGGACCCAGACACACCGAGGCAGTATGCAGTGGAGATGGAGGCAGGGAGTCCCTCTGAGTCACTTGCACAAATTGCACGATGCATGCTCACTTGCTTGCGTAGTGACTGCCTAATTGTGACCATTCGGCAGCGGGATGACTTCTGGATTTCCACCTTATTGGACCCTCGCTACCGGCACAAAATTGGGACCTTTTTTACACCCACTTAGAGGGAGGACAAACTGACCTACCACAGAGACATCCTACGTAGTCAGTTGGCCGATGCCTATCGGCGCCATCGTCCATCCTCTCGCAGGTCTGAATCAGGGGGGGCCCTCTGCGCTCACCTTCCACTGCCATGGCTGCTGTGGAGGGGGGGCAGGAGCAGTACCAGCTCCATCAGCAGCAGCCTGAGTCTACATTTGCTGATGAGAACCTTTCTTTACCCGCATAGTGAAGCAACTCATCAGCAGCAGGTAGACCAGGAGCAGGACCTGAACCAGCAGGTGGTGGCATACCTTGACATGACCATGCCAACACACCTTGAAGATCCACTGGACTTCTGGGCAGCCAAACTTGATTTGTGGCTGCAACTAGCAGAGTTTGCCCTGGAAAAGCTGTCCTGCCCGGCCAGTAGTGTCCACAAAAAATGTGGAGAGACTGACCTTTGTGAAGATGAATCAGGCATGGATCAGCCAGGATTTCCACCCACCAATGCCTGATGCATCAGAGTAGATTGACCATGGTGCCACACCAACACTTCACAAATATGGATAGTGTCAAACAGATTTAAGGCGCTGCTCCCCAGTTACAAACATTCCTCCGCATCAGACCTTTTTTCCCCCCACCTTCATCACCAGGTACTGGTATTGCCACCCACCGCACCACACTGTCACCGGGTCACTTTCAGGACTCCTGATGCTGCTGCTGCCACCTGTGCCATTCAGCCACTATATGATCTCCTCATGCTTTAGCCAACTCCAGGCTGTGCCATTCAGCCACTATATGGTCTCCTCATGCTTCAGCCAATTCCAGGCTGTGCCATTCAGCCACTATATGGTCTTTTCATGCTTCAGCCAATTCCAGGCTGTGCCATTCAGCCACTATATGGTCTTCTCATTCTTCAGCCACCTCCAGGATGTGGCATTAAGCCACTATATGGTCTCCTCATGCTTCCGCAATTCCAGGCTGTGCCATTCAGCCACTATATGGTTTCCTCATGCTTCAGCCACCTCCAGGCTGTGCCATTCAGCCACAATATGGTTTACTGATGCGGCAGGGCCTGGTACATTACCTAAAATATATGTTATGGTAGAACTAGCTATAAAAATTCTTCAATTTAAATTTTTAAATTCATCTTTTAATCTTAGGGATTGTGAAGCCCTATTGTCTATTCATGCTGCCGCCAGCTCCAAGCTGTGCCATTCCATCACTATATGGTTTACTGATGCTGCAGAGCCTGTTACATTACCTAAAAATATGTTATGTTAGCACTAGCTATGAAAAATATTTAATTTAAATTTTAAAATTCATCTTTTAATCTTAGGGATTGGGAAGCCCTATTGTCTACTCATGCTGCCGCCAGCTCCAGGCTGTGCCATTCAGCCACTATTTGGTTTTCTGATGCAGCAGGGCCTGGTACATTACCTAAAATATGTTATGGTAGCACTAGCTATGAAAAATATTCAATTTAAATTTTAAAATTCATCTTTTAATCTTAGGGATTGTGAAGCCCTATTGTCTACTTATGATGCCGCCAGCTCCAGGCTGTGCCATTTAGCCACTGTATGGTTTACAGATGCTGCTGGGTCTGGGACATTATCTAAAAATATTTTATGGTTGCACTGGCTACCATAAATCTTCAATTTAAATTTTCAAAAATCCTTCTCTATTGTGAGGCCCTATGGTCTTGTCAGGCTGTTGCCACCTCCAGACTGGGTCGTTCTGCCACTATATGGTCAATTCCAGGCTGTGTTATTCTGACAGGTTATGGTCTCCTCATGCTGCTGCCAACTCTAGGCTCTGTCATTGTGCCGCCATGTGACTCCTTGTTAGATTGGGTTTTGTGGTCATACAGTATTAGTTCAAAGGAAACACCGGGACATTAAACTTGGGAATCTAATATAAATCTTAAATTTAAAGAAATCGATGTAATATATTCAAGACTGAGGCCCTATGGTCGTCGATGTCATATTACCTGTGGAATTATCACAAGAATCCAATGAAACAGCTTGGAGCGATAACAATGAACCATAACTGATTAAATGAACCATTCGCACTTTCATAGTCAGGGGGGCACTGAGAGGCAGGGGCTGGAACTGGTGATATCTCGCCTGGCGGAGGACTGCCAGTTCGATGCTCACCAGAATGGGTACTCAAAAAATTTAAATAAATTCAAATTAAATAAAAATTACATTAAAAAAATCTCTTTATTCTCTTCAATTTTAACACCATATGGTCTCCCTGCTGCCACATCGACACTCTGCAGCAGTGATTCTAATAGCAATGCCTGTAAACTGCATGTCATACTGGATAACACTATTATTTCACTAACACAGCACACTCCCTATGCATGTTAGGACAACGCAAAGTGCTCTATACCTATATTGAGGCTCTCAGTAGGGCACAAATTGCCATTTTTTAATAGCTATTTGCCGCGAAAATATTCGACCCGAACCAAATTTTAAAATAAAATTTGGCAAATCACCCAAATAGAATTTTACAAAAGTTCGCTCATCTCTATCAAGGGAAATCAAATTTATCAACCCATGGAGATCTTGATATGGAGTCACACTCAAAATCAAAGTGGAAAACCATACTACAGGCTGATCCAACTTTTATGTAATGTCCTTAAAACATGTCAAAATGAGGCTCAGTAGTGTGTGTGTGTGGCCTCCATGTGCCTGTATGACCTCCCTACAATGCCTGGGCATTCTCCTGATGAGGTGGCGGATGGTCCCCTGAGGGATGTCCTCCCAGACCTGGACTAAAGCATCCACCAACTCCTGAACAGTCTGTGTTACAACATGGTGTTGGTGGATGGAGCGAGACTTGATGTTCCAGATGTGCTCAATTGGATTCAGGTCTGGGGAACGGGAGGGCCAGTCCATATCATCAATGCCTTCCTCTTGCAGGAACTGCTTACACACTCCAGCATTGTCTTGCATTAGGAGGAACCCAGGGCCAACCGCACCAGCATATGGTCTCACAAGGGGTCTGAGGGTCTCATCTCGGTACCTAATGGCAGTCAGGCTAGCTCTGGCAACCAAAAGAAATGCCACCCCACACCATTACTGACCCACCGCCAAACCGGTCATGCTGGAGGATGTTGCAGGCAGCAGAACGTTCTCCACGACGACTCCAGACTCTGTCATGTCTGTGACATGTGCTCAGTGTGAACCTGCTTTCATCTGTGAAGAGCACAGGGCGCCAGTGGTGAATTTGCAAATCTTGGTGTTCTCTGGCAAATGCCAAACTTCCTGCATGGTGTTGGAATGTAAGCACAACCCCCACCTGTGGACGTCGGGCCCTCATGGAGCCTGTTTCTGACCGTTTGAGTGGACACATGCACATTTGTGGCTTGCTGGAGGTCATTTTGCAGGGCTCTGGCAGTGCTCCTTCTGGGTTGTTGCCCTCCTACAGCCTCCTCCACATCTCCTGGCAGTGCCTCCATGCTCTGAACACTACGCTGACAGACACAGCAAACCTTCTTGCCACAGCTTACATTGATGTGCCATCCTGGATGAGCTGCACTACCTGAGCCTCTTGTATAGGTTGTAGACTCTGTCTCACGCTACCACTAGAGTGAAAGCACCGCCAGCATTCAAAAGTGACCAAAACATCAGCCATGTAGCATAGAGAGAGAGAGAGAGAGAGAGATAGATATTTTTTTTTTTTTTTTATGTCTGTTGGGGCATGCTGGGAGTAGTAGTTTTCCAACAAAAGTTTGCAACACAATGTTTGGAAAACACTGATCTATACGATAACAACTATACCCAATTTATATATGTTTTATTTTATTTTACTACTACAAAGATGAGTATACTAAAATTGCCCTCTTCTGATTACTATAACTTTTTTATTTTTCTGTATACATGAGGGTATTTTTTTGCGCTGTGATCTGTATTTTTTATCGGTACATTTTTGTTTTGAGGGGACTTTTTGATAACTTTTGATACATTTTCTTATGGTATATGAAGTGACCAAAAATGCGCAATTCTGGTTAGTGCAATATTTTGGTCTTTGGGGCCTTACTTTTAATTTTGCCCAGGGCCACACTAAGTCTAAAACTGGCCCTTGCAGTATATAGGGGGGATGGGGGTCTGTATCCCAAGATTAACCCCTTAAGAACACAGCCAATTTCCATTTTTGAATTTTCGTTTTTCCTCCTTGCCTTCTAAAAGCCATATTTATTTTTTATTTTAAAACCACAAATCCATATTTTTTGCTTATCTTTTGCAGAGCAAATTTTATTTTGTAGTGATACCTTTCATTTTACATTAAAATGTATGGTGTAGCAATAAAAATATAATACCTGGGGAGAAATCGAAAGAAAACCACACTTTTGCTAATTTTAGGGGGTTTGGTTTATGATTAAATTGACATGTTCTCTTTACTCTGTGGGTCAATTTGATTATAATAATTTCGCCCCATTTTGACCCATTTTTCCATATACAAGGCTGGATGAGGTTCATTTTTTTGCTCCATGATCTGTAGTTTTTATTGGTACCACTTAATTTTATTTTTGTACCACTTTTTATTAATTTCTTCTGACATATGATGTGACATTGATGTGCGCATTATCCCTGTACTGTGACATCACTGTGTATTATAACTGTACTGTAATATCACTGTACTCACTGTACCTATTAACCCTGTACAGTAATGTTGTTGTACAGTGGTAATGTGCACAGTAATGTCACACTACAGGTATAATACACAAAGTGAAGTGCCCTTTTTTTTTTTTTTTACTTGAGCCCCTGCCCTCCAAAATGTCTGTGGACGTCCCTGATGCCAGGAGGTAGACCCGGAGCAGCGGATTTACTTCCTCATGTACGGAGAAGAGAAGCATGAAGAGAGGAGCAGACAAGGAGGCACAAGGACAACACATAGGCATGGGAGCAGATGGAAAATGCCAGAAGGCAGTCAAGTCACTGTCGCCATCTTGGTCCTCCTGTTATCCCTGTCACCATGTGTGTCATTCTGTTTTCTAGACTCCTGAATAGCATAGAAGCTAATCTGCCATTTAGGACTATGGGAAAGTTGAATGACACACATGCTGACTTCTCTGCTATTCAGTAGTCTAAAAAGGAAAATGACACACATGGTGACCGCCATATTGGTTGTCATCCAGCTTCCCTAGGAACAGATTTGACACAGGGAGAGATGAGGGGACACAAATGATTGACCATATGACATCACACGTGATGTGTGGCATCCTAACTTTTTTTCTGGCTCTTAGATTCATAACAAATTTGTCAATCCCTGCTTTGAAGGGGTACTCTGGTGAAAACTATTTTTCAACTGGTGCCAAAATTTTAAGTAGATTTGTAAATTACTTCTATTTAAAAATCTTAATCCTTCCAGTACTTTTATGCTGCTGTATGCTCCACAGTCTGACCACAGTGCTCTCTGCTGACACCTCTGTCCATGTCAGGAACTGTCCAGAGCAGGAGAGGTTTGCTATGGGGGGTTGCTACTGCTCTGGATAGTTCCTGACATGGACAGAGGTGTCAGCAGAGAGCACTGTGGTCAGACAGAAAATAAATTTAAAGGGGTACTCCACTGGCCAGCCTTCCAGCTGAGTTCCACACATTTAGTTCCGAATGCTGTGCTCACACTGCGGGGGTCGGCCACGCCCCCTCATAATGTAAGACCATGCCCCCCTTTACAAGTCTATGAGAGGGGGCGTAACGGCCGCCACACCCCCTTCCATAGACCTGCATTGAGGGGGCATGGCCTGAGGTCACAAGGGGGCGTGGCCGACCCCCACAGCACACACACAGCGTTTGGAACATTAGTTCCGAATGCAGCCGGAAGGCTGCCCAGTGGAGTACCCCTTTAAAAAGAAAACTTCCTGTGGAGCATACAGCAGCTTATAAGTACTGGAAGGATTATGTTTTTTAAATAGAAGTAATTTACAAATCTGTTTAACGTTCTGGCACCAGTTGAATTTAAAAACTTTTTTTTATCACCAGAGTACCACTTTAATATAGCCCTCAGTTAAAATACTTTATAATCTATTACAAAATAATAATAATCATAATACAAAAATATAACATTTATATTATTTAGGCTCTTATTACACAATTCAATTTAGTTCATATTAGTCTAAATGCACAGTAGAAAATCTACTGAATTGAACATTCTTAATATTATGGCTTTTTTATGAGTTACCATATAATGTGTTTGGTTGTTTGGTACTCAATTTCTATATGTAATAGTTATACCCTTACTATTATATGATAGTACAATATATGCAGCATTCATTATAGCCATGTCATGTGGTTGCTTCATGCGTCATTTTGCTCTAGCCTTTATTTCTCTCTCTCTCCTATTCTCTCCGCACACTGATGCACCTCTGACTCCTTCCTGAGTCTTGAGGAATGGCAGGCTCAATGCAGGCTTATACAGACAAATGGGACTTTTATTGTGACACAGGCACCTCCTCTCTTTTTCTCTGTCTCTCTCTCCTTGTTACTCTGGAACAACTGAACAGGCCAGAGACAAATATCATTGCAGGGAGAAGAGAAAACAGGCAAGAGGAATGAAAGACAAGTAAAAAAAAATGTGGAGAATGCCACCATAGCTACACTATTATCAGTTTTACCAAATACTTCTAAACGCATGAAATGTATATGCAAAACAAATAACAAATAATAAATATCATCTATGTCCTCCTAATACTTGATTATGAAATAAATGGCCTAATAAATATATACATGGTATTGCTAATTCACTTTTTACAATGGAATTTATAAGCTTTTCATAATAAAGAAAATTCATAAAGAATTCAAACCTCTCTTTTGTAATAGATTTATTTTAAGCAATTGCTATTTTTATATCCTGTATAGGACATGAATGTGAGAATACGCCTGCTGCTTTACCAAACTCACAGATTTAATAATTTGTAAGATTAGTAAAATAAAAAAGGGTTTAGAGAACAGCGGTAAGGATTTGGGGGAATCACCCAAAACAAGGAGGCATGTTTTGCTGACTTTATATAGTAAAATGATGGAAAATTTGTTATGGACAACGCATTTTGAGAGGTCCTCCTCTCCTCGTCAGGGTCATGATAAAGAAAGGGAAGACCTTTGAAAACATGCTGTCTATAATAATTGTATTATTAATTAATTCTAGTAAATGGTGGTTTCTTTTGCTGGTCAGCCCCATTTATGCATCCTTGTTTTGAGTGTTTTTCTCACTGCTGTTTTCCTCACTGCAATTTTCTAATGACTAAACAGTTTCACATTGGACCCTGGTTCTGGATGCTTGCCGCTCCTGAGCACTCGCTAAGGAGAAAAAAAGACAAATAGATAGCACACTGCTAGCACAAAACTTTATATGAAATATGATATGCTATACTGCTATGGTAAAAAATAGAGCTTCTTAGCTTACCATTTGGCCAAATAGTGTGTACCATCCCACCACGATAAGGGGACCTCATTGGGACGGACCCTTCCATACGCTATGCCTCTGAGCATTCAGTTTCCTGGCTTGTAAGGTCTGACACATCCAGCACCTTATAAAATGGGTGGGGTGCACAAACCAACATGGAGGTAACCACTCCGCCCACATGTGCAAAGCAAAAAAGGTATAAGTTGTTCAGCACATTCTGATACACAACTATTGTATGGACCAGGCATACAGGTGCACGCTGCTGTGGCTAAACTACAAACATAAGCAAAAGAATTACAGCAGCACACTGCTAGCACAAAACTATATATGAAATATGATATGCTATATTACTATGGTGAAAAATAGAGGTTCTTAGCTTACCATTTGGCCAAATAGTGTGTACCATCCCACCACCATAAGGTAACAGTAAGCACCACGGTAAGCAGTGTGCTGCTGTCATTCTTTTGCTTGTGTTTGTAGTTTAGCCGCAGCAGCGTGCACCTGTATGCCTGGTCCATACCATACAATAGTTGTGTGTCAGAATGTGAACAACTTGGATCTTTTTAGATAGCTAGATAGTTCCAAAAAGAGCAGCACAACTATTAAAGTAAGAACAGGTAGCTGATGGTGCACACCAGCTCTGAGCTCTGCATCAAGTAGAGAAAAGATAAAAGCAGTACACAAAAAATTTGTGCAAAAAGCGGATTCCATTATTTCATGGATACAAAAGGAACAATGTTTCTGCAGTCTCTCACCACCAATATCAAGCTTGAAAATGGCAACACTGAGGAAATCAAACTCATAAATAGAGAGAGAAACAGAACAAGGTCGCACATCCACAACTTGTACAATGATCTAATTACTTTCTAATAAGAGTGGTTTCCTAAACTAACAATGGCTTAGTGTGGGCGGCGACCACTGCTTCTGCAACACCAAGCCCACAGGCAAAATGACCCAGTGGCCAGACAGCCTTACTGTTGCCCGACTAAGCCCCTGGCTCTGGGCCACACCACCCCACAGACAAAGCACAACAGCAACAATGGCCACCAAAGAGCACCACACCAGAACACGCCGCAGAGCACCACACTGTGCTCCCTGCCAGAGGACTGGGAGAATGCTAGGAGGAAACCCTTATGCAGTCTCTTGCTGATTAAAAACACCTGCGCCAAATGGGTGGAGTGGAGTGTTGCTATGTTTGTGGGTGTACGGCCATGTTTCTGTGTCTATTTGTAAGTTATACTAAAGAAATCACTCGGCTACAATGTAAATGTATAATGTGTATTTAATGTAAAGTAGTAAGTGCACAGACTCTATAACAGTGTTTAATGTTGCTGTTAAAATAACTCAACACACAGCCATTAATGTTTAAACCATGGCTACAAGTGGTAATGTACAAATTTGGCCCATGGTGTAAATAGTTTGTGTGGTAACCATTCTTTTTCAGCTTCCTTTTGGGCATGGAGTTCACCAGAGCTTCAAAGGATGTCAGAGACCTGGAGTGGAGGTTTCTTCGTGGGTTTTAATTCCCTACAATTTATTTTCCACAGTATTTACTAAGGTTTCCCAAAATTTTCCACTTTCCCTACACTTTGCTTTTTTTACACATGCTCTGACCTGTCTGGTTTTCCTCGCCTCAAATCTACCACATTTTATGTGGAAACCTTAGTAAATATGTTGGGTTTTTGTGAAAATGTCGGGAACATGCCCCTTTTCAAAGACCATGCCCCCTTTTCCCGGCGACCACGCCCCTTTTTCAGGTTTTCTTAGCATAATGGAGAGTTAGTCTGGGTTTTTTCAATTCTGGTGCAAATTCTGGCGCAAAATCTGGTGCAGACAGAATTTCTGGCGCAATGCAACAGAATCTGGCGCACAACCTGACAAAGCGTCGGGTTTGCAATAGTAAACGAGGGCCCTTGTGTTCCCCCGACTTCCATTTGAGGATGTCCCACAGATGATCAATAGGGTTTAGGTCTGGAGACATGTTTGGCAAGTCCATTACTTTTATGTTCAGCTTCTTTAGCAAGGCAGAGGTAATCTTAGAGTAGTGCTTGTGGTCATTATGTTGGAATTCTACCCTGTGGTCCAGTCTCCGTACGGAGGGGATCATGCTCTGCTTCAGTATGTCACAGTACATATTGGCATTCATGGTTTCTTCAATATACTGTAGCTCCCCAGTGTCAGCAGCACTTATGCAGCCACAGACCATGACACTACCAACACCATGCTAGTGTTGAGCGGCATAGGCCATATTCGAATTCGCAATATTTCGCGAATATATGGATGAATATTCATCAGATATTCGCTAAATTCGCATATTTGTAATATTTGCGGTTTTTTTCGCATATGCGTAAATTCGCATATGCGAAAATTTGCATATGTGAAAATTTATGAACTTTATAGCAAGTATACTAGTGTAACTTGATAGAAGCAGCAGAAGGGAGGGATCAATATTCGCGAATATTCGCATATGCGAATATTCGCCCAGCGGTCTCACACAGTAGTATTAGAGCCTTCTTTAGACCACACAAGCTGGAAGCAGAGAGGGATGATCACTGTGATGTGTACTGTGGAAAAAAAAAAGCGAATATTCGTAATTTCTAATATATAGTGCTATATTCGCTAATATTCGAGAATAAAATTCGAATTGCGAATATTCGCGAGCAACACTACACCATGCTTGACTGTAGGCAAAACACACTTTTCTTTGTACTTCTCACAACGCTTGACACCATCTGAACCAAATAAGGTTATCTTGGCCTCTTTGGACCACAGGACATGGTTCCAGTAAGCCATGTTCTTAGTCTGCTTGCCTTCAGCAAACTGCTTGCAGGCTTTCTTGTGCATTATCTTTACATAAGTGTGTGGCTTACAATGCTAGTAGCAATCATATGTCTATTTCCCAAAGACAACCTCTGGATAAGATGCTGAGCATATGCACTCAACACCGTGCTTCAGCTTAGTTTTAGGATCTTGGAAATTTGGAAATCTTCTTATAATTTATGTATTTTTTGTAGAGCAAAATTCTTTTTTTCACATCCGCAGAGAGTTCTTTGCCATGGAGTGCCATGTTGAACTTACAATGACCAGATTAGAGAGTGTGAGAGCGATAACAACATATTTAAGACACCTGCTGATGCAGCCTCGAGGAGGTCGTAGATCCTCAATCCACTGGTGCACCAAGATGCAAAGGGTATAGATGAAAAAAAAACAATGTTCTGGTGCAAGCAACTAAAGTATCTTAAAGTAGCAGCAATAGTACTTAAATGGGAACTATCACTTTAAATAACTTTTGACATCTTGTAAAGACATGTCAAACGTTTTGATTGGTCAGAGTGTAAATGTTTAGACTGCAACAGATAGCCAGTCAGAATACCTTATTCCCCTTGTTCTTAATTTTATACTGACTTTTATTCTGTTGATTATGCCCATCACAATAAACTCAGTTAAAAAAAAAAGTGAGTGTTTATTTATAATAAAGGGCCACATGCATAAAGCGTTTCTGGGTGTAAAACACCCTTCCTCAGATTCAGTTATAGCACAAGAGTCCACAAACCAAACACTGGTTAAAAAAAAAAAAAAGGGCGCTAAAGTGATGTCATAATTGGTACACCAATCACAAAAGGCCCAACATCACACAATTCATATTATATGGTCCATAGTGAAACCACATACATACAGCAGCAAAGACATCACTAGAAATTTACATTAGAATCTATTCAAATACAATTGATGCAAGCGGTGGTAAAACTCATTGCTTGTTATACAATCAATGGGAATGAAATATAAAAAGGGGAAGGAATATGTGAACATCACTCATTCCTGTTATAGGTACCATCATAAATATGAAAAAAAGCAAACCTTTACATCTTTGCATCTGTACATCAACATTCTTTGATAGGTTATTCTCGATGGAATCTGAGTGGAATATCCAGGCATTTGTGGCATTTGAAAGGCAAAGGGACTTCTTGGATTCCAAACAGTGAAAATTCCTTTTTATTATGGTAATAACTCCCTCTATACCTAATGACTATTTCCATAAGGCTCTGCAAGTCCGGTGATGTCCAAACAAACTCTTTAAATTACAATTGATAGGGGATAAGATGTCTCATCGTGGGGGTCTGGCCTCTGAAACCCCCCGTGATCTCCGTGCAGCACCTGGCGTTCTGAACATTATGTTCACAACGCTTGGTGCAGCTGGCCATGGTCGTGATGTCACGCCAGCCCCGTCCCATAGACATGAATGGAGGGGGCGTGGCGTGACATCACAAGGGTGCATGGTGTGACATCACGACCATGGCCGCCCACTCCAAGCGTTCTGAACATAATGTTCAAAATGCCGGGTGCTGCACGGAGATCTCGGGGGGGTCCCCCTTTAAGGAATCCATGGACTTCTTAAGAGCCATTTTTATGTGGAACAGACAAAGATAGGGAGAGATGTGTATAGCCAAGCATTTTCCCTGTTCTTCTCAGTGATTATTGGGGGTTTCAGCACCCAGACTCCAACCAATCTAGACTTTTAACATGTCCCTTTGACAAGAATAAACAACTTCTAGCATCCAGGGATTCTTTTGTCTAAAAAGTCTGTTGGATTTTAGTCCATCTGGCATGTCTGTGCATTCGTTGTGGCATGCTGAAGTGGTGCGGTCTCACTAGTGTTTATTTGTATTTTTGTCTCCAAATGATAGTAAGGCTTTACGTTAACTATATACATGTGACCTCTATATACATATGAGTACTAAAACATATTTATATAGTTACATAGTAAGGTAGAAGAAAGGCATTTGTCCATTCAGCTCAAACTCAACATTTGATAGGATATTGATGAAATGAATGGGGAGGGGTAAATCCTAGAACCTTGTTTTCTGTATCTTATTCCTCTACCTAATCTTGCTGAACATGATGATCATGAAGAACAAGTTTTTTTTAAGTCTTGAAAACTCTTACATGCCAGTATATCTCTATCTTCATAGTAAAAAGACTAAAGTGGTGCACAAGTTGGGGGAAAAAGTCAGTCAGTAATGAAATGTCTGTTCTTAATTGTTCTCCAGTATGATACTTAGGTACAAAAGGTACTACATTTCGGTATTTTAAATTGGTTAAGTTAATAATTTTTTTTTTCCTGCCAGGGGAGGGAGGGTAGGATAAATGGGGACATTTCAGTTTCGAAAAAATGCTTGTAACCATGTTTGTAATGTTTTTAAAACATTTATTGTTTTGTGAGATATTGTCAAGCAAATAAAAGATTTAAAATTAAAAAAATAAAAAATAAAAATTGGTTAATAAAAAAAAAATCTAAAAGCTCCAAACATGTGTCTCCAAAGCCTGCTTCAAAGTAGTTTGCTTAAATACATATTCATTCCTGTTAATATTGATTTAATCAATAGCAATGTGAAAGTGATGGCAAACCTAATGGATATTGTGTCTAAAGGCGGAAACAAGGATTATGTGTGGGTGTTTTGCTGAGTTTTATTTTGTTTATGTCGTTTTTCACTGTCCAGTAGTCACTCAATTCTCTCGTCTTGAAATAAATTTGCACTCAAAATGTATGAACCACAACAAGTTACCTATTGTATTTACTAAAATGCCAGAAGCTTTTATCAATGGGAGTCATGGTAGTAGGAACCCCCCACAATCATTAAAGGGGTACTCCGGTGAAAACCTTTTTTCTTTTAAATCAACTGGTGGCAGAAAGTTAAACATATTTGTAAATTAATTCTATTAAAAAATCTTAATCCTTCCAGTACTTATTAGCTGCTGAATGCTACAGAGGAAATTCCTTTCTTTTTGGAACACTGATGACATCATGAGCACAGTGCGCTCTGCTGACATCTCTGTCCATTTTAGCAACCATGCATAGCAGATGTATGCTAAGGGCGTGGTGGCTCAGTGGTTGGCACTGCTGCCTTGCAGTGCTGGGGACTTGGGTTCAAATCCCACTAAGGACAACAATAAATAAAGTGTCATTATTATTATAATAACGTCAGCAGAGAGAACTGTGCTCGTGATGTCATCAGAGAGCATTCCATAAAGAAAAGAATTTCCTCTGTAGTATTCAGCAGCTAATAACTACAGGAAGGATTAAGATTCTTTAATAGAAGTCATTTACAAATATGTTTCACTTTCTGCCACCAGTTGATTTAAAAGAAAAAAGGTTTTCACCGGAGTACCCCTTTAAAACGGAAAGGACAGAAGTCCTCAGCTGAGAGCTGCACCCGTTCATTTATGTGCATTTCTACTATGAAACTTTCCATAAATGTGTGTATTGCATACTCAGCTTTCCAGCGCTGCAGCCAACTCAGCACTTCACTAAGCACAGTACTTCTGCCATTCCAAATTAACAATTGTGGGGGTCTCAGCACCATGAACCTTACTTATCTAGACTTTGGCCCAGCCAATCACTGGCTGGGATGGGACACTGGTGCAGCAGGAAGAAGACATGAGCAGCAGAGGACTGAAACAGAGTAAACAGGAGCTTCAGATGGACCTGTAGTGGATTTGGGGTAGGGAAGTATAGCTTTTTTTTTCTATCGCCCCAGGAATCTATACATATATAGCTACATCTCTCCAGCTATATATATATATATATATATATATATATATATATATATATGTCTGTAGTAGACCAATGGCCAAAACTAATTCCTCTAAAACTTCATATTTAGTAATATAGCATCTACCAGGTTACATAGTTAAGTAGGTTACATAGTTTATAAGGTTGAAAAAAGACAAGATTCCATCAAGTTCAACCTAAAGCCCCACTGTGTTGATCCAGAGGAATGCAACCCCTCCCCTCCCCCCCCCCCCCCCATGAGGCTGATGCCAATTGCCACATGTGACGAAAAACAGCTTACAGACTCCAATATGGCAATCAGAATAAGTCCCTGATTAATAAATATTGCTGATTTAAAGGAATTTTACTGTATTGAAAAATGAAAGCAGATCAAGCAGAGTGTAGCTAGAGGCCACCGCGTAAGCACCTAAGGTTTCAATGCCCCCCAACCTCCCCACCACCTCAAAAAAAAATAATGTTGTCTTTGGATAAGCTATTCAGAAAAAAATCAGGTTAGCTTTCTGTCCGTTACCAACCCCCACAAGTCACTTGTATGTCCCTATGGTATGCCAGGTATTCATTTAGCAATGTCACTAGGAGAATGTGGCTGTACAAACTTGTGTGGTGACATTCCTTGCGATGTTGACAATCTTTTAGAGAGGATAAAAAGATGAGTACACCATTGTGATGTGAAACTGCGCACCGTTCATGTGCAAATGAATAATGCTTTGAGAAAGAGGGAGGGACTGCAGCTTACAGATACCTGTATTGTTTCTATCAAATACATTGCACATCTCCTTTTCTTCATTACTATAAAACAATTGTAAATCACTGTTTCATGCATTTCAAATTCAAACAAGGATTTTTTCTTGAATAATAAATAAAGTTATCAGTAAATCACATTCCTCATAATAGTTTAGAGGGATGGTTGTAGAATTGACATTTCCTTAGATCATATACAGGGCCGTTTGAAGGAATTTGGGGGCCCCAAGCAAAATGGACATGGAGGCCCCCCCCCCTTGATGTTCACGCACTTTACGCTCTAGAGCCGGCATCAGGACGTAGTAACACCGGCCCTAGAATTCTGGGAGCGCGACGTGAACGAATGTCGATACGAGGCCCCCACATTAGGTGCAGCAGAGTTCCCCCCACATTAGGTGCAGCAGAGTTCCCCCCACATTAGGTGCAGCATAGTTCTCCCCACATTAGGTTGGCAGTGTTCCCCCACATTAGTTGCAGCATAGTTCTCCCCACATTAGGTTGGCAGTGTTCCCCCCCACATTAGGTGCAGCATAGTTCTCCCCACATTAGGCTGGCAGTGCCCCCCCCCCCCACATTAGGTGCAGCATAGTTCTCCCCACATTAGACTGGCAGTGTTCCCCCCACATTAGGTGCAGCATAGTTCCCCCCACATTAGGTGCAGCATAGTTCCCCCACATTAGGCTAGCAGTGTTCACCCAGATTAGTTGCAGCATAATTCTCCCCACATTAGGTTGGCAGTGTTCCCCCCACATTAGGTGCAGCATATTTCTCCCCACATTAAGCTGGCAGTGTTCCCCCCACATTAGGTGCAGCATAGTTTCCCCCACATTAGGTGCAGCATAGTTCCCCCCACATTAGGTTGGCAGTGTTCCCCCCACATTAGGTGCAGCATAGTTCTTCCCACATTAGGTGCAGCAGAGTCCCCCCCACATTAGGTGTAGCAGAGTCCTCCCCACATAAGGCTGGCAGTGTTCCCCCCCCCACATTAAGTGCAGCATAGTTCTCCCCACATTAGGTTGGCAGTGTTCCCCAACATTAGGTGCAGCATAGTTCTCCCCACATTAGGTTGGCAGTGTTCCCCAACATTAGGTGCAGCATAGTTCTCCCCACATTAGGCTGGCAGTGTTCCCCCCACATTAGGCGCAGCATAGTTCTCCCCACATTAGGCTGGCAGTGTTCCCCCCACATCAGGTGCAGCATAGTTCTCCCCACATTAGGTTGGCAGTGTTCCCCCCCACATTAGGTGCAGCATAGTTCTCCCCACATTAGGCTGGCAGTGTTCCCCCCACATCAGGTGCAGCATAGTTCCCCCCACATTAGGTGCAGCATAGTTCTCCCCACATTAGGCTAGCAGTGTTCCCCCACATTAGTTGCAGCATAATTCTCCCCACATTAGGTTGGCAGTGTTCCCCCCACATTAGGTGCAGCATAGTTCTCCCCACATTAGGCTGGCAGTGTTCCCCCCACATTAGGTGCAGCATAGTTTCCCCCACATTAGGTGCAGCATAGTTCCCCCCACATTAGGTTGGCAGTGTTCCCCCTACATTAGGTGCAGCAATGTTCTCCCCACATTTGGTTGGCAGCGTTCCCCACATTAGGCTGGCAGTGTTCCCCCACATTAGGCTGGCAGTGTTCTCCCACATTAGGCTGGCAGTGTTCCCCCACATTAGGCTGGCAGTGTTCCCCCACATTAGGTGCAGCATAGTTCCCCCCACATTAGGTGCAGCATAGTTCCCCCCACATTAGGTTGGCAGTGTTCCCCCCACATTAGGTGCAGCAATGTTCTCCCCACATTTGGTAGGCAGCGTTCCCCACATTAGGCTGGCAGTGTTCCCCCACATTAGGCTGGCAGTGTTCTCCCACATTAGGCTGGCAGTGTTCCCCCACATTAGGCTGGCAGTGTTCCCCCACATTAGGCTGGCAGTGTTCCCCACAGACAAACAGCCTCCAGCCATATACAGTGTATGGCTGGAGGCTGTATGCCTGTGTACTGCCCCACTTCAGTGCTCCGACCACCACTCCTCCGGTCCGGCCAAAGCATTAGTTCCGGGACCGGAGAAGCGGTGGTCGGAACACTGAAGATGACGTGCCGCCGGTCACTTACCAAGCTGGCCAGCGCGCGTCTTCCTCCTCCTCTATGCTCCGGTCTTCTGCGCCTCCGTTGCTATGGGCGCACGCACGGGACGTCAGTGACGTCCTGGCGTGCGCTATCACCAGGCGGCCCCTGCATTTTTAAACTTAACGCGGGGCCGCAGAGAGTTAACGGGGGCATCCCTGTGTCCCAAAAACATCTTTCAGGACACAGGGATGTCCTTAAGAGTGAAGGGGGGAAGTGCCCCGTCGCTACAGGACGGGCAAGCACTGGCTCTGCTCTGGGCCCCTTGCAGGCTCGGGGCCCCAAGCAATTGCTTGGTTTGCCTGTCCTGTAGCGACGGGCCTGATCATATAATGACTGTATGTGATGGTGCAAATCATGTCTACCATTTACAGTGATTAAAATCACCAACTCATGACCAACATCGGAAAGCCAGCCAAAACGACTGGCACACACTGTTTGTCTTGATAAATCTTTCTGTAAAAGAAGGATCTGTTTACGTTCACAAACAATATTAACCCCTTAAGGACGCAGGACGTAAATGTACGTCCTGGTGAGGTGGTACTTAACGCACCAGGACGTACATTTACGTCCTGTGCATAACCGCGGGCATCGGAGCGATGTCCGTGTCATGCGCGGCTGATCCCGGCTGCTGATCGCAGCCAGGGACCCGCCGGCAATGGCCGACGCCCGCGAGTCCGCCATTAACCCCTCAGGTGCCGGGATCAATACAGATCCCGGCATCTGCGGCAGTGCGCGATTTAAATGAACGATTGGATCGCCCGCAGCGCTGCTGTGGGGATCCGATCATTCATAACACCGCACGGAGGTCCCCTCTCCTTCCTCCGTGCGGCTCCCGGCGTCTCCTGCTCTGGTCTGTGATCGAGCAGACCAGAGCAGAAGATGACCGATAATACTGATCTGTTCTATGTCCTATACATAGAACAGATCAGTATTAGCAATCATGGTATTGCTATGAATAGTCCCCTATGGGGACTATTCAAGTGTAAAAAAAAATTTTTTAAAAAATGTAAAAGTAAAAGTAAAAAAAAAGTGAAAAATCCCCACCCCCAATAAAAAAGTAAAACGTCCGTTTTTTCCTATTTTACCCCCAAAAAGCGTAAAAAACATTTTTTATAGACATATTTGGTATCGCCGCGTGCGTAAATGTCCGAACTATTAAAATAAAATGTTAATGATCCCGTACGGTGAACGGCGTGAACGAAAAAAAAAAAAAAGTCCAAAATTCCTACTTTTTTAATACATTTTATTTAAAAAAAAATTATAAAAAATGTATTAAAAGTTTTTTATATGCAAATGTGGTATCAAAAAAAAGTAAAGATCATGGCACAAAAAATGAGCCCCCATACCGCCGCTTATACGGAAAAATAAAAAAGTTAGAGGTCATCAAAATAAAGGGATTATAAACGTACTAATTTGGTTAAAAAGTTTGTGATTTTTTTTAAGCGCAACAATAATATAAAAGTATATAATAATGGGTATCATTTTAATCGTATTGACCCTCAGAATAAAGAACACATGTCAATTTTACCATAAATTGTATGGCGTAAAAACGAAACCTTCCAAAATTCGCAAAATTGCGTTTTTTCGTTTTAATTTCCCCACAAAAATAGTGTTTTTTGGTTGCGCCATACATTTTATGATATAATGAGTGATGTCATTACAAAGGAAAACTGGTCGCGCAAAAAACAAGCCCTCATACTAGTCTGTGGATGAAAATATAAAAGAGTTATGATTTTTAGAAGGCGAGGAGGAAAAAATGAAAACGTAAAAATTAAATTGTCTGAGTCCTTAAGGCCAAAATGGGCTAGGTCCTTAAGGGGTTAAAGGGATACTCCACTGGAAAACATTTTCTTTTAAATCAACTGGTGCCAGAAAGTTAAACAGATTTGTAAATTACTTCTATTAAAAAATCCCAATCCTTTCAGTATTTATCAGCTGCTATATAGTACAGAGGAAGTTATTTTCTTTTTGAATTCCTTTCTGTCTGACCACAGTGCTCTCTGCTGACACCTCTGTCCATTTTAGGAATTTTCCAGAGTTGGAGCAAATCCCCATAGCAAACCTTTTATGCTCTGGACAGTTCCTGACACAGACAGAGGTGTCAGCAGAGAGCACAGTGGTCAGACAGAAAGGAAATTCAATTTCCTCTGTAGTATACAGCAGCTGAAAAGTACTAAAAGGATTGGGATTGTTTTATAGAAGTAATTTACAAATCTGTTTAACTTTCTGGCACCAGTTGATTTAAAAGAAAATGTTTTCCAGTAGAGTATCCCTTAAAAATGCCACTTTTCATATATTAGGCTGCATTTGCAAACTTCACAGAGGGGGCTTAGAGTCCTTTTAGACAGGTAGATCTATTTCTGATTTCAGCACTGATATAGCAGTTTAGCCTTCCCATTTACATGGCTCTATTATTGTGCAGGCATGGCCATATGAATGAATAAACAAGGTAGCAAATTGCAATAAGGTGGTTTTTATGGCTGGACTTTAAATGGGCACTGTCAGATTCAAAAAACTTTTATATGTTGTTCATCCTGGCAAAACATTAACCTTTCTAATATACTTCATAAGAAAACTTTCTTTCCTTTTTATAGAAATCATGGCTTATAAAATCATGGCTTTTTCCAAGCTGAAGCACAGGTATGGACAAAGTCTAGTAAGTGAGGGTGGGCTAGCACTCCTCTGTGCTCTCTCCTGTCTGATAGCACTCCTCTGTGCTCTCTCCTGTCTGATAGTACTCCTCTGTACTCTCTCCTGTCTGATAGCACTCCTCTGTACTCTCTCCTGTCTGATAGTTACATAGTTACATAGTTAGTATGGTTGAAAAAAGACATACGTCCATCAAGTCCAACCAGGGAATTGAAGTGAAGGGTGTAAGGGGATAAGGAAAAGGGATGTAGTTTTATAATTCTGCATAAGCATTAATGTTATTCCAGGAATGTATCTAACCCTGTTTTAAAGCTGTTAATTATTCCTGCTGTGACCAGTTCCTGAGGTAGACTGTTCCATAAATTCACAGTCCTCACCGTAAAGAAGGCGTGTCGCCCCTTTAGACTAAACCTTTTCTTTTCCAGACGGAGGGAGTGCCCCCTCGTCCTTTGGGGGGGTTTAACCTGGAACAGTTTTTCTCCATATTTTTTGTATGGGCCATTAATATACTTATATACGTTTATCATATCCCCCCTTAAACGTCTCTTCTCAAGACTAAACAATTGTAACTCCTTTAATCGCTCCTCATAGCTAAGATGTTCCATGCCCCATATTAGTTTAGTCGCGCTTCTCTGCACCCTTTCCAGCTCCACAGTGTCCCTTTTATGAACAGGCGACCAAAACTGAACAGCATATTCCAGGTGAGGCCGTACCAATGCTTTATAAAAGGGGAGTATTATGTCACTGACCCTCGAGTCCATGCCTCTTTTTATACATGACAATATCCTGCCGGCCTTGGAAGCAGCAGCCTGACATTGCATACTATTCTGTAGTCTGTGATCTACAAGTACACCCAGATCCTTCTCTACCAGTGACTCTGCCAGTTTAATCCCCCCCCCCTAAGACATACGACACATGCATGTTCTTAGTACCCAGATGCATAACTTTACATTTATCCACATTGAACCTCATTTGCCAAGTGGATGCCCAGACACTTAGTTTATCCAAGTCATCTTGTAACTTATGCACATCCTCTATAGACTGTATCGTGCTACAAAGCTTGGTGTCATCTGCAAAGATAGAAACAGAGCTGTTAATACCATCCTCTATATCATTGATAAATAAATTAAACAACAGCGGTCCCAGTACTGAACCTTGGGGTACACCACTAATTACCGGGGACCAATCAGAGTACATAGTACGAATCATTGACCACCACTCTCTGGGTAAGATCCATGAGTCAGTTACAAACTAAAGTTTCCAAGCCCAAGGACCTTAACTTACCTGTCAGACGTCTGTGAGGGACAGTATCAAACGCTTTGGCAAAATCCAGAAACACTATATCCACAGCCATTCCTCTGTCAAGGCTTCTACTCACCTCTTCATAAAAGCAAATTAGATTGGTTTGACAACTTCTATCCTTAGTAAACCCATGCTGGCTAACACTTATAATACTATTATCCCCTATGTATTCCTGTATGTAATCCCTTATAAGTCCTTCAAACAATTTACCCACAATGCACGTTAGACTTACCGGTCTATAATTGCCTGGCGAAGACCTAGAGCCCTTCTTGAAGATTGGCACCACATTAGCCTTGTGCCAGTCCCTTGGCACAATACCAGACACCAGAGGATCTCTAAATATCATGAACAGGGGTACAGATATTACTGAACTTACCTCTCTAAGAACTCTTGGGTGTAGTCCATCCGGTCCTGGAGATTTGCTTACATTTACTTTACTTAACTTACCTTGTACCATCTCTACATTAAGCCAGTTCAGTACATTACATGATGTGTTACCAGCACTGACATGGCCAATGTCAGCTCCTTTTTCCATAGTGTATACAGAACTAAAGAACCCATTCAGTAGCTCCGCCTTCTCTTGATCGCCCGTGACAACCTCCCCATTATCATTATTAAGGGGTCCTACATGCTCTGTCCTTGGTTTTTTTGTATTTACATATCTAAAAAAATATTTAGGATTAGTTTTGCTTTCTTTGGCCACCTGTCTCTCATTTTGAATTTTTGCTGTTTTTATTACATTTTTACAGATTTTATTAAGCTCCTTGTATTGTTTAAATGTTATAGCTGACCCATCAGATTTGAATTTTTTGAAGGCTATTTTTTTGTTGTTTATTGCTCTTTTAACATCATTTGTCAGCCATGTAGGATTTAGTTTTAATCGTTTATATTTGTTCCCCTTTGGTATATATTTAGCTGTATAGTTATTTAGAGTTGATTTAAAGATGTCCCATTTCCCTTCTGTATCAGTATTTGAGAACACCTCCCCCCAGTCTATGTCCTGTAGTGCAGCCCTCAGCCCAGGGAAGTTTGCCTTTTTAAAGTTATATGTTTTTGCCTTCCCCGTCTGTCTTTGTTTTCTACATTTTAAGTCAAAAGTAACTATATTGATAGCACTCCTCTGTGCTCTCTCCTGTCTGATAGCACTCCTGTCACGATTCGGCTGGCTGGAGGTGGATCCTCTGTGCCAGAGAGGGATTGGCGTGGACCATGCTGGTGGACCGGTTCTAAGTTGCTACTGGTATTCACCAGAGCCCGCCGCAAAGCGGGATGGTCTTGTAGCGGCGGTAGCAACCAGGTCGTATCCACCAGCAACGGCTCAACCTCTCTGACTGCTGAAGATAGGCGCGGTACAAGGGAGTAGACAAGAGCAAGGTCGGACGTAGCAGAAGGTCAGGGCAGGCAGCAAGGATCGTAGTCAGGGGCAACGGCAGGAGGTCTGGAACACAGGCTAGGAACACACAAGGAAACGCTTTCACTGGCACAATGGCAACAAGATCTGGCGAGGGAGTGCAGGGGAAGTGAAGTATAAATAGGGAGTGCACAGGTGAACACACTAATTAAGCGAGCTGCGCCAATCAGTGGCGCAGTGGCCCTTTAAATTGCAGAGACCCGGCGCGCGCGCGCCCTAAGGAGCGGGGCCGCGCGCGCCGGGACAAGACCGACGGAGAGCGAGTCAGGTACGGGAGCCGGGAGGCGCGCATCGCGAATCGCATCCCGGCTGAGAGAGGTATTGCAGCGCACCCGGTCAGCAGGTCTGACCGGGGCGCTGCAAATGCGAGGATGTTGCGAGCGCTCCGGGGAGGAGCGGGGACCCGGAGCACTCGGCGTAACAGTACCCCCCCCCCCTTGGGTCTCCCCCTCTTCTTGGAGCCTGAGAACCTGAGGACAAGACTTTTGTCTAGGATGTTGTCCTCAGGTTCCCAGGATCTCTCTTCTGGACCACAGCCTTCCCAATCCACCAAGAAATTTTTTTTCCCTCTGACCGTCTTGGAGGCCAGAATCTCCTTCACGGAGAAGACGTCAGAAGAACCGGAAACAGGAGTGGGAGAAACAAGTTTGGGAGAGAAGCGGTTAATGATGAGTGGTTTAAGGAGAGAGACATGGAAGGCATTGGGAATACGAAGAGAAGGAGGAAGAAGGAGTTTGTAAGAGACAGGGTTAATCTGGCACAAGACTTTGAAAGGACCAAGATAGCGTGGTCCCAGTTTGTAACTGGGGACACGAAAGCGGACATATTTAGCGGAGAGCCATACCTTGTCTCCGGGAGCAAAAATGGGGGGAGTTCTTCTTTTCTTATCGGCAAACCTTTTCATGCGGGATGAAGCCTGTAAAAGAGAATTTTGGGTCTCTTTCCATATGGTGGAAAGATCACGAGTCACTTCATCCACAGCGGGCAAACCAGAGGGCAAGGGAGTAGGGAGGGGGGGAAGAGGGTGACGGCCGTACACCACGAAAAATGGGGACTTAGCAGAAGATTCGGAGACTCTGAAGTTGTATGAGAATTCGGCCCATGGTAGAAGATCTGCCCAGTCATCCTGGCGGGAGGAAACAAAATGCCGTAAATAGTCACCCAGGACCTGGTCAATTCTTTCTACTTGCCCATTGGATTGGGGATGATAAGAAGAAGAGAAGTTTAATTTAATCTTGAGCTGTTTACAGAGGGCCCTCCAGAATTTAGACACGAATTGGACGCCTCTATCCGAGACGATCTGCGTGGGCAAACCGTGAAGACGAAAAATGTGTACAAAAAATTGTTTTGCCAACTGAGGCGCTGAAGGAAGACCAGGAAGAGGAATAAAATGTGCCATCTTGGAAAATCGATCAACGACCACCCAAACAACAGTGTTGCCACGGGATGGGGGTAAGTCTGTAATAAAGTCCATACCAATCAGTGACCAAGGCTGTTCGGGGACAGGCAGAGGATGAAGGAGACCAGCAGGCTTCTGGCGAGGAGTCTTATCCCGGGCACAGACAGTACAGGCCCGCACAAAATCAACAACATCCGTCTCCAGAGTCGGCCACCAATAGAAACGAGAGATGAGTTGCAAGGATTTTTTGATGCCCGCATTGCCTGCGAGGTGGGAGGAGTGTCCCCATTTGAGAATCCCGAGACGCTGGCGTGGAGAAACGAAGGTCTTCCCTGGAGGAGTTTGCCTGATGGAGGCTGGAGAAGTGGAGATCAGACAGTCAGGAGGAATGATGTGTTGCGGAGAGAGCTCTACTTCCGAGGCATCCGAGGAACGAGAGAGGGCATCGGCCCTAATGTTCTTGTCGGCAGGGCGAAAATGAATTTCAAAGTTAAAACGGGCAAAGAACAACGACCACCTGGCCTGGCGAGGGTTCAGCCGTTGGGCAGACTGGAGATAGGAGAGATTCTTGTGATCAGTGTATATGATAACTGGAAATTTTGATCCCTCCAGCAGATGCCTCCATTCCTCAAGCGCCAATTTAATGGCCAGTAGTTCTCGATCCCCGATGGAGTAGTTTCTCTCCGCCGGAGAGAAGGTCCTAGAAAAAAACCCACAAGTAACAGCATGCCCGGAAGAATTTTTTTGTAGAAGGACAGCTCCAGCTCCCACTGAGGAGGCATCTACCTGCAATAGGAAGGGTTTAGATGGGTCAGGTCTGGAGAGCACGGGAGCAGAAGAAAAGGCAGACTTGAGAAGTTTAAATGAGTCTTCCGCTTGGGGAGACCAGGACTTGGGATTGGCATTTTTCTTGGTTAAAGCCACGATAGGAGCCACAATAGTGGAAAAGTGTGGAATAAATTGTCTGTAATAATTGGCGAACCCCAAAAAACGTTGGATAGCACGGAGTCCGGAGGGGCGTGGCCAATATAAGACGGCAGAGAGTTTATCTGGGTCCATTTGTAGTCCCTGGCCAGAGACCAAGTATCCTAGGAAAGGAAGAGATTGACATTCAAACAGACATTTCTCCATTTTGGCATAAAGTTGATTGTCTCGAAGTCTCTGAAGAACCATGCGGACATGCTGGCGGTGTTCTTCTAAGTTGGCAGAAAAAATCAGAATATCGTCCAGATAAACCACAACACAGGAATATAAGAGATCACGAAAAATTTCATTAACAAAGTCTTGGAAGACGGCAGGGGCGTTGCACAGGCCAAAGGGCATGACCAGATACTCATAGTGTCCATCTCTGGTGTTAAATGCAGTCTTCCATTTGTCCCCCTCCCTGATGCGGATGAGATTATAAGCACCTCTTAAGTCCAGTTTGGTAAAGATGTGGGCACCTTGTAGGCGATCAAAGAGTTCCGAGATAAGAGGTAGGGGGTAGCGGTTCTTTACCGTGATTTTATTAAGTCCGCGGTAATCAATGCAAGGACGTAGGGAGCCATCTTTTTTGGACACAAAAAAAAATCCAGCTCCGGCAGGAGAGGAGGATTTGCGGATAAACCCCTTTTTTAAATTTTCCTGGATGTACTCTGACATGGCAAGAGTCTCTGGAGCAGACAGAGGATAAATTCTGCCTCGGGGTGGAGTAGTACCCGGGAGGAGGTCAATAGGACAGTCATAAGGCCTGTGAGGAGGTAAAGTCTCAGCTTGCTTTTTGCAAAACACGTCAGCATAGTCCATATAAGCCTTAGGAAGACCGGTTACAGGGGGAACCACAGGGTCACGGCAGGGAGTACTGGGAACCGGTTTAAGACAGTCCTTGAAACAAGAAGTACCCCAGTTCTTGATTTCTCCTGTGGACCAATCAAGGGTTGGGGAATGGCGTTGAAGCCACGGTAATCCAAGAAGAATTTCGGAAGTGCAGTTGGAGAGGACCAAAAATTCAATTTTTTCGTGATGAGGTCCGATGCACATTAGGAGAGGTTCCGTGCAGTAACGCACGGTACAGTCCAATCTTTCATTGTTAACAGAATTGATGTAGAGGGGTCTGGTGAGACTGGTCACCGGGATGTTGAACCTGTTGATGAGAGAGGCCAAAATAAAATTTCCTGCAGATCCGGAATCCAAGAAGGCCATAGTAGAGAAGGAGAAGGTAGAGGAAGATATCCGCACAGGCACAGTAAGGCGTGGAGAAGCAGAGTTGACATCAAGAACTGTCTCACCTTTGTGCGGAGTCAGCGTACGTTTTTCCAGGCGAGGAGGACGGATAGGACAATCCTTCAAGAAGTGTTCGGTACCGGCACAGTACAGGCACAGATTCTCCATGCAGCGTCGTGTCCTCTCTTGAGGTGTCAAGCGAGACCGGTCAACTTGCATAGCCTCCACGGCGGGAGACACAGGAACGGATTGCAGAGGACCAGAGGAGAGAGGAGCCGGGGAGAAAAAACGCCTCGTGCGAACAAAGTCCATATCCTGGCGGAGCTCCTGACGCCTTTCGGAAAAACGCATGTCAATGCGGGTGGCCAGATGAATAAGTTCATGCAGGTTAGCAGGAATTTCTCGTGCGGCCAGCACATCTTTAATGTTGCTGGATAGGCCTTTTTTAAAGGTCGCGCAGAGGGCCTCATTATTCCAGGATAATTCGGAAGCAAGAGTACGGAATTGGATGGCGTACTCGCCAACAGAAGAATTACCCTGGACCAGGTTCAGCAGGGCAGTCTCAGCAGAAGAGGCTCGGGCAGGTTCCTCAAAGACACTTCGAATCTCCGTGAAGAAGGAGTGTACAGAGGCAGTGACAGGGTCATTGCGGTCCCAGAGTGGTGTGGCCCATGACAGAGCTTTCCTAGACAGAAGGCTGACTACGAAAGCCACCTTAGACCTTTCAGTAGGAAACTGGTCCGACATCATCTCCAAGTGCAGGGAACATTGCGAAAGAAAGCCACGGCAAAACTTAGAGTCCCCATCAAATTTATCCGGCAAGGATAATCGTAGGCCGGAAGCGGCCACTCGCTGCGGAGGAGGTGCAGGAGCTGGCGGAGGAGATGATTGCTGAAGCTGTGGTAGTAGCTGCTGTAGCATCACGGTCAGTTGAGACAGCTGGTGGCCTTGTTGCGCTATCTGTTGCGACTGCTGGGCGACCACCGTGGTGAGGTCGGCGACAACTGGCAGTGGAACTTCAGCGGGATCCATGGCCGGGTCTACTGTCACGATTCGGCTGGCTGGAGGTGGATCCTCTGTGCCAGAGAGGGATTGGCGTGGACCGTGCTGGTGGACCGGTTCTAAGTTGCTACTGGTATTCACCAGAGCCCGCCGCAAAGCGGGATGGTCTTGTAGCGGCGGTAGCAACCAGGTCGTATCCACCAGCAACGGCTCAACCTCTCTGACTGCTGAAGATAGGCGCGGTACAAGGGAGTAGACAAGAGCAAGGTCGGACGTAGCAGAAGGTCAGGGCAGGCAGCAAGGATCGTAGTCAGGGGCAACGGCAGGAGGTCTGGAACACAGGCTAGGAACACACAAGGAAACGCTTTCACTGGCACAATGGCAACAAGATCCGGCGAGGGAGTGCAGGGGAAGTGAAGTATAAATAGGGAGTGCACAGGTGAACACACTAATTAAGCGAGCTGCGCCAATCAGTGGCGCAGTAGCCCTTTAAATTGCAGAGACCCGGCGCGCGCGCGCCCTAAGGAGCGGGGCCGCGCGCGCCGGGACAAGACCGACGGAGAGCGAGTCAGGTACGGGAGCCGGGATGCGCATCGCGAGCGGGCGCCTCCCGCATCGTGAATCTCATCCCGGCTGAGAGAGGTATTGCAGCGCACCCGGTCAGCAGGTCTGACCGGGGCGCTGCAAATGCGAGGATGTTGCGAGCGCTCCGGGGAGGAGCGGGGACCCGGAGCACTCGGCGTAACAACTCCTCTGTGCTCTCTTCTGTCTGACAGGACTCCTCTGTGCTCTCTCCTGTCTGATAGGACTCCTCTGTGCTCTCTCCTGTCTGATAGGACTCCTCTGTGCTCTCTCCTGTCTGATAGGACTCCTCCGTGCTCTCTCCTGTCTGATAGGACTCCTCTATGCTCTCTCCTGTCTGATAGGACTCCTCTGTGCTCTCTCCTGTCTGATAGTACTCCTCTCTGCTCTCTCCTGTCTGATAGTACTCCCACAGAGGAGTAATATCAGACAGAAGAGAGCACAGAGGAGTCCTATCAGATAGGAGAGAGCACAGAGGAGTGCTATCAGACAGGAGAGAGCACAGAGGAGTGCTATCAGACAGGAGAGAGCACAGAGGAGTGCTATCAGACAGGAGAGAGCACAGAGGAGTGCTATCAATCAGGAGAGAGCACAGAGGAGTGCTATCAGACAGGAGAGCGCACAGAGGAGTGCTATCAGACAGGAGAGCGCTCAGAGGAGTGCTATCAGACAGGAGAGAGCACAGAGGAGTCCTATCAGACAGGAGAGAGCACAGAGGAGTCCTATCAGACAGGAGAGAGCACAGAGGAGTGCTATCAGACAGGAGAGAGCACAGAGGAGTGCTATCAGACAGGAGAGAGCACAGAGGAGTACTATCAATCAGAAGAGAGCACAGAGGAGTCCTATCAGACAGGAGAGAGCACAGAGGAGTGCTATCAGACAGGAGAGAGCACAGATGAGTCATATCAGACAGGAGAGAGCACAGAGGAGTGCTATCAGACAGGAGAGAGCACAGAGGAGTCCTATCAGACAGGAGATAGCACAGAGGAGTGCTATCAGACAGGAAAGAGCACAGAGGAGTGCTATCAGACAGGAGAGAGCACAGAGGAGTACTATCAGACAGGAGAGAGCACAGAGGAGTCTTATCAGACAGGAGAGAGCACAGAGGAGTGCTATCAGACAGGAGAGAGCACAGAGGAGTGATATCAGACAGGAGAGAGCACATAGGAGTGCTAGCCCACCCTCACTTACAGGTAGGAGGACACTTAGGAACAGTGAACAGTCAATAAGTTTGATCAGTTCAGAAAAGTCCTTAAAGGGGTAGTCCAGTGGTGAAAAACTTATCCCCTATCCTAAGGATAGGGGATAAGTTTGAGATCGCGGGGGGTCCGATCGCTGGGGCCCCCTGCGATCTCTCTGTACGGGGGCCAGGCTCTCCGGCCAGATAGCGGGTGTCGACCTCCGCACGAAGCGGCGGCCGACACGCCCCCTCAATACATGTCTATGACAGAGCCGGAGATTGCCGAAGGCAGCGCTTCGGCTCTGCCATAGAGTTGTATTGAGGGGGCGTGTCGGCCGCCGCTTCGTGCGGAGGTCGACACGCCCCCTTCCCACGGGCTGTCGGGGCTCCGTACAGGAGATCGCAGGGGGCCCCAGCGGTCGGACCCCCCGCGATCTCAAACTTATCCCCTATCCTTAGGATAGGGGATAAGTTGTTCCCCACTGGGTTCACCACTGGACTACTCCTTTAACCCCTTAACGACCAAGGACGAATATTTACGTCTTTGGCCGGCTCCCGCGATATAACGCGGGGTCACGCGGTGACCCCACATCATATCGGGTCGGTCCCGTCATGTATATGATGCCGGAACCTGGGGCTAATAGCGCGCGGCAGCGATCGCAGTGCCGTGCGCTATTAACCCTTTAGACTCAACTTTGAACACCGCGTCTAAAACGAAAGTGAAAGCTGCCCGGCTGCTCAGCGGGGCTGATCGGGACTACCGCAGTGAAAATGCGGTGTCCCAATCAGTTGGGACACGAGCGGAGGTCCTCTTACCTGCCTCCGGCGTGTCCCCTCGGCGATTGATTGCTCCAAGCCTGAGATGCAGGCTTGAGCAATCGACCGCCAATAACGCTGATCATTGCAAAGCTATGGCTTTGCAGTGAACAGTGCTGGTAATCAGTGTGTGCAGTGTTATAGGTCCCTATGGGAGCTATAACACTGCAAAAAAAAGTGTAAAAAAAAGTTAATAAATGTGATTTAACCCTCTCCTTAATAAAAGTTCAAGTCACCCCCCTTTTCCCATTAAAAAAAAAACACCATGTAAATAAAAATAAATATAAACATATGTGGTATTGCTGCATGCGTAAATGTCCGAACTATAAAAATATATAATTCATTAAACCGCACAGTCAATGGCGTACGCGCAAAAAAAAATCCAAAATCCAAAATAACGTATTTTTGGTCGCTTTTTATATAATGAAAAAATGAATAAAAAGCAATCAAAAAGTCTGATCAATACAAAAATGGTACCGATAAAAACTTCAGATCACGGCACAAAAAATGAGCCCTCATACTACCCAATACACAGAAAAATAAAAAAGTTATAGGGGTCAAAAGATGACAATTTTAAACGTATACATTTTTCTGCATGTAGATTTTTTTCAGAAGTACAACAAAATCAAACCTATATAAGTAGGGTATCATTTTTATCGTATGGACCTACAGAATAATGATAAGGTGTCATTTTTACCGAAAAAATGTACTGTGTAGAAACGGAAGCCCCCAAAAAATTGCGTTTTTTCTTCAATTTCATTGCACAATGATTTTTTTTCCCGTTTCGCCGTAGATTTTTGGGTAAAATGACTGACGTCATTGCAAAGTAGAATTGGTGGTGCAAAAAATAAGCCATCATATGGATTTTTTGGTGCAAAATTGAAAGGGTTATGATTTTTAAAAGGTGAGGAGAAAAAACGAAAGTGCAAAAACAGAAAAACCTTTGGTCCTTAAAGGGGTATTCCAGGCAAAAACTTTCTTTTATATATCAACTGGCTCCGTAAAAGTTAAACAGATTTGTAAATTACTTCTAAAAATCTTAATCCTTCCAATAGTTATTAGCTTCTGAAGTTTTCTGTCTAACTGCTCAATGATGATGTCACATCCCGGGAGCTGTGCATGATGGGAGAATATCCCCATAGGAACTGCACAGCTCCCGGGACGTGAGTCATCAGAGAGCAGTTAGACAGAAAAAAGCAACTCAACTTCAGAAGGTAATAACTATTGGAAGGATTAAGATTTTTTAATAGAAGCAATTTACAAATCTGTTTAACTTTCCGCAGCCAGTTGATATATAAAAAAGTTTTGGCCTGGAATACCCCTTTAAGGGGTTAAAGGGGTACTCCGGTGGAAAACTTTTTTTTTTTCAATGAACTGATGACAGAAGTTAAACAGATTTGTAAATTACTTCTATAAAAAAAATCTTTACCCTTCCAGTACTTTTTACAAGCTGTATGCTACAAAGGAAATTCTTTTCTTTTTGATTTTCTTTTTTGTCTTGTCCACAGTGCTCTCTGCTGACACCTCTGTCTGTGGTGAACTCCAAAATATTCATTAACCATATAAATATTAAAAATGTAAAAAATGAAAGCGTTGGCCTTTTAAAAAGCAATGAGGGAGAAATTTTAGATGGTGACGAGGAAAAAGTTAATATATTAAAGATATTCTCCTTGACTGTGTTCACAAAGGAAAATGAAACGCCAGTTAAAATACATCGGGATAAGGTAAACTCCCCATTACATGTCGCCTGTCTAACCCAGGAAGAAGTACACCGCCACCGAAAAATCACATCACCAGGTCCAGATGGCCTGAACCTCCATGTTCTTAAGGAGTTACAGTAAGTAATGTAATAGACAGACCCCTATATCTAATATTCAAGGACTCTACAGTGTCAGGGTCTTTGCCCCAGGACTGGCGCAAAGAATATGTGGTGCCAATATTGAAAAAGGGGTCAAAAAGGAGTATCTCAATGAAAATAAATGTATGACTCCACTGTAACACTATCAAAGTTTACGAGGGATCGGTCCTGTCAATCTAACCTGATCAGCGTTTATGAGGAGGTGAGCTCCAGACTGGACCGAGGTGAATCTCTCGATTTTTCCAAAGCATTTATCACTGCTCTGAACATGTGTTAGCTCTTCATAATGTCTTTATTATGTTAGTACAGATATCAATTATCTCAGAACTTCAGTATAATAATAAGTGTATATTAAAAGTGTACTAGGGGACGGACGTGTGGCAGATAAGGGGGAAAGACATGTTGTCTGAGGTCAGGGTGTGTTTGGAGGGGTGATTTTCCAGCATGTCCACATTCTTTCTCCTAGCTGCTCTCCGATTGGTGGGTCTGCAGAAGGTGAAACTCACTTGTAAGACAGGTATCTGTGTTTTTAGCATTTTACATACAAACTAGGATCAAGTGCAGCTACTTACTGGAGACAATGCACCTACTCACTGGAGACACCATGCAACTGTTACGATTCTCTACTTTGCTCCTTCTCATTTCTTCCTCATATGGGGGTAAGTCTAAACCATTTTTACATGCAGCATTAATGCCAATTTAACTGTTTCATTTGTTTAATTATTTGTAAAGATTTTGAAAAGTAATATTTTCATTTTAAATGTTTTCTATTTTCATCTAAATCAAAGCTATGTATAACTTTGACAGAAGACTTAAATGTTGTGTTCACAGAGCCTAAGATTAGGTTCACACTACGAAATTTCCCAGTGGAATTCCACTTTAAAATTTCACTCAGAAATTCCGGTGCAGCAGAATCCCATTGCTGGCAATTGGATTTCGCTGCACAATGCATACTACGGAATTTCAGCAGCAAATGTTCCACCGATGAAATTCCGCCTTCACAAGAATGGTCTTGCTCATTCTTTTGGCAGAATGCCCCTGGAGTACATTGCTATCTACGGGATGGCAATGTATGCGCGGTCCGAATCTCCGGCCAAATTTTTCTGCCTGAAAATTCTGCAGTGTACACTTAGCTTAAGTGTTACAAACTAGAGATTAAAAAAAAAAAAAAAAGGGTAGTTGTTGTTTTTGTACCTTGCAGGACATATATAAGAAAGGTTCTGATGGATATAGTTAATACTCAGTACATTTGTAGTCAGAGGCGTAACCTGTAGCTTTTGGCCCACAATACAAAATTGCAGCAGGGCCCCATGTCAACCATGTGCCAAGTATAATACTGGTCTCTTATGGGACAGTATACGTGAATGTAGAAAAAAGGGACATTTCATAGTATACTGCAAAGTTGACAATCGTCCTAAAGTTTCTGAATAGTCTGTAAAAACGGATTTTATATAGTATACCTTATTATCTTTATGATTCCTTATAGTTTTCTAGTTTGTCTGTAAAAAACATTGGCTTCCGTGATTTTTGAATAAATTGTCTAGAAAAAAAGGAGAAATCCCAGGTTTACTGCATGGAATTAGCTAAGGACATCACTGTGACAATAATGTATCCGGTTACACTACGTAATTCCCTGGCCGGCAGGCACCAGCAGAACAAGGAGAGCCTGAATATGCAGTCTCCATAGTTTCCAAGCGGATTCCCCCCCCCCCCCCAAAAAAAATGAACTTGTTTATTATTTCGGTGGAATCTGTAATTTTTATGGTGGAATGTCTGCTGTGGAAATTCCGTAGTGTGAAATCGTGCGGCAGAAACCCATCTGCTGCACCAGATTTTTCCACAACAGAATTCTACTTGGAAAATACGTAGTGTGAAGCATTCATTTGTTGTTTCTTTCCTTTTTCTAGTAACAGATAACACAACAGCCCTCAGCACTGGCCTTGTGGGGAATCCCCTTAGTACCACTGTGGTAATAGCTATACCTTCTTCATGTTCATACTCAGGGGTGAATGCTACACTTTACATAATTGGTGGTCCTGCCAATCAAAGTAAGTACTTTTTAGCTTCTTTATTCTGCTGCCTATACATTTTTTGATGTAGTATTTTTGTTTGGATGTTTCATTACTTAGAGATAATGCAAGGCCATCTCTGCTTGTGTTTTATTATCCTCCTACTAGCAGAGTACCCGACATAGACCGGTCTTCCTACCTAAATTTTGTGTGAGATTAAAAACAACAATCATGTCAATCATATGATGTTCTCATATTCTAACCTAATATCCTGACCCATACCCCATCCTCATATCTGGACATCATTTCCTGACCTCTTATCCTGTCCTTATATTCCACCTTCATATCCTGTCCTTATATTCCACCTTCATATCCTGTCCTTATAGCCTGTCCTTAGGTGGGGCTGAGCTGCGATACAGAGATTGAAGGCGGAGAATAGGAGGGTCATGGCTTTAGTGTGTGTTTGGGGGGGGCGTTGCAAGCAGGACCAATTCATTCACTCGGAGATGCAGAACTTGTAGAGTAAGGTGGCGCTGAGCTGTGATGAACAGATAGTGGTTGAAGGACCTATGATGTGAGTGTTTTGGCCAAAAATCATCTTTTCTACCTTTAGTCAAAACTAAACAGAAGCAAAAATAGAAGGGGTGTGGCTTGCAGGACTGGGGTTAAATTAACCTCTTAAGGACCGGGGTTTTTTCCGTTTTTGCATTTTCGTTTTTTGCTCCTTGCCTTTAAAAAATCATAACTCTTTCAAATTTGCACCTAAAAATCCATATGATGGCTTATTTTTTGTGCCACCAATTCTACTTTGTAATGACGTCAGTCATTTTGCCCAAAAATCTACGCTGAAGCGGGAAAAAAATCATTGTGCGACAAAATTGAAAAAAAAAACGCTGTTTTGTAACTTTCGGGGGCTTCCGTTTCTACGTAGTACATTTTTCGGTAAAAATGACACCTAATATGCATTCTGTAGGTCCATACGATTAAAATGATACCCTACTTATATAGGTTTGATTTTGTCGGACTTCTGGAAAAAATCATAACTACATGCAGGAAAATTAATACGTTTAAAATTGTCATCTTCTGACCCCTATAACTTTTTTATTTTTCCGTGTATGGGGCGGTATGAAGGCTCATTTTTTGCGCCGTGATCTGAAGTTTTTAACGGTACCATTTTTGCATTGATAGGACTTATTGATCGATAAAAAGTGACCAAAATGCACTATTTTGGACTTTGGAATTTTTTTGCGCGCACGCCATTGACCGAGCGGTTTAATTGATGATATATTTTTATAATTCGGACATTTCCGCACGCGGTGATACCATATATGTTTATTTTTATTTACACTGTGTTTTTTTTATTGGAAAAGGGGGGTGATTCAAACTTTTAATAGGGGAGGAGTTAAATGATCTTTATTCGCTTTTTTTTTTCACTTTTTTTTTGCAGTGTTATAGGTCCCATAGGGACCTATAACACTGCACACACTGATCTTCTATGTTGATCACTGGTTTCTCATAAGAAACCAGTGATCAACGATTCTGCCGCATGACTGCTCATGCCTGGATCTCAGGCACTGAGCAGTCATTCAGTGATCGGACAGCGAGGAGGCAGGTAGGGGCCCTACCGCTGTCCTGTCAGCTGTTCGGGATGCCGCGATTAGCCGCGGCTATCCCGAACAGCCCGACTGAGCTAGCCGGGAACTTTCACTTTCACTTTTAGCCGCGCGGCTCAGCTCTGAGCGCGCGTCTAAAGGGTTAATAGCGCGCGGCGCCGCGTTCGGCGTTGCGCGCTATTAGAGGCGGGTCCTGGCTTCACTATGACGCCGGGCCCCTCCATGATATGACGCGGGGTTACTGTGTAACCCCGCGTTATATCAGAAGAGCAGGACCAAGGAAGTACCGGTACGTCCTTGGTCCTTAAGGGTTTAAAGGGGTACTCCACTGGAAAACATTAATTTTTTTTTTTTTTTTTTAATCAACTGGTGCCAGAAAGTTAAACAGATTTTTTAATTACTTCTATTTAAAAATCTTAATCCTTCCAGTACTTATCAGCTGCTGTATGCTCAACAGGAAGTTCTTTTCGTTTTGAATTTTTTTTCTGTCTGACCACAGTGCTCTCTGCTGACACCACTGTCCATTTTAGGAACTGTCCAGAGTAGGAGCAAATCCCCATAGCCAACCTCTCCTGCTCTGGACATTTCCTGACATGGACAGAGGTGTCAGCAGAGAGCACTGTGGTCAGACAGAAAAGAACTTCAAAAAGAAAAGAACTTCCTGTGGATCATACAGCAGCTGATAAGTACTGGAAGGATTGAGATTTTTAAATAGAAGTCATTTACAAATCTTAAATGGACATTGAATCCTTGTATTCTTCCCTCCCTCATTCACTTTCTCTTCAAGCAGTGTCGGATATTATTTACAATTTTTCTACTTATAGTGAGGATCTGTGCCAGTTTGTTCTTGAGGCGTTGAATTATATATTAACTCATAATTTTTTCAAGTTTCAGGATCAGTATTATGTTCAGAGGACAGGTGCCTCAATGGGGGCTAAATCCTCCCCTTCAGTGGCAAATATTTTTGTCCACTGGTGGGAGATGCAATATATATTTTCTGACATCAACCCCTTCTTTTCTAACATTGTTTGGTACGGAAGATACGTTGACGATGTCATCATAATTTGGTCATCCTCAGAACACAATGCTTCCTGCTTTGTTGACTATGTTAACAATAGCCCTCATAATTAATTTTTTACATCAACTTGGCACAGATCCCGTCACTCCATTTTTGATATTTTACTTGACAGCAGACAGGGACGTGTTCACACTTCCACATACAGAAAATCGACTGCATGCAACACCATTCTGCGCGCAGAGTCATGCCACCCAAAACACACGTTTTTAGCCGTTCCCGTGGGTGAGCTGACTCGTGCTCGCAGAAATTGTTCCACAGACGAATCTTTTCAAATTGAATCGGATAATATTTTTCATCGTTTGGGTCAGAGAGTTTACCAGCCCTGGTGTCTGAACAGAGCCAAACGTAAAGTTTTAGGAAGATCTAGAGATAGTCTTCTCACACCAAAATCTTATCTAACATTTTCGAACACGTTATCGAAGCCTACCTTTACTACCACTTACAGTCTAGAATTTAATAGTATCAAATCTATTATGAATACATTTCTACCTATTTTATGTCAGGATACCATCCTTAACAAATATTAAAAAAATGGCATTAATTTTTCGAGCAGACGGGCCCCTAATTTAGGTAATCTTTTATCTCCGAGTGCTTTGCCACTTGTCTCTGCTGTTGGTTCTCGTTCGTGGATTAAAACAAATGGGTTTTTCAAATGCGGTTTACCTAGATGCGTTGTGTGTGTACATGCTGCTAAGATCTCTACAATTTCAATTCCTGATTCGAATTCTGTACCGATTAAACAATTTATTAATTGTGAATCTACTCACGTCATTTACAAAATAGATTGTAATAGCTGCAATGTATCTTATATCGGCAGTACCAAAAGAACTTTGAAAAAACGCATCCAAGAACATCTTAGAGCCATTGGCAGGGGTTCTTACACTAACGCATCGAATGTCTCCAAACATTTCAAAAATGTCCATGATGGCAATGTAGCTTATTTTTCGTTCTCGGGTATCGAATTAATCCGCTCACATGACAGAGGTGGAGACCGCATCAAATCATTACATAATAGGGAAATCTTTTGGATTTACTCCTTACGTACATTTCAACCACATGGGTTGAATTTAAAATCAGACGTCATCCTTCATTATTAGCTTTAGGTTGCTATTAGATATTGCACACACATTATCGCTTCATTATTTATTGGTGTTTTTTTTTGCAACTTTCTTTCCTCCTAATATATATTTTGTGTCTCCCTAATAATATACAGGTTTCATATATATAGTTTGCACTCAGTTTATAACTATGTTATAGGTGCTCAATATTTTATGATTTTATACCTGTTATGTTTAGCAGAGGGGCGCCTCAACTGTTGGAGCGGACAGGGTTAATCCCTGTCTTAGGATAGATGTTTTACTCACCTGTTCCATTAGAAGGCTTTCAACATGCGATGGCCTCTGAGAGGCCATCGCATGTTGAAATTATCGTATGTCAGGGCCATCATAGGTCGGGGGGGGGGGGTCACTGTATTTCTTTTTCCTGGGTGAGCACCATTATAGGTATGCAGGTGTTCGGTAGTTTCTCACCAATCCTCCCTCTGTAGATGTGTTGCTGAATGTATGTATATTCCATTCACATCCATAGTCAGTTATGAGACAGGTTGTGGGTGTTGTGATGCCTACATCTTTATATTAAGCTGCACAACACCAACTTTTTTTTTTTTTTTATTGTGAATGCATATACTGTTTTTTATTTAACAACAATTACCTTTGTACCTACAGCATTATCATTTACAGTGCCTCAATGTCGTCTGAAGCGTGACCTTATTGTAGTTAGTGACTCTCAAAATGGTAACACAGAGACCGTAAATGTCGGATACCAGGTCACAGGTTTGAGTCCAAACACCGCATACACGTGAGTACCTCTGACACTCAGATGTATTGCGCAGGATATGATGTTTAAAAATAAAATTTTACAAATGTATAAATTTACATTTATAGTGGTTTTATTTTACAGTGCATGGTATCAATTTGGCAGTACAGTCTTCAATCGAGCAAGTTTCACAACTAAAACTAGTAAGTGCAAAAAAAAGATGAACGTTAAAAAACATAAGAATGAAAACAGCAACTACATAAGTTAAAGGGTACCTCTCATCAAATAAACTTTTGATATATTTTAGATTAATGAATGTTGAATAACTTTCCAATAGCATGTTAATGAAAAATATGCTTCTTTCTATTGTATTTTTCCCGATCAGTCCCGTCAGCAAGCATTTCTGACTCATGCTGGAGTCCTAAACACTCAGAGCTGCCAGCCTGCTTTGTTCACAGCCAAACAGGCTGTGAACAAAGCAGGCTGGCAGCTCTGAGTGTTCTCCTTTGTGAACAAAGCAGACTGGCAGCTCGTAGTGTTTAGGACTCCAGCATGAGTCTGAAATGCTTGCTGCCAGGAATGGTAGGGAGACCCCTAGTGGTCATTTCTTCAAAGTGGAAAATTAAATAGAAAGAAGCATATTTTTTAATAACATGCAATTGTAAAGTTATTCTGCATACATTAATCTATAATATATCAAAAGTTTTTTTGATGAGAGGTACCCTTTAAGAACTTTTGAAGTAACCTCTGGCCCATCCATCCCAAAAAAGATTGAAAGCCTTCTAAAAAGAGAATGTATTTACATCCCTCATTTTTAACATAAATGCAAAGGGAAAAAACTACACATAAGGATATCTGGACACATGTGGAAAGGCAATTCCATGTTCCATAGCATGTCCTATTACAAAGGTATTCTCCGCTACAAGTATTGGTGTGGCTTGTTCTGTGGCTTGAGCTGTTCACACCATGTTTAGGCAGAATGTTACTGGTATATACTGGGATACTGGGAAAAAGAATGTATACTGTGGCATATTTATAGCAAGCCCATTCACTTTAATAGACTGTATGTTGTCTACTATTGACCAGCCTATTTCTGCAACATATACTTATATTTTGTTTGAAGCACAGTAAACCACTCTTTTGAGTCCCACAAAATAATAGTGTATATTCGGAAATGCACCAAACATAAGTACTAGTAGACAACTTTTGGTCAATTACAGTGAATACACCAGGGTATAAACTAGCATACCTTTTTTTTCTAGAATCCCGACGTGTATCTCACCTAAACGTGTGAATATACCCTAAGAAGGCCAGTAAAGGACAAGGTCCTCTCTGAAATGTTGGATGATTAGGATGATTAAATAAATTTAAAAAATCCAGTACTGGTGTATATTAATTAAACTGGTTACATAAAAGTACACGTATTAGCACATCCAACACATTTCAAGTTTGTGCTGAAATCTTAAGACTCAAATAATGACTTAAAGCTGAATTTTATATTTTTACCCGGGGCATTTCACTTTAAACATATGTTAAAGGGGTATTCCAATTCAGTAATTCTGAAATAGTCTGTTTGGCTTTCGAGCCTACTGGGAGTTTCCCTCAGCTGCAGGAACCTAGCTTCGGTCCCTTCACTCCCCTCTGTGCCCTAGAGATTAAGGGTCACACTCTTCATTTATTCCCTTAAAACCTGCTGACTGGTCAGCTTTAAAGGGTTCTACAGGATTAAAATAACATGGCTGCTGTGTTCCAGTAACATTGCCAAACCTGTTCACAGAGTGTATCAGGCATAGCAACTCGGCTTCATTGAACTGAATGGGGTCTAAACTGCAATACGAAACACAACCTGTAGACAGGTGTGGAGCTGTTTCCTAGATAAAAGCAGCCATCTACAACCCCTTTAAATTTTAGTAGCTCATACTCACCCAAGCCAGTGTACCTACCAACTAGCAGTGTCATTCTGCAGTAAAAAAATAACATATGGTCCCAGGTGGTAGTCAGTCATGGTTTTTGGTGAGTACTATTAACATTCAGAATCTGGTACCTGTTGGTCAGTGAAAAGCCATTGAGATGACAAAATGTGCGCACACATCACATGACATGAACTGTCTTTCTTCCTTACAGTACTATCAGCTCCACCAACTGTATTTGCGCGTAGTGGTGGAATGGTGGTGATAACGGTGATACTTTCTGTTGCGATGTTCCTGCTCGTTGTTGGACTGATCGCTGTACTGGTGTTGGGTGGCCGAGGCAAGAAATAAGCTCTGAAAATTTTATAAACTGACTTCATCAAGAAAACAAAGGAGGAACCAACCTGCTACTTCTAGAACTGCCTTACAATATCCTACCCTCTGTAGAACAATGTATTATTTTTTAGATAAAATGACCTATTTTCAGATTGCTGAGTGTAAATAATATTTGATATACTTTTCCCCAAGATGCTAATACAATATAACTCTCTGGGAAGTAGGACTGTTGCTTAGACCTTAACCAGAATTATTCAGTTTTGTGTATTATAACATGAAATATTACAATGTTCTTATTTTAATAAATATGCTAAAAACAAACCTGTATGTTGCATGTAAATAATCATACATTAGTAATGGGAATGGGCAAGAGACATATGAAAGGCTGATTTGTCACAAATACGGTTTGGTCTGTGTTGTGACAAACAATTGAGATTTTCCAGTCAAGAAGATTTTACAGGCTACTTTTTTGCCCACTGTACAGAAAGTTTAAAATAGATGCCCATTGATAGATGTGAAAAGGGCAAACAATATTTCTGTGTCTATGGCTATGTTGCAAAAGCATTTTACAAATTCATCTGCAAAGGCAAAAGTGGTCTACCTACCATAGAGGAAGGGCACAAGACTGCATTGGTGCCCATGACAGGAAGAGACTGACACTATCCATAGGACAGACCATCCGTATCAGATTGATTGGGGTATGACTTTTGCCACCAACGTTACCGGTACAGGTTTGTACTTTAGTTAGTGGCTGTGCCAGGTATTACAGCTGATCCTTCTTTACATTTATGTGATTGATACTCTAAACTGTAATACCAGACCCAGACCCTATTGAGTTGTGCCCAGTAAGGAATGAGGGGCATATGGTTCTTACTGTTGTGCCACTTGATCTTCCATGATCTACTACATATATCGCTTACTGCTGCCTTTTAAAATATGCAAAAACAAGTGCCTCCACTACATGTTTCACTCTACAAGGATCTGCCACTAGGGGAAGGTTTGCATCTGCCACTAAGGGAGCTCACTGCTTGCTAGTTTGTCCAGCTTTACGACTATACTGTATAAAACCATATGAAGTTACCCTACTAGTGGTGACTGCATGCAATCATTATCATTTAATGCCTAAACATACCAAATGTACCAACTCAGGGTTGAGGGCATATTCACACTACCATAACAAATGCCCAAAAGGGCACATAAATCCTACTTCCCTAAGCTAAAACTTAACCCCTTAAGGACTCAGGGTTTTTCCGTTTTTGCACTTTCGTTTTTTCCTCCTTACCTTTTAAAAATCATAACCCTTTCAATTTTCCACCAAAAAATCCATATTATGGCTTATTTTTTGTGTCGCCAATTCTACTTTGCAGTGACAATAGTCATTTTACCCAAAAATGCACGGCGAAACGGAAAAAAAAATCATTGTGCGACAAAATCGAAGAAAAAACGCCATTTTGTAACTTTTGGGGGCTTCCGTTTCTACGCAGTGCATATTTCGGTAAAGATTACACCTTATCTTTATTCTGTAGGTCCATACGGTTAAAATGATACCCTACTTATATAGGTTTGATTTTGTCGCACTTCTGTAAAAAATCATAACTACATGCAGGAAAATTTACACGTTTAAAAATGTCATCTTCTGACCCCTATAACTTTTTTATTTTTCCACGTACACTGTCCAGAGCAGAAGAAAATCCCCATAGCAAACATATGCTTCTCTGGACAGTTCCTAAAATGGACAGCAGAGGTCAGCAGAGAGCACTGTGGTCAGGACATCACAGGAAATGCATTTCTTTTTGGATTTCTCTTTAGTATACAGCCCCTAAAAAGTACTGGAAGGATTAAGATTTTTTAATAGAAGTGATTTATAAATCTGTTTAACTTTCTGGCACCAGTTGATTTAAAAAAAAAAAAGTTTTCCATGGGAGTACCCCTTTAACTTTAAATGCAACTCTATTATAAAATGTGAAGTGTCTTACTTTTAAAAAATGTTCAATATTGCCAAAAAGAAGATAAACAAATCAATGTTAAAGGGGTACTCCGGCGATAAACATCTTATCCCCTATCAAAAAGATAGGGGATAAGATGTTAGATCGCGGGGGTCCCACTCTGGGCCGGCAGCAGCGGGGTCCAGAACACGGAAGCATGGAGCTTCCGTGTTCGTGGCGTCACGCCACACCCCCTCCATTCATGTCTATGGGAGGGGGCGTGACGATTAGCACATAGCCGTCACACCGCCTCCAATAGTCATGAATGGAGGGGGTGCGGCGGCTGTAGTCACCAGTCATCCGGCACGGAGCAGATTTCACTCCGTGCATGGATGACCGGGGTGCCACACATGCAATCGGTGATGTCCTGTATTAGCCGCGGGTCTCGGTTGTTGATGGCCGCAGGGACTGCCGCGATAGGTGTGTATTTGCCGTATAAGACGGACCAACTTCCCCCCCAGTTTTGGGGAAGAAAAAGTGCATCTTATACGGCGAAAAATACGGTAAGATCAGGGTCAGAGTCCATATGGTGTACCTTATGAAGACAAAAATGTCATAGTAGATTCCTCTTTAACCCCTTAACGACGCAGGACGTATATTTACGTCCTGCGCCGGCTCCCGCGATATGAAGCGGGATCGCGCCGCGATCCCGCATCATATCGCGTGGGTCCCGGCGCTAATCAACGGCCGGGACCCGCGGCTAATACCACACATCGCCGATCGCGGCGATGTGCGGTATTAACCCTTTAGAAGCGGCGGTCAAAGCTGACCGCCGCTTCTAAAGTGAAACTGAAAGTATCCCGGCTGCTCAGTCGGGCTGTTCGGGACCGCCGCGGTGAAATCGCGGCGTCCCGAACAGCTGATCGGACACCGGGAGGGCTCTTACCTGCCTCCTCGGTGTCCGATCGACAAATGACTGCTCCGTGCCTGAGATCCAGGCAGGAGCAGTCAAGCGCCGATAATGCTGATCACAGGCGTGTTAATACACGCCTGTGATCAGGATGAGAGATCAGTGTGTGCAGTGTTATAGGTCCCTATGGGACCTATAACACTGCAAAAAAAAAGTAAAAAAAAAGTGTTAATAAAGGTCATTTAACCCCTTCCCTAATAAAAGTTTGAATCACCCCCCTTTTCCCATAAAAAAAATAAAACAGTGTAAAAAAAAATAAAAATAAACATATGTGGTATCGCCGCGTGCGTAAATGTCCGAACTATAAAAATATATCATTAATTAAGCTGTACGGTCAATGGCGTACGCGCAAAAAAATTCCAAAGTCCAAAAAAGCATATTTTGGTAACTTTTTATAACATTAAAAAATGAATAAAAAGTGATCAAAAAGTCAGATCAAAACAAAAATCATACCAATAAAAACTTCAGATCACAGTGCAAAAAATGAGTCCTCATACCGCACCGTACGTGGAAAAATAAAAAAGTTATAGGGGTCAGAAGATGACATTTTTAAACGTATAAATTTTCCTGCATGTAGTTATGATTTCTTCCAGAAGTGCGACAAAATCAAACCTATATAAGTAGGGTATCATTTTAACCGTATGGACCTACAGAATAATGATAAGGTGTAATTTTTACCGAAATATGCACTGCTTAGAAACGGAAGCCCCCAAAAGTTACAAAATGGCGTTTTTTTTTCGATTTTGTCGCACAATGATTTTTTTTTCCGTTTCGCCGTGCATTTTTGGGTAAAATGACTAATGTCACTGCAAAGTAGAATTGGCGACGCAAAAAATAAGCCATAATATGGATTTTTTGGTGGAAAATTGAAAGGGTTATGATTTTTAAAAGGTAAGGAGGAAAAAACATAAGTGCAAAAACGGAAAAACCCTGAGTCCTTAAGGGGTTAAAGAGAATCTGTCATTAGCTTTATCCACCTCTAACACAACACCACTGCCTTATAGTGTAGCTTTATAAATATGAACCTGTAGGCATAAGGCTATGGTTACCCATTGCAGGTATCCTGCAGTGGAAAATCTGCAGTATTTCTGCAGAAGCAAATCCGCACCAAGATCCACAAGATTTTCTACTGCATAGAGAGCAGGGATTCCTGGGTATCACCTGACTCCTGACTCTGGTACAGAAGAAAGTGGTATTGTACACAGTACTGTATATGGATTAATGCCACTGCTCACGAATATACAGGAGTTGGAAGTCCAGGGATAAAGATGTGCCTCTCCTCTCTAAGCAAATTTTGGGGATTTTAAGAACTGTTCAGAGTAGGAGAAAATCCCCATAGCAAACTTATGCTTTTAGCAAACAGTTCCTAAAATGAACAGAGATGTCAGCAGAGAGCACTGTGGTCATGATGTCAGCAGAGAGCTCTGTGTTCCAAAAAGAAAACCATTTCCTCTGTAGTATTCAGCAGCTAATAAGTACTGGAAGGATTAAGATTTTTTAATAGAAGTAATTTACAAATCTGTTTAACTTTCTGGCACCAGTTGATTTAAAAAAAAAAAAAAAGTTTTCCAAAGGAGTACCCCTTTAACTGAAAAAGGCCTCAAAGAACGCACTACTAACGTAAGCGAATACTTTAGGGGGTGTAGTTCTTAAAAGGGGGTCACTTGTATGGTTCTGCCAGCTTCAATCCTTTGCAGGCATGGAGTGGGACCTATAATTTTTATAATGATGTCCTGAAATCCAAACGGGTTTCCTTTCATTCTTGGTCCCACCATGTAGCAATGCAACCAAATATGGCCTAAGCGTTGGTTTTGCCGAATACAGGACAAACACCGTAATAAAATATAGGGTGCATTTCCTCCTTTTCAGACGCAAGGTACAAAAAATATGTCCCACAATTTCAGTTTTTTCTACTGACTTTGTAACCATTCCAACCACACAAAAAGGACTCAAAGTACTCACTTTTGGCCTAGGTGAATACATTAGGGGGTGTAGTTTACAAAATGTGGTCACTTGTGGGGGTTCTGTATGGTTCTGGCAGCTAAAACCCTTTGCAGGCATGAAGTGCAGCCTATAATCCATTCGGTCTAAAATGATGACCTGAAAGCCAAATGGTGCTTCCTCTCCTGGGTCCTACCATGCGGCCAAGGAACCAAATATGGCCTAAGCGGGGGATTACCAAACACGGGCCGAGCAGGTCAATAAAATATAGGGTGCATTTCTTTCAATATCAGAAGCGATGTACAAGAATCATGTCCCACAAATGACGCATATGTGAAAAAAGCACATTTCGAATTTTTAACACCGACTATGGTGTTAAAATACTCACTCTACCCCCTAGTGAATACCTTGAGGGGTCTAGTATTTAAAATGGGGTAATTTGGGGGGGGGGGGTTCCTCTGTTCTACCACCTTTAATTTTTTTGCAAACCATGCAAAAAACAAACAGATGTACTTTTCAAATCTCCAAAATTTCAATTGGCTTCTAATTCATTTAAAATGTTAATAAAAAAAAAGAATGCTGTCAAAATAAAATAGACATCTGAAAGAATAAGTTTAATAAACTATTTGTGCAGGAAGTATAAATATATGCAACCTATTAATGTTAAAATAGCAAAAAAAACGTTTTTTTTATTTATTTTAAATATTCATGATTTTTTGCATTGTAAAAAAAAAAAACTACAAATGATATCGGCTTACTTTTACTATGTACATGAAGAACAACTTGTGACAAAAATACATTGCCAGAATTATTCTCTAATAAAGTCAGACATCCCCGATTTGAAAAAACAGGCCTGGTCTTTAACCCCTTTAGGCCCTGGCCATTTTTCATTTTTACACTTTCGTTTTTTCTTCCTCCCCTTCTAAAAATCATAACACTTTCAATTTTCCACCTAAAGACCCATATAAGAGCTTGTTTTTTGCCCCACCAATTTTACTTTGTAATGACATCAATTATTTCATCACAAAATCTACGACGAACCCCAAAAACAATTTTTTTAACTTTTGGGGGCTATCAATTCCATGCAGTCCACTTTATCTTTATTCTGTAGGTCCATACGATTAAAATGATATTGAACTTATATACGTTTGATTTTGTTTTACTTCTTTTAAAAAATTATAACTTTTTGCACGAAAATCAGCATGTTTAAAATTGTCCTCTTCTGATCCCTATAACTTTTTTATTTTTCCGTATATGGGGATGCGGGGATTTTTTGCTCTGATCTGTAGTTTTTATCGGTACAATTTTTGTTTTGATGGGATTTTTTTATGACTTTTTATACATTTTTTATGTACAGTGACCCCGACCTACGATGGCCCCGACATATGATCATTTCCACATACTCAGACCTCTCAGAGGCCATCGTATGTTGAAGGTAGCATCAACATACGATGCTTTTGTATGTCGGGGCCATCGCATAAACGGCTATCCGGCAGCGCAGACTGCTTCAGCCACCGCTGGATAGCCGTTTACGGTGCCCCGTGTGGTCCGGTGACGATCACTTACCTGTCCTCGGGGCTCCGGCGCGTCTTCTGGATCCCCTGCACCGTCGGCGCTCTCCATCAATGTCATCACGTCGCTGCGCACACCGTCCCATCATCCAATAGGAGCGGCGTGCATAACGACGTGATGGCGGCGACGGAGAGCGAGGATGCCGGGGAAGCAGAGGCCTTGCCGGAGCATCGGGGACACCCCGGGGAGGCTGCGACAGCGATGGAAGGCGACATCCAGGGCAGCGGTGACGGTCCGGAGTGGTGGAGACAGGTGAGTATAACCTCCAATACCAGTGGTCTTCAACCAGCGGACCTCCAGATGTTGCAAAACTACAACTCCCAGCATGCCCGGACAGCCGTTGGCTGTCCGGGCATGCTGGGTGTTGTAGTTTTGCAACATCTGGAGGTCCGCAGGTTGTAGACCACTGTCCTATACTTTACATTGCACGGATCCCTCAACATACGATGGTTTCAACAAACGATGGTCTATTTGGAACGGATTCCCATCGTATGTTGAGGGACCACTGTATCTTTATGAATGTATTTTTTGTAAAGTGACTAGAGATGAGCGAACTTACAGTAAATTCGATTCGTCATGAACTTCTCGGCTCGGCAGTTGACTTATCCTGCATAAATTTGTTCAGCTTTCAGGTGCTCCCGTGGGCTGGAAAAGATGGATACATTCCTAGGAGACTCTTTCCTAGGAATGTATCCACCTTTTCCAGCCCACCGGAGCACCTGAAAGCTGAACAAAATTACGTAGGATAAGTCATCAACTGCCGAGCCGAGAAGTTTGTGACGAATCGAATTTACTGTAAGTTCGCTCATCTCTAAAAGTGACCAAAATATGTTTAATTTTGTTTACAAACTTTTATGAGGGAAGGGGTTAACTCACATTTATTCACTTTTTTTTAGCCCCCATAAAGGACTATTACAAGCAATCCTCGGATTGCAAAAACTGCTCAATGCTATTGCCCCATTGTAAACCTGATTAATGTCATTCTCTATGTAGAACCTCTTCATGACAGATTTGGGATAATATCAAGTATAAAGAGAGGCTCCTAAAAAGCTCATTATCCGCACACCAGATTAGGCTCTGTTCACACACTGCACAGTACCGCGCAGCCCCTAACAATAGAACTAAATGATACTGGTGACAAGAAGAAAAGCGCGCGTCAGTGCATCTTGACCACAACCACATACCCTAAATAATATTTCGGGATACCCACGCACTGCCGTCCCCGCACCAATCACACTCTGCTGTGCGCTACCTAATTGGCTACTGCGAGGTCACATGATATTGTGGATGGGCGTGGCCGAACGTGACCTATGGGCAGCGGCTGTCGCATCCCGCTCCCGGCTTGTAGTGATGTCGGTGTATGAGTGCGCCGTGTGCCGCCGGACGGTGTTCTCAGGCAGAAGGAAACATGTCTACGAGAAGGGACACCAGCAGCGGCTGGCGGAAGTGCTCCGTGTCTTCAGTGAGAAGGTGACGTATAGACAGGAAACGGCGGCTACAGCCCTCTGTGATGAGGACGCTTCACAACTTCCGGTAGATGGCTGGTTGCTATAGGCAACGCCTGCGGTTTTTCACTTTCCCTAGTTTTGTATGTTGAGCTGTGACAACATCGTGAGGTATTTGTTACTATAGGGACCTCAGCATTATACTGTGTAGAGGAGGGGGCCCCCCTGCAACGTATACACATCGGGGTCACTATGGCAACTGAGGGCCTAATAGAGACCTCCATGTCTGCCATAGGTCTGTGCTCAGTATTAGAACATGTTCACACAGATGGGATGGACGTGGAATCTGTCTGTTCCTCACTGAAATCTGCATTCATTCCAGTCTTAGGCTTCATTCACATCTCGGTTTTACACTACGGGTGCCGGACTTGGCTGGGGGAGGGGCAAACCGGGCTCTCCCGTACCCCAGCCGGACCAGCGCTGAACTCTATTCACTTTAATGACTACGGTTTTAGGTCCGGTCAGGCTAGGTTCACACTACGTTTTGTACTTAAGGTTCCCGTATACGGCGGGGCTTAACCCCTTAAGGACGCAGGACGTAAATGTACGTCCTGATGAGGTGGTACTTAACGCACCAGGACGTACATTTACGTCCTGTGCATAACCGCGGGCATCGGAGCAATGCCCGTGTCATGCGCGGCTGATCCCGGCTGCTGATCGCAGCCAGGGACCCGCCAGCAATGGCCGACGCCCGCGATCTCGCAGGCGTCCGCCATTAACCCCTCAGGTGCCGGGATCAATACAGATCCCGGTATCTGCGGCAGTTTGCGATTTAAATGAACGATCGGATCGCCCGCAGCGCTGCTGCGGGGATCCGATCATTCAGAACGCCGGACGGAGGTCCCCTCTCCTTCCTCCGTCCGGCTCCCGGCGTCTCCTGCTCTGGTCTGAGATCGAGCAGACCAGAGCAGGAGATGACCGATAATACTGATCTGTTCTATGTCCTATACATAGAACAGATCAGTATTAGCAATCATGGTATTGCTATGAATAGTCCCCTATGGGGACTATTCAAGTGTAAAAAAAAAAAAAAAAAAAAAAAAATAAAAAAATGTAAAAGTAAAAAAAAGTGAAAAATCCCCTCCCCCAATAAAAAAGTAAAACGTCCTATTTTACCCCCAAAAAGCGTAAAAAACATTTTTTATAGACATATTTGGTATCGCCGCGTGCGTAAATGTCCGATCTATTAAAATAAAATGTTAATGATTCCGTACGGTGAACGGCGTGAAAGAAAAAAATAAAGTCCAAAATTCCTACTTTTTTAATACATTTTATTTTAAAAAAATTATAAAAAATGTATTAAAAGTTTTTTATATGCAAATGTGGTATCAAAAAAAAGTACAGATCATGGCGCAAAAAATTAGCCCCCATACCGCCACTTATACGGAAAAATAAGAAAGTTAGAGGTCATCAAAATAAAGGGATTATAAACGTACTAATTTGGTTAAAAAGTTTGTGATTTTTTTTAAGCGCAACAATAATATAAAAGTATATAATAATGGGTATCATTTTAATCGTATTGACCCTCAGAATAAAGAACACATGTCATTTTTACCATAAATTGTACGGCGTGAAAACAAAACCTTCCAAAATTAGCAAAATTGCGTTTTTCGTTTTAATTTCCCCACAAAGATAGTGTTTTTTGGTTGCGCCATACATTTTATGATATAATGAGTGATGTCATTACAAAGGACAACTGGTCGCGCAAAAAACAAGCCCTCATACTAGTCTGTGGATGAAAATATAAAAGAGTTATGATTTTTAGAAGGCGAGGAGGAAAAAATGAAAACGTAAAAATTAAATTGTCTGAGTCCTTAAGGCCAAAATGGGCTGAGTCCTTAAGGGGTTAATCGCGGCACTCGCACTCAGCCGTATACGGGAACCGTATTTAATGCATGTCTATGAGCCGACCGGAGTGAACCGCAGCCTCCGGTCGGCTGCGTTTTCGGCCATATGCGGTTTCCCAACTGCAGGCAAAAACGTGGTCAACCACGTTTTTGCCTACGGTCGGGAAACTGCATATGGACGAAAACGCAGCCGACCAGAGGCTGCGGTTCACTCCGGTCGGCTCATAGACATGCATTAAATACAGTTCCCGTATACGGCTGAGTGCGAGTGCCGCGATTAAGCCCTCCTCCCAGCCGTATACGGGAACCTTAAATGGGCACTGTCATGAAATAAAAAAATTGATATGTTGTAGTACTTAAGTACTACAACATATCTCTAATATAGTTTAATTAAAAAAAGTGATTTTAAACCAGTTTAAAATCACTTTTAAATTCGGCCACTAGGGGTCGCCCTCCTAGTGGCCGAATGCATTCGGCAGTGACGTCACTACAGAATTTCGTCTCATTTGAGCCTGGCAAATGAGTCGAAATTCCAGTCACTGCGGTGCTCGCTCCTGCCTGTCAATCAAACAGGCGAGAGCGAGCACAGTGAAATCCAGGGCTGCGCATTGGCTCCCTGGACTCTCACACTGGCCGCCTCCCTGCTGCATATTCTCCCTGCAGCAGGGAGGCACATGGCTCTTACCTCTCCTTACAGCCGTGGCTCCTATGGGGATACGCCGCCTCCTCACTGCTGTGTCCTGTCATTACCGGGAGCGCGTTATAAAGAGAGGGGGGCGCCATTTACAGGAGGGCCCATCACACACTGAGCAACAAGTGTATGCCCGGCTTCCTGTCATGCTCCTACACTCTGGTAACTCTCTCTATGGTTCTGGAGGACTTTCAATCCTCCAGAAACATAGAGACAGTTTCCAGAGTGTACGGGCATGACAGGAAGCCGGGCATACACTTGTTGCTTGCTACGGACCCCCGCTCATGGTCCGGCACAGGTGAGGGGGAGGGGGGCGATATTGGTCGGGGGCTGGGTGTCTTCCAACACAGGGTGCCTCCAGTTGTTTCCCCACTACAACTCCCAGCATGCCCTGACAGCAAATAGATGTCAGGGCATGCTGGGAGTTGTAGTGGTGAAACAGCTGGAGGCACCCTGTCAGGAGAACTATGGGCGGAACTCGGCCCCCAGCAGGCATCAGTGACGTGGTGCCTGCTGGGGAAGTCTGCCTGGTAGTGAGCACACTACCAGGCAGACAAAATGGCATTTTTAAGATAATAAAAAAAAAAAATAAAGGCAGGGAGGGGGTTAGGGATAGATGGGCAATAGGCAGGGACAGAAAAAAAAAAAAGAGGATGGTGGGAGCTACCCTTTAAGTACAAAACGTAGTGTGAACCTAGCCTCACAAAACTGGATACGGGTCAAAAATGAGCTGACCGGAGTCACCGTTTGACTCCAGTCGGCTCATTAAAGTGAGTGGAGTTCAGCGCTGGTCCGGCTGGGGTACGGGAGATCCAGGTTTGCCCCTCCCCCAGCCGGATCCAGCACCTGTAGTGTAAAAACCGAGATGTGAATGCAGCCTTACAAAGAATCCCATTATTTTCAGTAGGAATCTGAGCTGCAATATGACACACTGCCTGAGGACCGGGATGGCGCTGTTGTTATAAGAAATCAGCTCTGTTTTGCTAATCCTGGATAACCCTTTAATGGCCTGAACATGGTCAGCTAGTGACTGTCGGGCCACTTCCTGTACACACTGGGGGAGACTAATCAAAATCTGGTGCAGTTGCTCATAGCAATCAGGTCGCTTCTTTCATTTTTAAGAGGTCTGTGAAAAATTAAAGCATTCTGGTTGCTATGGGCAACTGCGCCACTCTTTCTCTTGACAGGTTTTGATAAATATCCCCCATTGACTCATTAAGGCTACTTTCACACTGCTGTCATGATCCTGCCTGTTCTTGACCTGTTAGGCTGCATTCACACCACATTTTTGCAATACAGTTCCCGTATACGTTTTCAATGTGAAAACTGTACGGAACCGTATTGAAAACCGTATGCATTGACTCTTCATTGAAAACCGTATGCCAAAAGATGCATCCAGTTGCATCCGTTTTGTGTCTTGTACGGTTTTGTCCATTTTTTTTTTCCTGTACCCAAAACCGCAGCCTACCATGGTTTTTATTTCGGGTGAAAAAAAACTTAATAAACCGTATACGTTTTTTTTTTCAACATTGTAACATGTACAGTTTCTTCCGGTTTGCACCATACGGTTTTTGACTTTGCACAGTTTTTTTTACTTGGAATTTCAATCAAAAAAGTCATAATTTATTTATAATGGAGTGAAAAGTTAAAAACGTATACGTTTTATCTTAAAAACGGACATCATTTTTCAAACCGTATGCAGTTTTAAACCATATACGGGTTAAAATTTGTACACACGTTTTGATAGTTTAGTCAGGTTTTGAGGAATCCGTTTTTCATCACAAACATGATACGAGAACTGTATTGCAAAAACGGTGTGAATGCAGCCATATTCATCAATTAGGACTCATGAATTAATGGATCAAAAACTGATCATAATGATGGCCAATGTCCGTTATTTTAACAGGCATTCAGTTCAAATAACGGACATTGGTCATCTGTTATGATCCGTTATTGTCTGCTAATTTTAACCCCTTTTAGACTTCCTGGTTGGGAGGCTTTACTGAGCATGCCAAGTACCAATACCGGATCATAACAGAATATACAAATAATGGGTACTAACGGATGGTCATTAGTGATCATCCGTTATCCATATACTTCAATGTTGAAATTTTAACATCCGTCATTCGACCGTTACTTATGACAGGAGAAAAATTTGTGCATGCACCGTTTTTTGTCACTTCAAAATAACGGACGTCATTCATAACGGGCTATAACTGGTGACAGCGGATGCTCAAAAATTCCCATTGACATGAATGGGATTCTTTGACGGCCATTTTCAGGATTTTACAACGGAAGGTAACGGGAGAATTTACAGCGTGACAACGGTAGTGTGAAAGAGAAGTGGCCCAAACGTCATAAGCTGACTAGTCTATTAAAGTGAATTTTTATGGAATGGCAACATACACTTGGGGCTTAGAGTTGTAACTCTATGTGAACCCGGCCTTACACCTGACATGTTACTTACTGTGATATGAAAAGCTAAACTCTGCATCACAATTCTATTTCTAAAGAGGATAAGTGATGATCGGGGGCTTATATATGTAATCAAACAACTGATACTTTGTGAGTTACAGCCAGGGGAAATACTGTAGTTTAAAGGGGAAATTAAAAATGACAGTAACCCTTTAAAAGTATAATACTGTATATTCACGTTTCCATCTGTGTATGGTTTTCTTCTAGGTGGAAGCTGCCCGGAAAATGATTAAAGGTGCCAAAGTCCTAAAGTTTGACCCTCAGGAGCATGACCAGAAGTTCTGGTGTCACTGCTGTGAAGAAGAAGTACAAAAACACACAAATGATGGCAACTTGACTGTTCTGTTTGGAGGAATGCTGGAGCACATGTACAGGTATAGTAGTGTATTGTGCTGCCCAGGGGACTATATGTTAAATGGGTCCACTATATACCAGTAAATAAGGAAAAACTGGGTGTATCTGACTTTAAGAGTTTATTCACACATCTACAGTTCACACAGAATCTGCGTGAAGCCAACAACCCTAAAAGGGGTATTCCAGATCTTAGAATTTTTTTTTATGTTGCTGGGTCCGCAATGACAATTAAATAACACATCCTTACCTACCTTGCTCCCTCAGGGATCCCTCTGTGCCCCGCTGAAAACTTTGGCTGCTACGTCTGAGAGACTAGTCTCAACGTTGATGGGCCACTCATCCAGTCACTGATTGAGGTCGGACATCATTGCAGCCGGTGTTTGGCTGAGCGTGTTGTCTCTGCCAGGATAAGCTGATGGAGGCAGGTGAGGGGACTCCATCCACCATCTTGGCTGCCCTGATCCCTGGGGCTAATCAGATCAGCCATATAAAGCGCCACAGATGCCGTGATCTGTATTGATCACTGCATCTGAGGTGTTAATGGCGGACATCAGCGTGATCGTTGATGTCCGCCATTACCGGTGGGTCCCTGACTGTAACCAAAAATGGTACTGATAAAAATTGTGGATCACAGCACAAAAAATGAGCCCTTATACAGACCCATATATGGAAAAATAAGATATAATCTTTTATATTGATTTTTTTCATACATGTTACACAAAATGACAACACAATCAAAACACTGGAGGTAAAATAAGACACAAAAAAAAAAAACATTCAATAAACCACAAAAAGGAGGACCTTTTCACTTCTCCAACAGGCCCTTTAACCCCTTATGGACCCAGTGGGAATTCCGGTCCAGATGCCTGCTTAAATCATTCATTAGGCACCCCGTGTAAAACCCTGGGGGGGGGACACGTAGTAGGTTTTAGGTCCGGTCACAAAACTGGATATGGGTCAAAAATGAGCCGACCTGAGTCACTGTTTGACTCCGGTCGGCTCATTAAAGTAAATGGTGTTCAGCGCTGGTCCGGCTGGGGTACGGGAGAGCCCGGTTTGCCCCTCCCCCAGCCGGATCCGGCACCTGTAGTGTAGAAACAAGATGTGAATGCAGCCTTACTTTCTCCCACCCCCTAGGAAGTCTCTTTACGAATCCAGTTACCAATATGGTATATGAAAAAATTAGTGTTAGGGGTCAGAAGAGGACTATTTTAGTCAAACTCATTTTCTATATTACAATTTGTAACAGTAGTAAAATAAAACCTATATAAATTATTTTAATCGTATGGACCTACAGAATAAAGATAGTATGTCATTTTTATCTTATTCTGTTCAAAATTTGTTTGGATTAAAAGTGAAACTAAACGTAACATTTGGTAACGCATATGTAATATTATCAGTGACATATAACAAGGTAAAAGGTATTTTACACACTAAAAGATTTTTAGTTGATCATCATGCTATAAACAGTTTAATGATCATGGCCCTCCCTTCCCCTCTTAACCCTTAATGATGCAGCCCTTTTTCGCAATTGTGACCACCGTCGCTTTACGAATTAATAACTCAAAAACGCTTTTACCGAATATTCTGATTCTGAGATTGTTTTTTCGTGACATATTCTACTTTATTTTGGTGGTAAATTTTCTTACTTTCGTACTTGCATCCCTTTTTGGTGATAAAAATCCCCAAATTGTGAAAATTTAGCATTTTTCTTACTTTGAAGCTCTCTACTTGTAAGGAAAATGGATATTCCAAATACATTTTATTTTTATTCACAAATACAATATGTCCACTTTATGTTGGCATCATAAAATGGACATATTTTTGCTTTTTGAAAAAATGAGAGGGCTTCAAAGTAGAGCAGCAATTTTCAAAAATGTCATGAAAATTGCCGGATCTGACAGCCTTTGGCTGTCTGGGCATGCTGGGAGTTGCAGTTTGGCCTTCCAAGTGGTTGCCACAGTAAAGATCACTTTACTTTCACTTTCATTTCACGTCACGACTCCGCCCCCGTGTGACGTCACGCCCCGCCCCCTCAATGCAAGTCTGTGGGAGGCGGCGTGACGGCCGTGGGCCCCCCGCGATCAGACATCTTATCCTCTATCCTTTGGATAGGGGATAAGATGTCTAGGGGTGGAGTACCCCTTTAAGTTAGCTACTAGTTACTGGCACTCATTTTATTTAGAATAACCACAGGTCCTCTTTAACCCATTAAGGACGCAGAGCATATAGGTAAGCCCTTGTCCCCTAGTACTTAAAGGGGTATTCCAGGAAAAAAAACTTTATTTTATATCAACTGGCTCCAGAAAGTTAAACAGATTTGTAAATTACTTCTATTAAAAAAATCTTAATCCTTCCAGTGGTTATCAGTTGCTGAAGTTGTGTTTTTCTTTCTGACCACAGTGCTCTCTGCTGACACCTCCGCTTGTCTCAGGAACTGTCTGAAGCATTAGAGGTTTGCTATCGGGCTGTATACTAAAGTGAAATCCAAAAAAGAAATGCATTTCCTGTGATGTCCTGACCACAGTGCTCTCGGCTGACCTCTGCTGTCCATTTTAGGAACTGTCCAGAGAAGAAGAAAATCCCCATAGCAAACATATGCTTCTCTGGACAGTTCCTAAAATGGACAGGACATCACTGTGGTCAGGACATCACAGGAAATGCATTTCTTTTTGGATTTCTCTTTAGTATACAGCCCCTAAAAAGTACTGGAAGGATAAAGATTTTTTAATAGAAGTGATTTACAAATCTGTTTAACTTTCTGGCACCAGTTGATTTAAAAAATAAAAAAAAAAGTTTTCCACAGGAGTACCCCTTTAATTTTATTTAAGTTTATTTATTTATTTTTTTTTTTAAAGGATGTGATTCAAAAAATGTTTTTTTATTCGCAAGGGGGTAGTTCACATTTAATCTTTTTTACAATGCAATCTGTAGATTGCATACACTGTTCACTGCTATGCTATTACACCGCTGTGATCCCGATCAACAACTTCCGGACTCTTAGACGCCGTGATCAACTTTGATTGCGGTGTCTAAAGGGTTAATGAGGGTCCCGGGTATGATGTGCGCTCAGCTGCTGAACGCACTGCATAGCACGGAGCAGAGGGTGCAGATGGCTTTGCAGGTATCGGATTAGGTATCTGGGACATTTGCGCGAGTACAAGTACTCTTGCAAATGTCCAGTATCGGTATCAGGACATCCCTACAATATACGGATTGTCATCTTATGTCAGTTATATCTATGTAAAGATACTAAAACTATGTTTGTATGTTAATCATTTCCTTTAGACCAGAACACATTAAGGCAGTAAACAAATACTGGTGGACACATCATGGGGAGGTAAAGTTGAAGGCTCGGTTTGTTCTCACTCAGGATGAATATGAGCGGTAAGATACGAAAATTATAAGATTGGAACAATAACTAAGTTCTAAAGGTTTTATTTGTTTATACTTTATCTTTTAAAAAATTACTCATCCTGGTGCAAGAATTGGACCTTGTACAGCCCTATATACAGAAAAATAAAATGACATGGTTCAGAATATGGCAAGTTTAAAAAAGATATCCAGCCAAAAGTAGTAAAATATAAAAACTTAAGTTACATGCTCAACATGACACAAAGAATCCTAGCTTATTTGTTTCAGAATCGGACCCCCATAGCCCCTATAAACAGCCTTTGAAAATACAGAGGCAAAAAACTATGCAAACCATGAGCCCCAGTGCTTGTTTCCTGGATAAGCTGTCTTGAGAGACCTGTGCCAGTCACATGGTCAGAGAAACGGTAAGGCTATGTTCACATGCCAGAATTTCAGCATGGAATTCTGCATAAAAATTCAGCATGAATCTATAGCCAATACCCTTCAATGGGATGTTGAATCGGAAGAATTTCCGCTGCTGGTATTCCATTGAAGGGAAATGGCTATAAATTCATGAAGAGTTTTCATGCAAAATTCTGCCGTGTGAACATAGCCTGAATATATATGAGGGAGGTGTGTGCGCCTCACCCAATCAAGGACAATCGCACACTGCACACTGAAGCGCTAGAGTGTGATGGTAAGTGACATCTGGCCAAAAATGGCCACGGAACACAACAAAGTGGTGCCCTACCGTCATCATGTGTGTTAAGAACTACTGTTAAACTACAAGCTCCGTAGTAGATTTAAAAAAAAAAATTTTTGCGTAAAACTTTTCTATACATGCTGCGACTTTTTGATTTTTGCTTATTCCATATCACATTTCTGGAACCTGCTCATGTAGTAATTTTTATTTATTTATTTATTTTACTTTGCAGTGGTCATGTATTTATCAAATGCGATAGTCGCTATTTTTGAAGAAAAAAAGTTGCATCTCCATTTAAAAGTCGCATATGTAGTCCAGGTCCAACCTGGCTTACAGAAAGTGCATAGGTCCGAAGAAAAGGACATTCACACCCACTTTAACAACTGTTCTTGTTCTGCATCATGAAACATAGCTACTACATTAATGTTAATTATAGAAAAAATTAATTATATAACTATTAATTTTGAGGTTGAAAATACACACTGCACACCTTGTTAATTTTAGGACATGTTTTAGGACTAAATGTTCAAATTAATGTTGTGTTAAAATAGAATAAGGCACAAAATTATTGTGTAAGAATTTTTGCAGACTATGTAAATAACTAAAATGTGGCACTAAAATGTTTCCTTAAAAAAAAAAAAAACATTCATAGTAATACCACTTTATGCACATTTTCGGGTGGGTAACGTACCGAGCTGTTTTTTTTTTTTTTTGTGGCTTTCCTATTGTTTATGTGCCTGTTGGTGCTGCGCTGTCTTCCTTCCTGACGTAAACTCCGGCCTCAGCGCAGCGACGCAAGACTCCGCCCACCAATGTTACAAAATGTGGGCTCAAAATTAAACGAAAAAAGCCTCCAGAGTACGGACATTCATGGTGCGGCATAGTATGTTATTTCTGAGGAGGGTGGATGGGTTGTTGCGGAATAGTGCCAGGCAGGTCAGTCAGGGTGTCAATAAAGGGTAGATAAAGAACTTCGGCTATCAACATAAGGGAAAATTTTCTGCTTTAAAAAAGGCTTTTGTAAGCAGGTTTCCCGGGTTTATTTATCAAGGTCATGCAACTATTTGATAGGTTGCATGTAAGCAAAAGTAAAAAAAAATAAAAAATTAACATACAAAAGCCATACGCTTGAAAAGAATGATAAATCTCCTTCTATAACTTTAACATGTGACACTATATGAAGTTTACTTTATTTGGCTGGAGTTCTCCTTTTTAAGCATACGTATTTTCTAAAAAAAAAAAAAAAAAAGTTCCACATTTTTTCTTTTAAGTACAGGAATAGAAAAAGCTATATACATTTTGTATAATTTTAATCCTATTGGCCCACAGAATAAAGTGTCATTTTCACCATAAAGTCTACTGTGTTAATTAAAAAAATTAACACAGTAGATTAATAATAATTTTTTGTCATGTAAAGTATAATTGGTCATGCAAAAAACAGTCCTCAAATGGGTCTGAAGATGAAAAAAAAATAAGAGTTATGGCTCTTAAAAGGGCAGGCAAAAAAAATGCAAAAAATAATTGACTGTGCCCACCCTCCTTTTTTCTCATTTTATAATTTTTTTATTTTTATTAATCTAACCCTTTGAGGACCAAGGGACGTGTGTGTCCCATGTTATTAATTAACTGGGTATGGCGCGGGCTTCTGACTCGAGCCTGCGCCGTACCGGCCGGCACTCAGCTGATTCTTGTAGCTGAGGGCTGGCGTTTATAGCCGACATGCGACGATTGGCGTGGCTGGCTATTAACCCTTTAGATTGCCGTTATCAGCTTTGACAGAACAAGTATAAAGAACCCTGTAAACGCTCCCTGGTGGTCCAGCGCATTCGCGGGGGTTGATCCACTGTGGAGGTAGCTGGAGGGCTTACCTCTACTAGGCTTTAGCAATGGACTGCAGATCACACAGATCAATGTGGTTCTATGGAACCTCATTGATCTGTATGAGGAATCTAATGATTCCTCCTAATAGTCCACTAAGGGGACTAATAAAGTGTAAAAAATAAAGTTTCATAAAAGATAAAAAGAAACACACATTAACCCCTCCCTTATTAAAAGTTTTAAATGGCCCCCTTTTCCCAAATTCCATATAAAAACATAATAACAATAAACATTTATAAAAAAATGTATAATGTATATCAAAAAGTCCTATGAAAACAAAAATAAAGTAGTAAAATAAAGAAAAATCATTATTGTAACCGTATGGACGTTCAGAATAAATATATGGTGTAATTTTTTCCGAAAAGTGCACAACATAGAATCGGAAGCCCCCTTAATTTACAAAATGGTGTTTTGTTTTTTCCAATTTTACCCCACAAATAAAAGTTTTTCTGGGTTCACTGTAAATTTTAAGGTGAAATGATGTCATTACAAAGAAGAATTGGTGGTGCAAAACAATAAGTCCTCATATGAGTCTGTAGGTGCAAAATTGAAAATGTTAAGATTTTTAGAAGGTGTGAGGAGGGAAAAACAAAAGTGCAAAAACGGAAATACCTGTGGTCCTTAAAGGACATGTCCGCTGCTCACTTTTCTTATTGTATCCGTTCCGGGCTGCAAAAAAAAAAGAAAATAAGCTTTCTTTTGCCTGCCTACGCTCCGCCGGTGCTCCGGTACAGGCGTTTGGTCTCCGGGCTGTATTCTTCTTACTTCCTGTTAGCCTGGCACATCACACGGAGCTTCAGCCTATCACTGGCCGAGGCGGGACATCGCGGACATCACGGTACCGAAGCACCGGGGGAGCCTAGCCAGGTAAGAGAAAATTTGTTTTCTTTTATTTTTCAGCCCGGAACGAATAAAATAAGAAAAGTGAGTACCGGACATCTCCTTTAAAGGGTATTGGGTGGAAATTAATGAGTGATGTCCGGATCAGGGCCGGTTTTAGGACTTAGCGTGGCCCTGGACTTTGGATCAGGGCCGGTTTTAGGCTTAGCGTGGCCCTGGGCAAAAGTGGGGCCCCAAAAGTCATAATAGTGCACTAACCAGATTTGCACATTTTTGGTCACTTTAAATACCATTAAAAAATATCTAAAAAGCAATTGAAAAGTCCCATCAAAACAAATATGGTACCGATAACTACAAATCACAGCGCACAAATGACCCTCATACATCCCCATATACAGAAAAATAAGAGTTATAGGGATCAGAATAGTACAATTTTACATTTTTGTATAGTCCCCCCCCCCCCCCCCCCACATTAGGTTGGCATTATAGTTCCCCCCACATTAGGTTGGCAGTATAGTTCCCCCCACATTAGGTTAGCAGTATAGTTCCCCCCCCACATTAGGTTGGCAGTATAGTTCCCCCCCCCCACATTAGGTTGGCAGTATAGTTCCCCCCCCACATTAGGTTGGCAGTATAGTTCCCCCCCCCCCACATTAGGTTGGCAGTATAGTTCCCCCCCCCCCCCACATTAGGTTGGCAGTATAGTTCCCCCCCCCCACATTAGGTTGGCAGTATAGTTCCCCCCACATTGGATTGGCAGCATAGTTCCTCCCACATTGGATTGGCAGCATAGTTCCTCCCACATTAGGTTGGCAGTATAGTTCCCCCCACATTAGGTTGGCAGTATAGTTCCCCCCACATTAGGTTGGCAGTATAGTCCCCCCCCCCACATTAGGTTGGCATTATAGTTCCCCCCCATTAGGTTGGCAGTATAGTTTCCCCCCCCCCCCATTAGGTTGGCAGTATAGTCCCCCCCCCCATTAGGTTGGCAGTATAGTCCCCCCCCCCCCCCATTAGGTTGGCAGTATAGTCCCCCCCCATTAGGTTGGCAGTATAGTCCCCCCCCCCCCCATTAGGTTGGCAGTATAGTCGTCCCCCCCCCCCCCCCCCATTAGGTTGGCAGTATAGTCGTCCCCCCCCCCCCCCATTAGGTTGGCAGTATAGTTCCCCCCCCCCCCATTAGGTTGGCAGTATAGTCCCCCCCCCCCCCCATTAGGTGGGCAGTATAGTCCCCCCCCCCATTAGGTGGGCAGTATAGTTCCCCTCACATTAGGTGGACATTATAGTTCCCCTCACACCTTCCCCTCACTAGATCGGTCGACTGGTGATTCTTTGCCAGTATCCCCTCACAAATATTTTTTTTACTTTGTCTTGCTGTACATTTTATGGTAAAATGAAAGGTGTCTTTACAACTACAATTCAAAAAACAACCCCGCATATGAGTCTGTAAATGGCAAAATGAGAGTTATGTCTCTTAAAGATGAGGAGAAAAAAATGCCACCCATCCCAGTCTAGTGACCAATAATGGAAAGGTATAAATGAAACAAAGCTGCACAGTACATCCAAAAATGTGAGCATTAACGTATATGACAAAATAGGCAGATCTGAATGCAAAAAGGGGGTCCCATTTACAAGAGGTACCTAATAAAGTGGCCCGTGAGTGTAAAAGACAAAGCAAAAAATAAACCTAACAATGACTTTACATATACAGTCAAGGAAAGTACCATCATGTCGCATATTCTTTTTCTAAAAAAAATAATAAAAAAAAAACGTGCCCAAATATATCAAACAGGAAAGTATAACCAGGCAACCACACCACAAAGGGTGTCACATACAAAGTCTCATGGGAAGTAGGAGACTAGGGACCAGGTCTCTAGTGGACCATGGCAGCCATAAAGCCTTGTGATGCTTTCTTATGTGTCTTATATAAGACAGTAGAAATAATATTACATTATAAGAGAAACTATTATCTCTACCCTAAGGGTAGGTTCAGAAGTGTGTATTGTGCTGCATTAAATATTCCTCAGTGAATTTTGTTATCCATTGATTTTGATCAATCTGCAAAAAATATACACATATGAACATACCCTTAGGGGTATGTTCACACATACATAATCCGCTGCAGATTTTGTTGGTACCCATTGATTTCCGCAGCGGACTGTGTACATGTGAACATAACTATATATCAAAAATGATAGAAGGGGAGGTGCCTAAAACGTAACTTTTAATTACACCAGATAAAATTCACCATATAAATATTACAGTGCTCAAATGACCACAATCAAACAAAATAGTAACTAGGCAGTCTATAAAACGGGTAGAAAACCACAGATTGTATGCACAATCGTTATAAAGTCAGTTATAACAAGTAACTCCACTTTAGACAATTCCCAATGCGTTTCTGCCAATATTGACTGGCGGGATATATAGAATGAGTACTATGGTAATATTTCGTGATAACTCAGCATACAGATCTTTGCATTTCAACTTATGGATGTCTAGCAACTCATGAGTTCCCAATGTATTGCAACAACAATCATATAAAAATTATATTAGGTGGTCAAATTTAGGGTGCTCTTGGGGAATGGAAACCCCTGTCAATAACCCTCACAAAGCAGCGGCAGTGGTCTCCGGAACCTGCAATCCGAACATGAAAACAGGGCTATAAACATTGCTTGTCTCAAAATCTCATCCTTAACCTATTCAGGACACAGGGCGTATGGATACGCCCTGCATTCAGAGTCCTTAAGGACCGAGGGCGTATCCATACGCCGGTGGGAAATCCGGTCCCCACCGCTAGCCAGTTGGGGACCGGAGCCAGATGCCTGCTGAAATCATTCAGCAGGCACCCTGGCACATCGCCCAGGGGGGTCCTGAGACATCCCCCCCCCCCCCCCCCCCCCCATGTCGGCGATCGGAGAAAATCGCATGTCAATTCAGACATGTGATTTTCTCCAATTCCGGGCTGATCGGGTCTCTGGTGACCCGATCACCCGGAAAATAGGGCTGATCGGAGTTGTCAGCAACAGCCCCGATCAGCCTAAAGGATAGGAGTGAGGTCGCAAAGCTGCGATCTACTCCTATCCCCTGCCATTACTCAGAACGGAGTTCTGACCAATGGCAGCGCAGGACAGGGTGTTGCCATGGCAACCCCCCGTTCTGCCCGCCCCTGGATGTCAAGGGGCTCTGCCGTACCTGCAGGAGAAGATGCCTGGGGACCTGGGATCTTCGCTGGAGCCTGCAGGATCCTGATCAGGTAGGGAATCGACAGTGGGGGGGGGGGGGGGGGAATTGAAAGTGAAAGTAAATCGATCTTTACTGTGGCAACCACTAGGGGGGCCAAACTGCAACTCCCAGCATGCCCAGAGAGCCAAAGGCTGTCGGCATGCTGGGAGTTGTAGTTTTGCAACATCTGGAGGGTCACAGTTTGGAGACCACTGTTACAGTGGTGCCCAAACAGTAGCCCTCCAGATGTGGCCAAACTACAACTCTCAGCATGCCTCGACTTCCCAGGCATGCTGGGAGTTGTAGTTCTGTAACATCTGTCCTTTCAGATTTAGCAATTTTCATGAAAATTTTGAAAATTGCTGCTCTACTTTGAAGCCCTCTAATTTTTTCAAAAAGCAAAAATATGTCCATTTTATAATGCCAACATAAAGTGGACATATTGTGTTTGTGAAGAAAAATAAAATTTATTTGGAATATCCATTTTCCTTACAATTAGAGAGCTTCAAAGTGAAATTTTGGGATTTTTCACCAAAAAAGGATGCAATTAACGCTGAAAATTTACCACTAAAATAAAGTAGAATATGTCACGAAAATACAATCTCAGAATCAGAATATTCGGTAAAAGCGTTTTCGCCTTATTAATTCGTAAAGTGACGGTGGTCATAATTGCGAAAAAGGGCTCAGTCCTTAAGGTGAAAAAGGGCTGCGTCCTTAAGGGGTTAAAGGGGTATTCCAGGCAAAAACTTTTTTATATATATCAACTGGCTCCAGAAAGTTAAACAGATTTGTAAATGACTTCTATTAAAAAATCTTAATCCTTTCAGTACTTATGAGCTTCTGAAGTTAAGGTTGTTCTTTTCTGTCTAAGTGCTCTCTGATGACACATGTCTCAGGAAACGCCCAGTTTAGAAGAGGTTTGCTATGGGGATTTACTTCTAAACTGGGCGTTTCCCGAGACAGGTGTCATCAGAGAGGACTTAGACAGAAAAGAATGTTTTTCAGGGTTTTTCTCTATGTTCAGGGTACCTGTGAAGAAAAGAATCACCACACATAAACGTCTACTCACGATTACGTCGCCGGTCCTATAGACTCCACGTTGGAGCGCTTACCTGCAGTGGCGGGGAGCTGTGTAGTACTGACAGATACTGAGCACTCTGCCTCTTGGGGCCGGCATCTGGCATCATATCCTGTCGCCGGAGCAACACATCAGTATGCCGCGCCTCGCTGTGACGTAGCAGCGGTGCGGGTAGTGATAACCTGTAGGTAGTGCTGAGGTCCCAGACGGAACTTTGCGCATGTGCAACTTTGCGCATATCGAAGTGATTTGGGCTATAAGTTATAAATCTTGTAATTATATTTAGATCGGTAAGTATATTAAAATCTACAGCTTTAAATCCTGCACATCAAATATGGGCATGGTACTGTTTACACATTGCGCATATGCAGCGTAATGCGGGGACAGGAGTCTGTAAGTATCGCTGCTTTATTTTTAGGGGACTCTAGTACTCTGGGCCACCTCTAGCATGGAGGCCTGCAGGTTCTATTTTGGCTTCCTGCAGCACATCTGTCCACAGAGGTTGTAGCTGTGCCTGTAGATCCTGCACACTTTTAGGTTGGCATTCCAGCTGATTCCATAAATGCTTGATAAATCTGGTAACTGGACAGGCCAACAAAGTGTTGCAATCTGGGAGAGACATTCCTGGGAAAACCTTGCTGTGTAGGCGAGAGCGTTATCCTGCAGAAATGACATTTGAAAACCCTGCGGTAAGAGACGACACACGTGGCTGCAGGATGTCCCTTTTATAACTACTAGAGATAACAGACTGTTGTATGCAATGATTCACCACAAGGCCTCCATATTCAAACCCGACTGTTGTCAGATCCCAAACAAACCCTGGATTTGTTGCTAAAGACAGTGCGGTTCCAGTCCATAGCAGTCCAGGTTTCTCATTTAGGACTGCAAATGGCTGTCAATGGCGTGAAATGTAATGGGCGCTGTGACACCAACTTTCCTTCAGCTGAGCACCTGAAAATAGTCATTTGTGTGTATAAAATATTTGTTTAGCCAAAATTCATTTAATTTGCTTCTGTTCCAGCACAGCCTGAGTTCTGTGATTATGCTGCATACATTGTGATCTTTAGCTGCAGCAATTCACTGTCTGCGGTGTCATGCACAATATAGGTGGTAATCGGAGTAATGAGTTTTTAGTGGAGTGAAGCTTTAAAGGGGTACTCCCGTGGAAAACTTAGTTTTTTTCTAAATCAACATGTGCCAGAAAGTTACAGACTTCTAAATTACTTCTATTAAAAAAATCTTTGGTCATGATGTCAGCAGAGAGCTCTGTGTTCCAAAAATAAAACCATTTCCTCTGTAGTATACAGACCCTAAAAAGTACTGGAAAGATTAAGATTTTTAATAGAAGTAATTTACTAATCTGTTTAACTTTCTTGCACTAGTTGATTAAAAAAAAGAAAGTTTTCCACGGGAGTACCCCTTTAAGTTGCTTTGATGTAAAACAGCAGTTTTGTAATACCATGCTCTCTGCATTGTGTTCTTTTGAGTCAAAAACATTGCAGCTAGGTGTTAGCTGGAAGTCAATAGGGCAATATGAAATGCCATACTCGTATACTCATGATTTATTTATTTTTGATGATTTGTTTTCTTTTAAATTTTTATAAATATAATTTATTATAATTTTTTTTTTTTTTGCCAAACAAAAGTTGAGTAATCCCATCCTGAGGAATTGTGACATAGTTTGGGTAATTTAAGTGTGCCCAATTCTAAATTACTAATGTTATTTTTCTCTTAATAGGTTCAAGTCCTCTGTCACCAAAGCATTGGATAGCTATGAGGAGACAGAGAACATTCTTGTAAAGCAGGTAACTAGTGAGCAGTGATAATCTTTCCTATTTATCATGACTACTGAAATATGCTAGAGTAATTCTTTAACTTTGTCTAGTTTTTTTTATTTTTTACCTGAAAGTTTTTATTTATTTATTTTTTAACGTTCCCAAGAAGTCCAAAAATGTTTGCCACTGATCTGTAGGTGTCTTGTTAATGCAAACATAGATTACTGTATCTTTGAGGCTTGTACAAGAGAAGCAAGTTAAGATTAACAGACATTACTGTACAGTTCATCTAAGAGAGATTCATTTTCTCATATGAATTTAGTCCTTTGGTAAATGAGAAGTACACTTATGTACAAAAAAAAATTTACATGTATTACGCTTAGATGAAATCTTACTGAAGAAAACTGCTGATTGATATCATTAAGGAGAAGCAGAATTTTGCTTCTCTATGTCAAATCAGAGAAGACAACCCCGGGATGATGGCTGGAGCAGGTAAGGGGACCTCCAGGCGCCATGTTGGATTGTCAGATTCCCTCGGCCGTGCCGCGGGTGATCCAATCATCCATTTAAACTCCCAAACTGCTGCAGATGCCATGACCTGTATTGATCACAGCATCTGAGGGGTTAATAGCGGACATCAGTGCGATTGCTGATGTCCGCCATTTCCGACGGTCCCTGGCTGCTGAACCTGCCATGCGTGATGCAAGCACCGCCCCGCATCATGTACAGGATGTAAATGTACATGTGTCCTGTGTCCTTAAAGGGGTACTCTGGGGAACTAAACCCATGGCCCATCCTTTCCCTCTCGCCAAGCTATGTATTAGTCTAAATATCATTTATTAGCTATATAGAGCAGTTTTCCTCTTTCAGCTTTCACTTAGATGCAGGGAATGAGAGCAAAACATCATTCTCAGATCCACTTTGTCTCCTCAGTGAGAGCTAGCCCCCTCCCTTCAAGACAACACCTCGTGTCTGATCTAGAGCTCATGTTGTACTCCCCTCCCCCCTCCTCTCCCTGTGTGCCATGTTAGAAGCTCAGTGAAGATTCTCAATCACAGCTCAACACATAACTTTGCTGTAGTTCTAATCACTGATTGCTAACATTCAGGGCACAGCATGATTTATTGCTGGGGAAAAGATAAGACATGTAGTGTAAAAGAAGACATGTAGTGTGTGAGGCTGACTGTTTAAAACACAGTATGCACACAGACCGTGAAAGTGAAAGCAATTTGCTGGCAGTCATTACACAGAGTTGCACTGACTTCTGGGAGTTGTAGTCTGTGTTTCAAACAAGGAAAATAAGTATTTAGTAGACATCGGGCCAAAGGAGCTGCCAAAACCGCATGGATAACCACAGGATACACAGAACAGGTATTGTGATGGCTTTGGGGCATTTTTATTTTTCTTCCCCGGAGCATCCCTTTAAGGGGTTAAAAAACTGAAAAAGGTGCTCCCAGGTTTGTAAAGCATGTGAATGAATTTCATGACTGTAAAGCTGCAGTCTTAAAGTTTATAGGATTACAACATATTTTCTTCCCTATTAGTGGAATTCATAGGCATAAACCTTTACTAGAGACGGTGGCTAAGTGAATATTCTGGACTAACTTTTTAGGCCTCTTTGGTTTAAATAATAAGATTGATTTATCCTCCTTTTTGTAATGTAGTCTGATAATAATAGACATATCTAATAGACTATTTTATTGCTATAGTGTATAAGTACAGTGGTCCCTCAACATATGATGGTAATTCGTTCCAAACGACCCATCGTTTGTCGAATCCATCGTATGTTGAGGGATTCGTGCAATGTAAAAAGTGCATTTAATACTCACCTGTCCCCGCCGCTCCGGAACGCGTCCTCACCACTCCCGATGCTGTCCCAGGAGCTCCCGATGCTGTCCCGCTGCTCCGGCGTCGTCTTCAGGATCCTCCAGCTTCTTCCGCATCTTCTCCAGTGTCCGGGCCCCGCTTTCTGGTGACGTTATTACGTTGCTGCGCCGGGACGGCGTGTGCAGCGACGTAATAATGACGCCGGAAAGCGAGGCCCGGACCTTGGAGAAGATGCAGAAGACGCCGGAGGATCGCGAAGTGGACCCGGAGCAGCGGGGATAGGTAAGTGAACCTGTCCGGGATGCTTAAACTGCTATCCGACAGCAGCTTAAGCATTTTGCGCTGTCGTATAGCAGTTAATGCGATGGCCCCGACATATAAAAGCATCGTATGTCGATGCTGACATCGACATGCGATGGCCTCTGAGAGGCCATCGTATGTCGATTTAATCATATGTCGGGGCCATCGCATGTCGGGGTGTTACTGTATTTATATATTGCCATGTGTATGGATCTTTTAAGAAGGCCCAGAGTGTGTGGGCCCTAATGAAGGGTCTGATATAACACATCCATAGGCCAACGTTCTGCCTTGTCCTGTTCCTGTGATGTATTCTGCTGGGTTGAATACTTGGCCTAGAAGCATACAAATATCTGCCTCTGATCTGTAGGTGGCGTGTAAGTATACATGAGGAACACTTTACCATTAATCGTATTTTCCTTTTTAAGGCTTTTTCCTCGTCAGTCTCTTATCTGTTCTTTGATCACTTCAGGGAGGTTGCATTAATGCAGAGTTTTAATCAAGTTTTAGTGACACACAGGTTGGCCTTCCTGACTGCATACTTCCTGGAGGAAAAGTTGACCACTTGCCCATAGCAAGCAGTCAGAATGCTTCTTCTAGTTTTCAGAGGTCTTTTTTAAAAAATGTAAAAAGCAATCTGGTTGCATCTGGTCAACTTTTTCTCTGCAGAGGTTATGATAAATCTCCTCCATGGTGTCCTAGCTAATGTACAAGAATATAGAGGAAATGATGATCATGTCCTTCCAGAAATCATGGGATTGATAGCAAACAGCAATGGTCCACAAACCATTCTTACTTTGAGAGCCACATGTCAAATGGATGTTACACATACAGTGCAGACCAAAAGTTTGGACCCACCTTCTCATTGAGTTTTCTTTATTTTCATGACCATGAAAATTGTAGATTCACATTGAAGGCATCAAAACTATGAATTAACACATGTGGAATTATAGACATAACAAAAAGTGTGAAAATATGTCATATTCTAGGTTCTAGCCACCTTTTGCTTTGATTACTGCTTTGCACACTCTTGGCATTCTCTTGATGAGCTTCAATAGGTAGTCACCTGAAATGGTCTTCCAACAGCCTTGAAGGAGTTCCCAGAGATGCTTAGCACTTGTTGGCCCTTTTTGCCTTTACTCTGCGGTCCAACTCACCCCAAACCATCTCTATTGGGTTCATGTCCGGTGACTGTGGAGGCCAGGTCATCTGGCGCAGCACCCCATCACTCTCCTTCTTGGTCAAATAGCCCTTACACAGCCTGGAGGTGTGTTTGGGGTCATTGTCCTGTTGAAAAATAAATGATGGTCCAACTAAACGCAAACTGGATGGAATAGCAGCCGCTGCAAGACGCTGTGGTAGCCATACTGGTTCAGTATGCCTTCAATTTTTAATAAATCCCCAACAGTGTCACCAGCAAAGCACCCCCACACCATCACACCTCCTCCTCCACACCAGCATACCTGTGAAGTGAAAACCATTTCAGGTGACTACCTCTTGAATCTCAACAAGAGAATGCCAAGAGTGTGCAAAGCAGTAATCAAAGCAAAAGGTGGCCGCTTTAAAGAACCTAGAATATGACATATTTTCAGTTGTTTCACACTTTTTTGTTATGTATATAATTCCACATGTGTTAATTCATAGTTTTAATGCCTTCAATGTGAATTTATAATTTTCATAGTCATGAAAATAAAGAAAACTCTGAATGAGAAGGTGTCCAAACTTTTGGTCTGTACTGTGTGTGTGTGTGTGTGTGTGTGTATGTATATATATGTATGTGTATATATATATATATATATATATATATATATATATATATATATATATATATATATATATATATATATATATATATATATATACATATATATATATATACATATATACATACATATACACATATATATATATACATATTCCAAATCTACATGAAATCGCAGCACAGAGGTCCTGGAATCCATTCGGCTGATTCGGTTTCATCCACTAAAACATCCACAAAATGTGTAGACATTTGGCAGGCCAAGCCTGCCTTTATCAAGCATGTTACAAGTGGTAAAAGTGCACTTGTATATGTTGAAAAATACTAGAAAATGCAGAATAGTTTGGCTTATAAGAATGTTAACCCAACTGACAGCATTTAATTTAGCTTTCAATATACTGTATTTATTGGCGTATAACACGCATTTTTTAGGCTAATATTTTTTGCCTAAAGTCTATCTGCCTGTTATACGCTGATAAGCCGCAGCAGTTCAATGATTTAAAGTGGGCACTTTAAATCAATGAACTGCAGCGGCTTTTGCAGGTCCAGAGACCTGCCGGCTTCTGTGCCCCTGCCTATCCTGGGGTCCAGAGACTGCCGGCACTGCTGCCCCATTACCTCCCCCTGTCCGCGGTGCTTCTGGCGTGGCATCTATGCGTCGTTGCAGTGCGCTGCGAGGCGCAATGACGAGTGATGCGACGTCATTCGTCATTGCGTAGCGCATCGCATAGCAACGACACATAGACGCCACACCGGAGCCAGAAGCAGCGCGGACCGGAGCCAGAAGCAGCGCGGACCCGACCCCGGCAACAGGTAATCGTAAAACCGGGGATGGGGGGGGGGGGGGCAATGGGGCAGCGGCGCCAATAGCCAGGGGGAGAGAAGCAGCGTCAGCAGGGCTCTAGACCCCAGGAAAGGCAGGGGGAGAGAAGCGGGCAGCGACGTCCTCTCTCCCCCTGCCTTTCCTGGGGCTTCTGCGGGGTCAGAAACAGTGTATCAGCGTATACACATGCGCACACACACACACCCTCATTTTACCAAGGATATTTCGGTAAAAAACTTTTTTTACCCAAATAACCTTGGTAAAATGAGGGTGCGTGTTATAGGCCAGTGCGTGGTATACCCCGATAAATACAGTATCTTCTTTCCTCAAAGGTTATGTATTCAGATTTGAACTCTTCTGTTGTTAAGTAAATTGTCTAACTTTATTGTCCAAGCTGAGGGTCTCTGTTTCATAGCAGCCTCTTGACGTGCAGGACTCCTGGCAGACCATACAGTTTTAGCACACACACTGCCCCTGATGCCCCTCCTAAATATTCTCTGCTTTCTTTGCATTATGCCCTACCTATCAGAGTTGATGGCTGGGATGTCATTTCACTGCATTAGCATTATCCCCTCAATCCACCCAGCCTTGATTGGAGGAAACTCTGTCTTCCAAACCCAAGTTGTAGCAAGGAACATCTGGAAGGAGACACTAGGAGGGGATTAACGCCAGATGGCACAGAGGAAGGACATCTTGTGAGCTTGGGGTTGAGGATCCCTGGCATAGAAAGCAGGGTGAAATCTAAAATTCAAGATAGTGTCTATCAGACAAGAGACTGGAGTGCAGGAAGTGAATACAATAAATATAAAAAGTTCTTAGTGTAATAGGTAAGTAAGGTATGATCTAATGAAAAGGGGTGTTGTTGCTGAAGAGTCAGCTGTCTTGTATTCTGTTTTAATATTTAAAAATGCTCTAATATCTAGAGAATAAAAAATCATTTTTTTTGTTTTTCAGATTGCAAGTCAGATACGGGAAGCTGAACAGGCCAGGATGGAGATGTTGAAGGCAGTACAAGAGGTTTGTTTCAAGACAGCCACAGAACAGTATCCATATAAAAAAAATTGGTTTTGTTCCATATTCCTTCACTTCAGTGTTATAATATTATAGACTGCATGTTGGATACAGTAAACTTAAGTACATTTGTCTAGGTTTAAAAAGCAGATTTACTATGCAATAGTCCAAGAAAGAGTTTACTACATAGTGAAAAATAAAAACCTAGCAGGTTTTATTATTTTTTAATACACAAGTAGATACAGAACTATGTGATTCTTCATTAGACCTCTCCCATCCATCCGTAATAAATTTTCCATGATCTATTTTTGTATAGAGAGATATTTTCTTGTTGCTTGAAAAGAAACGCACAGCCAGCCAAGATATTTGCTTCCATGTATTTTCTTCTATTAAGAGTGCAATCTCTTAATACCAGCCTTAAAGGGGTACTCCGCTGTAAACATCTTATACCCTATCCAAAGGATAGGGTATAAGATGTTAGATAGCGGGGGTCCCGCCACTGGGGACCTCCACTGCGCCCCCGGTCAATCTGTGCACGGAGCAAACTTCGCTCTCTGCCCGTCGACTGGCAATGCCGGCCGCCACGGATATCCTTTGGATAGGGATAAGATGTTTACAGCAGAGTATCCCTTTAATTGCTAAAGTTTTGTCTCTACTTGTGTATTGGTGGGTTTATATATCCAGCCAAATATGAAGGCGCGCGTTCATCCATTCAAGTTTTTTTTTCTTGCACTACCATGTTAATATCACTCCATATTTGCATTTTTTACAAGTTTTTTTTCTTCATGAAAAAAATCTGTCACCAGTGTCACCTGCACTAACCTGTTAGGTGACACTAATGACAACGGTACTTACCTTCTCCTGTTCCGTGAAATTGTTCTTCAGTAATCTTCTCCGGTATCTTCAGTTTCGGACCAGTCTTGGAGCATGGGCGGAGCTTAGTGACATCACCACTGCTGCTCTCTGCTGGGTCCCGCTGCTGTCCCAGCAGCAGTGACATCACTAAGCTACACCCGTGCTCCAAGACTGGCCCGCAGCTGAAGATACCGGAGAAGATTACCGAAAGAACGACTGCACTGAACAGGACAAGGTAAGTACAGTTGTCATCAGTGTCACCTGCACTACCTGTCGGTACCGACAGGTTAGTGCAGGCGACACTGGTTACAGATTTCCTTTTAAAGCCAAAGCAAGAAAACCTAAAGGTGTAGAATATAATCAGACAGTGCTATCTTATTGATGTAAAACTACAACTCACATGCCACATCTGAAAAGGCCCAGGTTGGAGAATACAGTATAAGGTTATCATTACTATGTTATATCAAGCCTCCATGGTCAACTACTGTAGCTGCCAAATAAGTTAATTTGGTGAATTTCCCCAATTTCCTTATTCACGTTCATGTTCGGGTCAGCGAATCATGTGTTTTCAATCTGGAAAGGGGACAAAGTCAGATTCCTTTTAGTGCCCATTCACACTATGAAATTACCGCCTGTAATATTCAGTGTGCATTAGGCAACACCTTAATCAAGCTGCACTATGAGCGTTCAGACATTAACAGCATTGCAGTCCGTGTTGACTAGTACAGCTGCCGGATACAGGATTGTGAGGAGGAAAGGGAAATGGCTAATCTTCTGGGACACGGAATTATTCTCTACATATTTTTCAGTTTATATTGCAATATACTGTGTAAAAAATAAAAATTGCTTCAGTTTATTAGTTTCTTCCTTAGCCTTAGCAAAAGGATATGCATGAACTTACAGTAGCATCTTAACTTGCTCTTCTGTTTAAGGATGTATTTACCTGGTTAATTTTTGTGGCAGGTTTTTGAATATTTTTTTTCCAGTAATTTTCGTAATTGTGACATGACTCCAGCAGTCTGTACCGAATGTTGCGGTATTGCTGCGATAACGAAAGTCCTTGCAAAATTGTCAGAAACTGCCACAAAAGGAAAAAAAAAACTCCTATAAATGCACCCCAATAAAAAACAATAGTATTTAGACCACCTTCACAAGACAATGAAGTGTTTTTATGAAGTATATTTAATAACTTGAGAACCTGTTAAAAATGTTAATAATTCCTGAATAATACTCAGCCTGAAACGCAGCTTAATGGTGGGGAGGATGACACCTGGAGCAACGGTGAACAGGGCCCTTGCAGGTAAGAAAACTCATTATGACCTACGTGTTTCTCCAGATCCTAGTTGTTCAATCCATTAAGAGTGGAAATAAAACTAGTATCCGGAAGGGTTTGTGAGTGCACTCTTTTTGAAATTCTGTTCACCAAAAATATTTTGCCCAAAGTAACCAGATTTCTTCTTAAAAAGGCTTTACAGTGGTCCCTCAAGTTACAATATTAATTGGTTCCAGGACGACCATTGTATGTTGAGACTATAACTCTATGGAAACCTGGTAATTGGTTCTGAAGCCCCCAAAATGTAATCCAAAAATAGGAAAAAGTGAGGATTAAATAAAAATAAGTAGATGACTAATATAGATAAAGCAAATCCTTACATATCACATAAAAGTAAGAAAGATCTGCTGGGAGCTGTAAATCACTGTTTGTCTATGTAGAGGACAGGAGCTTCTTCAGGGTCCTGTACAGTACACATAATGTTAGGGCTGGGCGGTATGACCAAATATGTGTATCACTGTATTTTTTAAACTTTTGGCGGGTCCACAGTATATAACAGTATTTCCTAGCCCCCCCCCCCCATATTAATTATCAGCCCACATCCCCATCGGGGTAAATACTCACATGTCACCCGCAAGCGCTGCCCTCCTCATCCTGTTTGTTGTGGGCGCTGGCACTCTACTGTACGCTGTATCCCTATGCCCGGTCTGCAAAAGGTAAACAAAATAAACTTTAACGCACCTACGTTGGCCTTACGCTGGGCACTGGCTGGCTTCTTAAATGACAGTGGGCTCAGCCTATCACTGGCTGAGGCGGAACATCGCTGCGGCTGGTGATAGGCTGACGGCTGTCCGACGTTCCCGTCCCAAGGAAACAAGTGAGGCCGGTACCGGACCAACGGGAGGCGAGTTAAAGTTTATTTTGTTTATTTTTTTGCAGCCCCGGCATAGGGATACAGCGTACAGTATAGAGCAGTGGTCTCCAACCTGCGGACCTCCAGATGTTGCAAAACTACAACTCCCAGCATGCCCGGACAGCCAACAGCCGGACAGGGGACAGCGCAGCGCTGGGCTGATTCATTCATTGCAGCAAAAAAAATTCTGTATTCAGTATGAACCGGTATACCGCCCAGCCCTACGTAATGTCCTAAAAAAGTAACATGGAGCCGCCCTCACCTAGCGTCCAAAGGAGCAGCAAGCTGTGGCACAGGTAAAGAGCAGTACAGAACATGCAGTACCTCCCTGTACTGTAGGGAGGCGCTACCAGACAGCCAGTCAGTGCATGCACTTCAGTAATACAGAAATGTTATCAGTGAATGCCCATTCTGGTCAGATCTTTCAGCCATTGACACGTTTTGCAGATCTGCACTGTCTGTAGCATTGTATGTCGAGTCTGGTTTCAACTTACAATGGTCCAGAAAATACCATTGTATGTTAAAGGATCACTGTAATCGAATGGTTGCTATGGGCAACCGCACCACTGTTCCTTTGTGCAAAGCTTGATAAATCTTCCAACTGTGTAATTTGTGATGAGTAGCTTATGTATTGGTGTCAAGACCAGATCTATAGGGAAATGCTTTGAGTATATTACTGAGGTCATATGTTTTACATATATAAACATGTGTGTTACCTCATAGCGCTTAGCAACCCCCAGATTAATAATGTGGCTTCCATACTATTAAAGAAGTATTTGAGTAATCAGTGGGGTCTATAGTGCATGTGGTAAGACCCCACCAATCTAGAAGTTACCAGGTGATAACTTATTACTACTTATCTTATGGGTTCACAATGTAGGTGACAACCTACTCAAGTTTTATTTTTTGGCCATTTATTAAAGTTGTCTGTTTCTAGCATAACATCAATTGCTGACTTTGACAAACCGGGTCCCAGCAACCAGTACCTTTTTCCAAATGAAGCGGTCATGGCAGACGCTACTTCTCTCACGTTTATTGGACAGCAGGTAAAATGTGTGAAAATAACTATATAAATCTTACATTTTTCTTAAATCTGTATATCATATTGTAGATTGATCCATTATACTGTAATGCTAGAAAGGATACCAAGGCTAAGCCTGTTGCCTAGTGGGTTAAAGGAAGTCTCTTTGTATTATATTATGATTTTATACATTTTAATTCTTTGAAATGTGACTACATTTTGGATGGCTTCGGAGAAGTTTTCTAGCATTGTGCCAAAAGTACCCAGTTTAAGAGACTGGGAGTCCCAGGTGAAAGTGCCCAAGAGATGTCGCTGTACATCTTTTCATTAGCTCACAGTGTTAGAAATCCTCTCAGGGGAAGGGGGCATGTCCCTCCCTTGTGGTGGTGGAAAGTTATTGTTGTGTCTGCTCGTCCAGGAGTCATCTCTTGTCCATGATTCA